>NC_054371.1:174354490-174681990 GCF_017654675.1 Xenopus laevis
GCCCCCTGCAGCCACAGAGTCTGCTTCCTCTGTAGTTACTGTACACCCCTGTGTATTCTATCACTATAATTGATATCTCCATGTTCCCTACTGTTTGTGTTCTCCCCAATGTTTTGTACTGTGCTGCAGAATATTCTGGTACTTTATACATAAACTATAATGATAATAATAATAGTTTTATTGATGTTTAAGCAATGCCAGTGTTGAAAGTTACTTTGTAGTCAGAGAAGCACTGAAATATTGTGCTTTCATAGGAAAGAGAATTAAATGAAGGCACTGTCCCTGCACATTAGGGATATTTGGCAACTATAAGAAAGTCCCTTTCAGCAGAAAACTCTTATAAGCTACACGCCCTTATAAACAACACAAGATTCTTTCAGTTAAAATGTTCTACATATAAAGCTAAAAGTTGCATTTAAGCTCTTGAGCAAAGGTATAACTGATTGAGGATGCTGGGAGATGCAGCTCACAACAGCTGGAGGGCCATGATGTAAAATGCTGAAGTCTTTAAGTTTAGCAGAGAGAAAGGGAAATGTATTCAGCCAAAAGAAACTCTTTGCTTGACAAATACTTTAGTCTGTATTTGCATATTGTTATTCTCAATTTAAAAACAGCATGGGTTATACAGTGTGAATTTGCCAGGTTTTTCTATGGGCAGAAAAGCTCTTGGTCGCGGCCAAGAAAATAAATGCCTTGGCACCAAAAATTCACTTTCCAACCAGAGTGGAACTAAATCGCTTGCATAGTCTCAGATTTCTACTGAAATCAGCAATGCACCTCAAAGATTTAACATTCAGTCCCCCTTGGCCTCTCTCTCTCCTGACAGATCAGAATTAGAAAGGAAAACAGGCTGGGGGTGATAAAATGTGTTCAGACCTGCCAATATTCTTTCTCTTTTTGGGGGGGGGGTATTTTTCTACATTGTAGTTTAAACAAATATCTTAAAGAAGTTCATGTATTATTTTTTTAATATATTACCATTTTATAACCTATTTACAATAGCAACATAATCCAGAGCTGTGCAACGTGATGTGGTTTGATTATTTAATGATTTCAAACAAAGAAATCTATGGAGCGCTTGAGTAGACAGGGGGCAATAAAAATGGCTTTGTCCGGTCCACAGGCCTCCAGCTGCACAGTTCTGACGCAAGGAAACGTAATAGGGCGATAAATATAGATTTGCATTTTATGTACAAATGCTACAAAGAGCAAGAAGCTTACAGGCAGCTTAGTACACTGAACTTAGTTTTTTTTATGTGGATTTCCTGATAGAGACAGAATTTGGAGAGGTTTCTACTGTCCCACTTCATTGCCAACCCTTCTACACTCATAAATGTAAATGGGAGCAGGGCAAACCATTAGCCAGTAAAGCAGATACGTATAGCTTCTGCCGCTTGATTGAATATATCAGAAGAACCAGCACAACAAGAGCTCCTCTACATCATGCTTGAGAAGCAAAACATTTTTTAGATGCAAGAAATGCCTGACATTATTTCTCTACAGTATTTTATAAAATAATATATGAACATTTTATACTGGAACTTCAGCTGTGCAAAAGAAAGTATTGGCACAAAGTATGGCAAGGCCAACGCTCAAGGACGAGTGTCTTTTTTTTTTACCAGTTCACAGCATAGAACTCATACACTTACAAGCATCAGTGTGCAAGTAAATTCACATGGATACTCTTTGACTTTTCACTTCATATATAAATAGTCAAGTAAACCATTAATTAACTAATGCTATTAAAATCAATATTATCTACACTGTCAAAAAGAAACAGTTGTTTAAGGTGCTAGTTGTGCAGCTTCCAATAAAAGTGACCATACACACACACAGATCCACTTGTCTTCAATGTATTTTAACAATCTGGCCACTCAATTGGAAAGCCAAATTGGCAGATCCATTGATTTGGTATTTGATAGATTTCCAGAGCAAGATTTATATTTGTCCCTTGTAACAAATACACTATGCCTATGGTCTATGGTTTTGACCACTAACTCTCAGCCATATACTATTAGAATATATTACAAGTGAAAAACAATTGTTATAAGGCCTATTGTACATTTTAGGGCATTTTGACAGCTGCTGTTTATAGCACTCAAAGTGGCTGCATCCATTTGTCACCACTTACCATAGAGATATAAGGGATACACGTTAGAAGATCTGGTGGTGACAGGTGATTACAGCTCAGCAAAGTTCATCTTCTAAGTCATTGTCTTTTTGTCACCAACAGGTCTTCTATAAGCAGAGTATTTTCCATACATGTCTATGGTAAATGGTGACAGATTTGTATAAGCATAGTCTTTTCCACCTGAGCACAGAGGGGGATAAAATATCCCATGCTGCATAGGCTTTACAATAAAGTGCTCTCTTTCACAGTGACTACAATGTCCTGGAGATACTTATTTTTGTACAAAACTTCCTCCTTAGGTGGTTACATAATAAAAGGTGCAAAGGTTGCTGCAGGTCTAATAAATCATAACAACCAATATAGCAAGCACTTGATTGGTTGATATGGATTATACTTTGCCCTATTTATTACACGTGTCTAATGAGAATTCAAGCGCATCACAAAACATCAGCTTTACTCTTTTATGCTGGGAAACAAACATGAGAAAGATGAAAACAAATATAAATTGTTGTATAGCCAATTTAGTTTTGATACAGATTGCCAGATGACAACAAGGATGAGGACAACACTGATAACTTTGTTTTTAAGGCGAAATAAAGCAATCCTAATTTTGCTCTATGATAACAGAACTGAACAGCCTATAATATAATATACACCCTACTTGCTTTTATTCACTGTATCATTGAGTAACACTGACAACTTTATTACCTCCTTACTATCTCCTTCCCCCAAAAAAAGAGGGCTAATTAGCTGCTCTTCTCTGTAGCATGGAGTCAATACGGGGGGTATTTATTAAAACTTGAATTTATCTCATTATTTTAAAAATAAAAATTAGACCTAACGCCCAACCACTGCTATAAAATCAGAACTACGAAATATTGCGAAAATCGTTTAACTTTTTTGAATTGTCACTTTTTTTTTCAAGAAACCCTCGATTTTTGAATGGAAACCAGCATCAAACAGTCCAAATCCCTCAAACATTATAAAGTCAAAAAAAATCTTCCAATTGTAAAAGGGTCATCTACAATTGGCTTTTACATGACTTCCACACGTTTTAACTGGAGTATTTTTGGATTTGGATTTTTAGCAGCTTTGGAGCATAATACAACTTGAAAAATTCTAGGTTTTTTCCTCTCTAAAAACTCGATCAGAAAAAACGGAGATAAATAAGCCCCTATATTTTATAGCAATACCAGACTATTCCGATGGGGCTACCTGAATTTCTACCCATAGATCTGGCCCAGGGAACCAACTCATCCTCTAGGAATGTGTTGCCTTGCCCTATAATTGGGAGGCTGAGGTTTCTTTTTACTATATAAATAGAAAGTGGCTAAGTACTGGTTATAAATGATCATTTATACCAAAAAGCATATTGTCACATTAATAAATATTCTTAAAGGGATACTGTCATGGGAAAAAAAAATTTTTTCAAAATGAATCAGTTAATAGTGCTGCTCCAGCAGAATTCTGCACTGAAATCCATTTCTCAAAAGAGCAAACAGATTTTTTCATATTCAATTTTGAAATCTGACATGGGGCTAGACATATTGTCAATTTCCCAGCTGCCCCTGGTCATGTGACTTGTGCTCTGATAAACTTCAATCACTCTTTACTGCTGTACTGCAAGTTAGAGTGATATCACCCCCCTCCCTTTTTCCCCCCAGCAGCCAAACAAAAGAACAATGGGAAGGTAACCAGATAACAGCTCCCTAACACAAGATAACAGCTGCCTGGTAGATCTAAGAACAGCACTCAATAGTAAAAACCCATGTCCCACTAAGACACATTCAGTTACATTGAGAAGGAAAAACAGCAGCCTGCCAGAAAGCATTTCTCTCCTGAAGTGCAGGCACACGTCACATGACTTGGGGCAGCTGGGAAATTGACAAAATGTCTAGCCCCATGTCAGATTTTAAAATTAAATATAAAAAAATCTGTTTGCTCTTTTGAGAAATGGATTTCAGCGCAGAATTCTGCTGGAACAGCACTATTAACTGATTCATTTTGAAAATTTTTTTTTTCCCATGACAGTATCCCTTTAACATCAAAAGGAGTGGGCTTACTGATAATTAGATTAGGGCTTTTTCTAGGCAAAAAAATGTTTATGCCTGCCCTTCTGTTACAAGCGTTGATGTGGATCATATCAGGACTGTGCTATAATGTTTTAAATTCCATGAACAAGAAACCAGAAGTTTCAGTGTAGAAAACATGTACACATAAGAGTTCTTGACAAGATGCTCAAACTAGTGACACGTGGGTAACAAAATGGCAGGGGGTACATATGAACAACTCCATAATATCACAACTACACATAATATAATCATCTACATACTGGATGAATATTTGTGGAAGACACTCAGAAAACTCAGTGTATAGTTACAGGCTTTTACTTGAGTCTAATTAGGTGAGATTAGCAATCCTACATTATAACAAAACAGTACACCAGAATTTATCTCCATACATGTCACAGGCATGGGCGTACACCCGTTTTAACTGACCATAATCTGAGTTACTGCTAAACAGAAAAAAATTATTATTTGATATGATTGGCATGCTTTATTATCAGTAAATCTATAAGGCAACTCAGCCCCAACTAGAAATGCTGGGCAACAGGTTTTGCTATCAATAGTAACTTAAAAGTAACATAAGGAAACACTTCTTTACAGAAACGATGATAAACTTGTGGAATAGCTTTTCTGCAGTAGCAGGAAGTAACTCAGTAAAATAATTCAAGCACACATGGTATTGGTACAAATCAAATATAAAGACTTAAGAACTAAGCACTTTAAAGGCAGATAAAGCAGGCCAGCTCTTCTGCTGTCAAGTTTTATGCTTCTTTGTGTGATATAAATGTGCAGAGAGCACAAACAGTACCCATTGTACATATGAAAGGAAATTTAAGGGCTCAATTTTTCCATTATATTTTCACCTGACAGAAAGAAAATTGACCCAAAACTCTATTTATATATATATATAAAATTTATATTGCAAAATAGTGCTTTTAACAATGTAACTTGGTGAGAGCATTGGGTCTGTAATGGATGGCACGATAAAAAATGTTTGGATACATCTTCCCCTAGCATGCTCATTTATCTCGTAAGAAAGAAAAATATATATATATATATATATATATAGTCTCGTTTGCAAAGGCACAGTAGAGTAGAAACTGTAACAAATGTATCCATTTACAACTGACTATACTTATCATGCAAGTAAAGCTGTCTTTAATCTCCATCTTGGACTTACATACTGATTTCCTGGTACTGGAAAAATATTATGTGAGTTGGGGATAATTTGGAGGGGTTGAACTTGATGGACTATTGTCTTTTTTTGCCCCAATTGAGCTATATAAAAAACATTGTTAAAGTCATTAGTCTCCGGTTTTCCCCTTCCCAATTTCCCCTATTACTTACACAGATCATAGCTTTGTTCAGTTTTATCCAATAGCCAATAATGTTTAATATTCTCAGGCAGTGGCAGGACACCAGTCAATTGGAGCAAAGCTGATGCAATGCCAGTCTCTAAACGGGGTTTAAGGTATAAATCTGAAGATTACAGACAGTTTTGGAAGTAATTTGAGAACTTGTAAAGATACCGCATCTCGAAGAATGGTATTATTAGTAAAATTTGGCATGGTTTCATGAAGTACATACTGTGCCAAACAAATGTACTTTCTTTTTATGATGAAGGATGTCCCTATGTTGTTATTCAGTGAGGCCAAATAATCCTACTGGGTTTATGTAATGTTTAAATGTTTTTTTTAGTAGACTTAAGTTCGGAAAAATGGAAAAAAAAAACCTTATCTGCTGTGTTTGAGGTCATATTAGGCTAGTGTAGAAATTCAATACATAATTTGAACATTTCTATCCTAATGTAAGATTTAGTTCTCCTTTAACTTCCAAACATTTAAACATAAACATTTGTAGTCGATCCAGTACTTGTAAATGGTTGAAAAATTGATTTAAGTATAGTGTACAAGAGTTGTTAGCCAATTGATCGTCCACTAACTGGTCCAGTGTTTCAAGTGCTGTGCCATGGGGTTCTCTATTTGTGTCAGTAACACCTTAGATGCAAGCTTGAAAACTGCCATAAAAGCAATGGATCTGTTTGCTGATGACACTGAACCATGAAGCACATTTACTACAGTACAAACATAAACGTTTTTATGAGTCTATAGGGTACATTTAAATAAAGGTCAGAGTGGTGAGGCCTGAAAATCAGAACAAAAGGGCCACATGCTTTATCATAATAACCCTTTTAAAAGTTATGTAGATGTAGACCAGATGGTATGAGGAAACCTGAAATTATAATTATACTCATGGTCGGTTTTCAGACCTTGACTAGACTAGATAGGACTAAATTTGAGTATTGGCTGTTGAATAATTGGGTGAAACCATGTTCCCATTGTAACCTTCACATTTGAACATGGCCAATTATATCCCAATTATGGAAAAAACACACATGCAATTTTAATAATGTTTAGATCTGCTAGTATACTCTGAAACTGCCCCGCACATTGTGCTTACTACAGGGGAATACTTATGCTAACAGGAGATTAATGATATGATTTATATGGGACTATGGGAAACTATAGAAAGCACCACATACAGCAAAATCCAACTTCCCATGTCCCGTGATGTTTTGCCACCACTAGAATAATCCCCACTCTGGCTTCTTGAATGGGATTACAGACACAGCTGGAGGCCTGTAGTGAGACAAATTGGGTGCAAGTGCAAAGAACCAAGTGAATAGATTCGAGGGAGCCCTGAAACTAACACCTGTCTTAACAAATAAATTAACTATTTCACACTGTGCACTTGGACTGATTTAGCCAATAAGCCTGTAATACTGAAAGCTTCCCATTAATTTTGAGAAATAAAGCAAAAGGAAAATACATAAATGTGCTTTTAGTTTTTTTAAGAAAAATATTGCCATGCATTGCTGGAAGTAAGATGTCCTGCCATTCTGGAGCTATTAGCAATATTTACAGTTTTCTTTGAAAAGAAGAAAAGATTTCCAACCCTATTCTTCTTTTTGGTGCTTCCTTATGCATGAGCCAAAATAAACAATCCCTGTATTGGGAAGATCTGGAGAAAACATCGCTAAAGTTCAAAAATGATATCCCCTTACTTTTCTTTATAATTCATGGCACAGCTTGAGCCTCTGTAACACAAATATAATGACTCTGGGAATGTAGCAGGATTAAGCAGCCATGATCACCTCAAACCTTTTTTTCCTGCTGCATTATTATGATTTAGCGACCTGCCCTTGTTTGTCCCAATGGGCTAAATAAAACTTCAAGGCAGAAAAGTTAAACTCACATGCCTCCAGCTGTTTTGAGTTTTAACACCCATAATCTGCTATAGGAGAAAACCTACTCATTGCTGTGTTTTCTGTTCAGGATACACCCCATTCGGCAGATTGTGGGGCACATTAGTGCTGAAAGGGTTAAGAAAGCATTGACAAGAAATATCTTTGTGTTCCAATACAAACAGCCCTTGTAGTTTAGTACCTCTAAAATGTATCATTCTGCTGAAAACAGATATCAATAGTGCCTGTAAGAGCGCTGTAGTTGGCCTTATTTACCTTGGAATATTATACATGTCGCAGCCTTAAACAGCCCATTTATGCAAACATATCCCTGTGACTGATGTTTGAACAATGACGCTAGTGTTGGATTGGAAAAAAATTACTCTGATATCAAATTAACCTTTTTTCCATCTCATGTGCAAGTACATTGCTCTAATAGTTCCCCCTGATCATATAAAGGAGACAACAGCGGAACTGATGGCTTTATCAACATCTCATAGCAACAAAGATCCAACATAATACAATATAGAAATGCAAGTGCATCATAAACACCTCTCACAGGGCAACAAGCAGTGAGGAGCAACACACAAATACACCATTAACACCACCATTAGTACACAGAGACAGTACCCAAGCACATCTTCAAATATATCAGAATCCTTTAAATGAGTACTAAAGCTTAACAAGTAAGTAGGCTAGAAATTACACCGCGGTTTTGTTCAAGTCCTCTATTATATTCTGGAAATGGCAAGTTGAATTCCCCAGCTGTGACAAGCTTTTAAGTACGTATATATCTATCTATATATATATATATATATATATATATATATATATATATATATATATATATATATATATATATATATATATATATATCTATATCTATATCTATATCTATATATATATAGTCCCCCACAATTTGCTTTTTGGTATAAATGACAATTTATAACCAGTACTTAGCCACTTTCCATTTATATAGTAAAAAGAAAAAGCAGCTGGAAATATATATATATATATATATATATATATATATATATATATATATATATATCCTAACACAAAAGGAACAATGGCAAGAAATCAGAGCTTAGTGGAATGTATCGTGTTCATTGGAAGCGTGTTGTTCAGAACAGGATGTTTCTAGGCACAAAATGTCCCTTCCCTGACTGCCCAGAAGAACCACTGTGTTGACCTGCATTTCAATAAACCAAAAAATACATACCTGCCAATTGTTTCCTTTTTTTCCATAAAAAAATGTGGACATGGACTTGTGCAAATGGAGTATGGTTGGATGAACAAAGCTGCCCTGGTTTTTAAATCAGAAAATATTATTGGGTAGTATTGGATAGAAGTACAACCCCCAGAGAGGGCACTCTTTTTTCTTTTGTCTAATGGAGATTTTAATGGGAACTGCAGATTCTTTTCCCCTGGATTTTCTGGAGATGTTATTAGTTTAGACTTAAGAGTATCATTTTGAATACCTGCCAACACTATACCACACCTGTTCTTCCGCTGCCATGCCCAGTTACAATCTGACACAACCCCAATCTCTCAAACTCCACCCACTTTTTCGCAATGCCCACCCATTTTCATCTTCAAGATGTGGAACTGTCCCTGCAAAAAACAGGATCATTGGGAGGCATGGTTTTAGTCTTGCGTAACAGGAACTGACTCTCAGGATAGTTATTTACAATCTTCCTTATTAAATCCCTTTTAAGGGCTCCTATTCGGGAGAAAATTGTTTTAAACTCCAGGCATGCAAATGAGGCTTTGTGTCCCAACTTGTTCATTCTGCGAACATGTGTAATGCCATAAGCATGTGAATAATGAGCGAGCCAAGAGGCTTTTACATTATGGGGTTATTTATCAAAAGGTCGAATGTTAGAGTTCTTTATACCTTGAATGAACTCAAATGAACTCACAACTTGAATCTTGAATGTTTTTTTTTTTTTAAAAAAAAAAAACTGTAATGAAAAAATCTCAATTCAGCGACTTCAAGTTGCGAAAGCCAAAAACTTGAATTGATTGAGTTTTCGCTGTAAAAAACTCAAATCAATCGAATTGATCAAGTTTTCAGGCAAAACCCTCTGATAAAAACTTGAACATCATGAAGGCTATTAACATATTCCAGTGGTTCAAGGGACCTCTGCCATTGATTAATACATGACTTCAACAGGTTTTGCATGTGTATTTTTGGGTCGGAGTTCAAACACGTTTTTTAGGGAAAGGTGAAGGTATAGAATTTGGAGTAGTGCCCTTTTTCCTCTTGGTTTTCTAGAGACAAAACCAGCTGTCCTATGCAACCAAGCATCTCATTTTGATGGCATACACCACAGAGTGAGCATTCTTAGGAAGAGAAAGTTGAAGGACTGGTCAGGATATTTAAATCAAGAAAAGGCAAAGTAACTCTATCTACTCTAAGAGCGCCAGGAAAAAAGTCCAAATACCCCCTTTCTCCTTGACAGAATCCGCTTCAGAACAAGAACAGAAGAAACCAGATATATACATACTATTTTGTATCATCAATATTTTTTAATTATCAAAAACAATATGTTTATATATAACTTTTTTGTATTTGATTTGGACACATGACCTGATTGCTTGCCAAAATAAGTAGCAGTGGCCTCTGGGCAATAAAGAAAACAACACACACTAATAATGGATTCATACATACAAGTTACGCTATTTTCCCAGAGATGCCTAAAAGCTTTAGGGACCATCTGGCTCCAGATACATATTTACTATTTTAACTCAAATATGAATTGTTAGTAGTGAACTAAAGGCAAAGTTGCTTCTTTCAATTGCATATTGTTGTAGAAATCATACAATATTTCCATTAACCTTAAAGGGATTGGTCACCTTTTTCAGTTCAATTGTTTTCAGATTGTTCACAGGAAATAAAACTGTTTTCAGTGGCTTTCCATGTCTTTTCCATGCCTTTTCACAAAAAATTGAAGATTTAAATGTAAAACCTGTCTCTGGTGTTTAAGTTTGGCAGCTCGGTAATTCAGGTGCAGATTCTGAACTGTTACAATTTGCTACATTATTTGATACATTTCTTAGCAGCATTTTGGAGTATTAGCAACTATTGTACTAATTGTAACAGCTGCTCAGGGGGATTCTGCTCAGGGGGATAAAGATAAGCAAAGGAATCAACTAATGTATCAATTTAGAACAGTTTACAAAGTTGGTGACTTGTGAAGAGCAAATCTGTCCCGTTTTGCTTTGCTGAAAAATTAGCGAAACCTTGAAAAAAAATTGTGACCATTTTTTACACAAGAAACAATTTTTCGTGCTCTAAATGCATTTTTTGTCTCTGAGACTTTTTTTGTCCAAATGCATTTAAGTCAATTGGCGTTTTTTCTTATGGCAACTTCTTTGTCCAAATGCATTAAAGTCAATGGTTGTTATTTCTTATGGCGACTTTTTTTGTCTCTGTGAGTTTGATGTTTGTTGTTTCTGAAATAATTCACAGATGGCGAAATGTGGAATTTCACCATGAATCCATGACTGGCGAAAACATTCGCTGATCGCTATTGGTAACCCACCCTCCCAAAGCTGCTTCAGAAAGCCATAAGAAGGTGAAAAATGAAACTTGAATTATTAGAAAAAAGGTCACAAATAGAAAATAGCAAGTAATTGAAAAAAGTATTTTTTTCTGGTGAACAGTCTAACAGCAACTGAATTGAAAACTGTTGGAAGGTGAAACAGATTAACGTTACCCTGGAATTACTGTACGTACTGTAATACAGGCACACATTCGGGATACTGTAGCAATGTTATAACTACTTATTGTTTCATCTACCAACAACTTGTCAATTGTCTTACTACTGATTCCTTATTTGTTTGGGGAAAAATAGAAAATGCATGTAAAGCAAAAAGTGGAGTTCTCAGCCTGACTAACTATTAGCATCTTTATAGTAATACCATTTATACTTCAGCCACGGGAGAAGAGCCTGAAACTGATCTGTCGCCTCAAATTTATTTGCACACTGAAGCATTTTCTAGCTGAAAGCACCAAGAACAGAGCCAGATGGTTCTCATTCAAGGAAATGGAAGATGGCAGGGGCAGTTTTGGGCACTTCTCTGCTGGAGTGAGAAGTTCAAAAACCTCTCACAGCCTATTAACTGGTTCATTGCTGCAGGTAAGCCAACCGGTACAAAGCAGGAACCCACGTATGCCAGGCTTACTAATCTATGGTAATCAGTAACATAGATGCTTTTGAACGACTGCTATGTGTGTTGTTGCTATTACAAAATAATATGAAAATGAAACAGAAGTGGATTTTAAGTATGTCATTTTTTCTTGCCTAGTTTTCTAATTTAAAACCACAAGTCATTTCCATCCTTCTAATTCCATGTGCAGACTGCATCTATTAGTAGATAACTGGATGCCCTTCCACGTGGCTTGTCCATTCCACAGACCTATTTGTCACTGCTGCTGGAAGGAAGGACATTTTATAAATCAATCACCATATAGAACTATTTTCTCATATTTCGCTTCAGGTTTTCCCTAATGCTTCAGCCAGACAGTTTATTTACCTCTTTACATTCACAGAAATATGAATTTGCTCTCCTCTTGAACCCAGCTGAATGTTTTTTTAACAGTATAAATCTCACTTTTATGAGGTTAACAAAGCTAAAGCAAGGATAGTTTTACAGCTCCTTCAAAAATAAATGACTAATGCAAACACTGGCACTGGAATATATCATATTGCATTTTTTTAAAAAGGGGTTGTAAACAAGGTTACGGCTCCATGCGGTCTAGCACGGAGACACCTGTCATATTTGTACTATCTCCTTTTAAGAAAGATTGACATAGAAAGATGATCCTTTATCTGCAGAATTGCTGCCAATATGTACTTCTCTGTGATTGAATAAAGAAGTTATTAAAGTTACAGCTTAACATTTCTGGGAGCACAAGGAACAGTAAAAAAAATCAGTAAAATAAAATCCATGGTCTCTCGTGGATCAGCAAAGTGATCAAAACAGAAAATGCTCTATCTGTCCATAGGTAGCAAAAACTACATTCAGACGTAAAAGACAGAAGGGCTAATTTACAATTGCTGTGGGATAAAATGGATGCAGAATTGTGCCCACCAAATTACCATCCACTAAAATGCTTAAAGCAGTAAGTGCAGGTCTCCGTGTGTGTGTTACACATATTTTGACTCCTTCATTTGTGGTAGTCAGTATGTATGAAAATGGCATGTAATGAACACACATGTTCTGAAAACCCAAATAATTGCAACGTGCACACAATTTACAAAACTGAAGACCTGAAGAAGTTTTATACCCTGATAGATATGTCAGGAACAGCAACAAAACAGATTCTTCACTGCCTGCAGTTACACTGGAATGCTGGGTATTACATTTGCTATGCACCCCCGTTGCTTTAATATTGGGCAAAGGGCATCATAATAATAAACAGCACTTAATCATTAAACTGCTGGGGAATTCCAAGCATAAAATAAGAAGGCAATGCTGTTAGCCTGTACAATAGACCACATTATGGCATTGGGGCTGATTTATTAACAAAGATGCTAAACTGAACAAGTGCAATTGCAAAATAGTTCTCAACAGCCCTGCAAGATTAAACATTTGCAATGTAGCACCCATGTTTATTAAATAACCCCTATTGTGTTTTTAAAGAGGTGGATCACCTTTACTTTTAGTATGTTATAGAATGGCTAATTCTTTTGAACTAGTCTTCATTTTTTCTTTTCTTTTTTTTTTAATTATTTGCCTTCTTCTCCTGACTCTTTCCAGCTTTAAAATGGGGGTCAATGACCCCATCTAAAAGAGAAATATTCTGTAAGGCTACCCGTTTATTGTTATTGCTGCTTTTTATTACTCATCTTTCTATTCAGGCCCTCTTCTATTCATATTCCAGTCTTTTATTCAAATCAATGCATGTTTGCTAGGGTAATTTGGACCCTAGCAATCACACTGCTGATATTGCAAACTGGAGAGCTCATGAATAAAAAGATAAATAATTTAAAAACACAATTAATAAAAAAATGAAAACCAGTTGCAAATTGTCTCAGAATATCACTCTCTTCATCATATTAAAAGATAATATAAAGGTGAACAACCCCTTTAAAGAAGAGCCTCAAAAATGCACATGCCCAACTGCCCTATAATGCCTTATAATGTATATTTGGTGTACCAAATACCACTTTCGATTTCTAGAAAGAATGTGTTTCCACATCTTTCAGATGGGATAATGAATTCCCTTAACTACAGTGCTACAAGAACTTCCGCTATTTAACCATGTCACATGATGGCAGATAGGTAATAGAGGAAACACAGCCTGCTCCCATTCAAAGACTAGGGGTGATCTCTCTTTCTGAACCTACAAAGCACATGGCTTACTCACAGTGTCACGGGTGAAAGTCTCTGTTCTAACAACTGACCTGTTCTAACAAATGACCTGCTAGTTTCACTAGTCCTCATTATTTCATTATTACAAATGTATGTAAAAAATACAACATGCTCTGTTCTGAAAAGCGGCAAAACAAAATTCAACACGTGGGTCCCTTTAAATTTCTTGCACTCGTCCAATAGGAGCATTGAGGGCCCCATGGCTTTACCCAGCCCAGTAAAGAAAAGATCAGATGATCCGATCTGTCAGCAAGAAGCAAAAGCAAAAAAAATCATTGTTAAATATCCTTTCTGTGTTTCCCATTATGATCACATACTTCTCATATTTTCATCTCACTGCTCCTTCCTGTTTTTCCTTTATTCCTGATGACAGACTATTAAGGAGGCCAATATGAAGAGATATGTAGAGCCCAGCAGGTTTTGTCATGAACAATTACAAAACAGGTTTGATTGCCTTAAAGCCAAAACACTAGGGAGGTTATTTACAAAAACTCAAATGTTTCTATTTTGTTATTAAAATAAAGTCGACCTAACTCCAATCCACAAAAAAGTTAGAGTGAAAAACCATTACAACATATTTGTGCGTCAGTTCAAATCGGATTGATGCTCTGAAAAATCGACTTCATCAAATTGTCGCTTTGAAAACTAGTATAATTTAGCGATTATTCGGCGAAAACCAGCACAGATCACAATGTCAAAAAACATTGACTTCTACAAATTCGAGTTTTTCCCTTTAAAAACTCTCCCAGAAAAAATTCAGATTTAATAAATTTTAATGGATTTTTAGCATTTCTCCTAACACGGAAATACTGTAACCACCATACATCTTTTTCTAAGCTAAGCTAAAAATACATAAAAGACAACAAAACAGTTAACAGATTGTGACTAATTTTAGGATTGTCGCACAAAATAAAAACACTTAGGGGCCAATTCACCAAGCTCGAGTGAAGGATTTGAAGTAAAAAAACTTCGAATTTCGAAGTTTTTTTTGGGCTACTTCGACCATCGAATGGGCTACTTCGACCTTCAACTTCGACTACGACTTTGAATCGAAGGATTCGAACTAAAAATTGATCGACTATTCGACCATTCGATAGTCGAAGTACTGTCTCTTTAAGAATAAACTTCGACCCCCTAATTCGCCATCTAAAACCTACCGAACTCAATGTTAGCCTATGGGGAAGGTCCACATAGGCTTTCCTAAGTTTTTTCGATATTCAAAGTCGAAGGATTTTAATTTCCAGTCGAATATCGAGGGTTAATTAACCCTCGATATTCGACCCATGATGAATTTGCCCCTTAGCATAGTATTCAGACCAATGACTACCCACAACACCTTTCACATTTTTACCAGTGTGATCATTCAATTAAAGATTTACTTAGGGATAGGTGAAGGAAAATGAAATAGAACCAAAAACAAATCAAGTTACTGGAACAAGGCAAAATAAAAGCCTTGCAGTTCAACTGTTTTTCAGTTGCTGGGGTCAGCAAACCTGACTACCATGAAGCAATTTCAGTTGCAGGCCAGGAATGAATGAAAAATATATAATCAAGATCAACTGAAAGTTCCAAACGTTAACATGTTAAAACAAAATAAAAGGATATACTGTAGACTCGTTTTTATCTGCAAGTAAGAATGCTGCAGGTAGAAGTCAAGAGAGAATTTGCAGGTTATAGTACAAAATCCTGATTAATGCCCAAAAAAAAAGAGCCAGTCTATGTTTTTGTTCAGTACCCATAGGCAGAACTTACAGCAATGACCAATGCTTGGGAAAATGCAGGTAGCTAACTGCACCATGATAGTTGCCATTTGCCAACCACATATAGTCTGCTGAGCTGTGTCTGTTGGCACATATAAACATTCACTTTAAGAAGGGACACATTGTTCTGTCCATTTTTCATGCAAATTGATATTAACATTCCATTTATGGCACACATCAAGCATTTTGACAATAGGCATTTTGTATCTGCATGGGCACCTCTCGCACCTCAGTTGATAACAACATGGACTGCTTTCAAACCCTACAGCCTTTTCTCCTCATCTGAGCTGCATCAGGCTATACACTTTCCCAGTGTAGTTGGACGTGCACATGTGTTTTCTACTTTCCAGGTATTAATTTTACTTTAAGGTTTTAGTGGAGCCTCCTATGTACCCTCCTGCTGCTATGACAATATACCACTACCCAAACGTATTATATCTGGGCTGGCACGCTCAAGCTCTTGGCAAAGATGCCTCGTTTGCATAAGAGTTTCTATAGCCTGTGTTTTGGCAGCAATAATA
Organism: Xenopus laevis; assembly: GCF_017654675.1. Lineage (NCBI taxonomy): Eukaryota > Metazoa > Chordata > Amphibia > Anura > Pipidae > Xenopus > Xenopus laevis. The sequence continues at coordinate 174,370,597 of NC_054371.1, forward strand.
CTTAATTTGCCTGAAAATGAGAGATCTTTATAGAACAAAAGAGGAAATGACTTGCAGTGGCAGCCCTACCTGAAGGATTGACATACTGGTCTAAATGCACACTGTCACTCCACGACTCCCTGGCAGCGTGCAAGTGAGTCTGGCAAAACCATGTTAATTACATGAAGAAAAAGGGAGTACAAATGCCCTTTACAGGGCAGATTTATTAAGTGTCGAATTGGAAATTCGAATTTGAATTTTTGAATTTTTTTTTTTTTGGTCAAAACTCTTCGAATTGTGAATTATTCAAACTTGATTTGAATTAGAATTTCGAGATCTATCAAACCTATAACCTGGGAATAATTTGAATTCAACTATTCGTCACCTTAAACCTGCTAAGTTCATGTATAAGTCAATGGGAGAGGTCCAGTGACCAATTTGAAGTTATATTCTATTCTTAAATACCCCCCAATCGAATTTCGAGTACATACGAATTTATTAGAGTTAAAAAAACTCACATGAATTCGAAATTCGACCTTTGATAAATGGGCCTCTAACTTGCACCCAAAGGGGAGACAAAGCAATTTGTCAATCTGCATTGTTCAGTCTCTAAACCTTCCCAGTTAAGGCTAACATGTTCTCGGCTGTGAGCATTGATGTGCTATGCAGTATTCTCAGCAACTAAAGCTGGCCATCGACGCTAAGATCTGATCGTACGAATCGAGGATTCATACAATTTATGGACCGTGTTTGGAGAGTCCCGACATTTTTTGTCCGGTGGAGATTGGTCGTTTGGTCGATCGGGCAGGTTAAAAGATTGATTCGTACGATCGGATTTTTGCGTCTATGGCCAGCTTTAGAGGTGCTCCTTAGCCTCTTCAAATGTGCCTTTTAGACAGGGGGTAGCTATCCTTGAAAAACAATGTTTGAAGCATTTGATAACAACAGTGTCAACAGATACAATTACACCATATGGCAGCACAAGAAGGTAACAATTGAGATTACTATTTATATTAACCAACTGAACAGCATGCAGCCATGTGTTTCCATTGACCATTAAGGACAAATATTAAGTAGACATGGCATTCTGCTAAATATTCTGAGTTTGGTTTTTTGTAATTTATTTTGTACAAAATCAACTGGAGAGCACACAGCTGCAATCTCTGCCAAGAGTGAACACAGATCTTGCTTACAGATAGCTTGCTATTATATAAAGACATAAATAATTGCCTTGGTAACACCAGGTAATCAAACCTACAGTGGCAATGCAGCAATGTATGTCTTTCCTGAGCAAAAGTTGTCTATGCCTAGCCCTTTAAGCTTCTTACTTGTAAACTTTCCATCCATACTTGTAAGTGGTGGAAGCTGTCATACCATTGTCCTTACTTGTAGCACACAAAGCTCTTCCCCTACTGGTCAATGAGATTTTGTATTTCCTGCTGTCTATGGTGAACAATGGCTTAACTAGAAGTTTCTGAGTCAAATCATTTGAGGCACCATATTCCACCAAACTTTGGAGAAGATGCATTTTTGGTAAATAAGTCAGAACCACTAATGGCCCCATGCAGATGAAGGTTGTGCTACCGCTGCTGACATGACCCTGGTGGTGAATGCCTAGGTGAATGATCAGCAAACCATTATAGAAGCTCCCACTTAAATGCAAAACTGAAGAAAGTACATTTCTTTGGCTCATAATAAGATAATAAATAATACAGTTAAAAACTCACGTGCATGTCCCAATATTTCTGTTTATTTTCTTCTAATATTCCACCAGTGAATACACACTATACAATAATACTACACAACAGCTGCAATTAGTTATATCAACTCTTTCATATTTTTTTACTTCAAAGGAGGAGCATTTAGCAAAAAATCTTCATAAATGTTATTCAGTTCAAAGTCAAGTTCCTGCAGTGCCAAAATATTTCAGATGTGTTACTGAGCACAGCAAACACACACAAAATACTTGCCCTGTGGTATCTGTAGTCTGCTGACAAACTTCAAACCCCTTTTAATGATTATCCTGTAACTGGGGCAGCATTAAATCGTTAGTGAAAAGCTAGGGACTTAATGATATATGATGGTGGTGCAGTTCAGAGCGCACAGCATTTGAAAGCATTCATTAGCCATGTACAAAGAAGATGTTTCATATTGCAATAGGTTTGCTTACGGGAAGGAAATGAACAAACACCGAATTTAGAAAGAGCTTCATGTCCAAACAAGTACCCATTTTATCTTCAGATATTTACGAAATTCTGAAAAACACTAGTTGTGGAGCACCTTATTGGGCTTATTTACATGAAGGGTGAAAATACGTAGTTTGCCAAAAGGGGAACTTCACAGATCTCATATTCATTCATTCATAATTTCAGGCTTGACTTGAGGAAACCGCTTAAAAAAAACTCTAATCCTCTGATTAAAAAAAAAAAATATATTAGAGCTCCTTATATACTGAAATACACTAAAATCAAGTTTCTTCTTTACAAAAAAGATTCCAATCCAGCAAAAGAAGGGGATGAAAGAACAGAAAATCTTTGCTGGATTTCTGTGTATATGTGACATTAGGCAGATCACTTGATCTCCAGGTCTCTAGCAGCAACAATTAGATTTTAGGTTCAATGACTGAAGTACTTTTTGTGCTCCAACAGTTGTATATAAAAGTTCATAAAAGGTGTAATGTTCTAAAAAAACATATGTTAATTCTGAAGGTGGTGCATATAAGCCCTGCAGCCTACTATAAAGTGTGTGTTCATTTACTGGAGACATCTCTGTCTTTTTCCAAAATCAGTTGCTGGCAGTTGTTGTAAAAATAAATATTAGTTCCCTAATTTAAGTGATTAAATGACTCGCCCTAGGTCACCACCCTGGTTCTGGGATAGCTGTTGATAATAAATAAACCTCAACCCAGATGTTCTACTGGAATAAATATCAAGCCTTTCCCTATTCAGTAAGTATACTTTGGTGCTACTGTTGATGGAATAAGGGTTTCTTTGCTTTTACAAGATCTGGCATATGAGGCATTATCTAAAACAGGATATTAAAGTAAATATATTCCTTATCCTTAAGTGTAGCCTAATGTTATTAAAGTTAAAAGTTCCTTACCACTTTGCCCTCCTTGACGTCCTTCCTGTAGCCATAGCCTGGTTGGTATGTTGGTGTGCTGCTGCACTCAGCTCTACCATCAGCAATGCCGGGTGAGATCGAGTAGAAAGGAGGACTGGGGCTCGGTGGAAGACCAGAATCTGGACTGTCCAACAACCCTTCCCTGCTCTTCTCCTTCAAGCTGTCTTCCATTTCTTGCAAATGCAGGTGACCTACCATGTCTGGCTGAGCTTCAGCAAACTCCCAGCAAAACCTGATCCAATTCTTGTATGTTTCTTACACGGGAGGGATTTACCGATTAAACACAAATTTGGTTGCCTCCTAGTGTGCACATTCAGGACTTCCCTCCTGCAGGCCCTATGATTAGGAATAAAATTATCATTAATGAAGTAAAGAAAAAAAACACTAAAGTCATCAAGAAGGTAAGAGAGAGAAATGTGCAGCCTACTGCTGGAAGGTTAGCTTTAGATGCTGCTGCTTTCAAACTGTGTTGGGGTGTTTTTGTAGGCACTGAGGGTTCTCGGGTTAATACAGTATTTCATATCTCTATCTGACCAGATCTAACCACTGACAACATCTCTGACCTTTCTGGTTCAATTATATATAAAATTACTGATTGTAATCCAATCTGGGCCTCCAAATGCCAGATAGGATAATATTTGTGGAGATGGCCTGCTTGGCCTAGATAAATCGTCCTAAAAGGCCAGCTTGGTCTGGTCAAGAAGAAATTTTTTTTGGGTGGGGAGAGTAATACATAGCTCCTGCCCTTGATATTGTTGGAACTATGGCTTAATGGCTAAGGGTTTGAATAAAAATAAGTCTAAAAAACACTAAATGGGTATAAGGAATAGTAGAACCCCAATTCCACATTTTTCAGGTGATAAATAATTTATATAAAAACGGCGTAAAATGAGTCAAAACTTAAAATCAGCGGATGTAAAATTGAGGTTTCACTGCACATGACTATAAATGCCCATATTTACTGCATGCATATGTATATGTGTATGTATGCCGACCATTATGTCAATATAATAACTTCTACCCGACACTCACTGAGCCGATAAAGGTCTAAGCACAGACCTTATAGAAAGTAAACTGCTTCTGTGATGTTACAATGCTTTGAATGCATTGTGGCCCCTGTGTTAGGCTCTAGGGTTATTTGTGGTGAATACATATTTCAGTTTGCCGTTCCTCTGTATCCTACACAGCAGGCTAGAGTCTTCTACCCAGGAAATGCCTGAGCTTCTATCAAAATATGGACATTTTTCAAGTGTGTGACCTCTGCAACACTGTATGAGCATCTTATATTTCAGGGTTACTGCCCTTTTTCCATTTCTGCAGTCTGTTGTATAGCCATCACATTGTTTATCCCATTGCCTTTGACTCACATGTTTCATATACCTTGAAGGGCTGTCTTTAATAATGACAGAGCCAGGTGTCAATTATTTAAATACAGTACAGAAAACTGACGTTTTAGATTCTGTTCAACTGCAACTCCCGGGATCCAGTGGCTGCTAGGAATTACCCTAGATCTCTCCCACATGAACCAAGTCAATTTGTTAGCAGAGTAGAGATCATTGTCGCTTTGTAACAGTTTGTGTACATCATAAACCATGACCTACAATCTAAGAGCAGCAATCAAACTGTATTTATATCCGTGATGCATGGCAGTTGTTCAACTACAACTCCCAACATTATCTCTCTCAAGAGAAAGTTCAGAGGCCACAGGATGGATTTCTCTAAGCAAAGCACTCCACAAAACCTTCCAAATCTTCTGGTATACACAGTCCTATCCCCTCACATCAGTCATTAGCAGGGCGGCTGAGGAGAATGAAGGGTTTACATTTAGTGAACGCACACAATGATTCTTTTGAGATTGACGCACGGAGAGTAGCTGCTGATGCACGGCTAATGAAGGCAAGATTGCAAACTTACATTACAGCAGGAAAGAGCGCAACTATGCACTGCTTGTTTTTATATGCACAATCACATATTCATTTAGATGTATACAGAGAGCGAGCAAGGGATTGGAGGTAATATTAGCAGTAACAGTAAAGGCTTTTAGTATTTTTTTTTTTTTAAACTTAAACTTGGAACTTATTTGGCAAAGTTAACCCAATAATAGAGCCTTGGTTGAACACGGGCATGATAGTTTAGCCGCAACTGGCTCCCAATTGCTTTCTGCCTTATTGTTCTTTAACGTTCGGTATGATCCATGTTTTTTTCTGAGAGAGTTAAATATACAATGGATATATATTTATGAAGGGGATTTTGAGCTGGCAGCCTGGCACTGAAGTGGAAACAGTGGTGTGCATCTCAAAATGTAATATTCCAACTCCCTTGCAGGCTCTGTAACCTCTCTCCCAGCACATGTGCACCTAACAAAACAGATTATCCTGCACTGGAAAGTGCCTCTTTGTGAGTCAGACATGCCTGCAATGTATTATTTTCCATCTGACAGACAGCACTGAATTGAATTTCAACCTGGGGCAGTCCAGCTCTTACTGATCTACTATTCCCAGGCGGCTGCTGCTCCACAGTCACAGGTCTGCAACAGCCGCCCAGCTGCAAGTAAAGACCTCTAAACCCTATGGTTGCACATTTCTGCCCTCTTTTCCACACCTGAAACTACAGGGACTTTTCAATATGCCTTGATGTCTGCAAGTCATGGGCATCTGAATCATATGCAACAATAATGCATTGTACAGTATATATACTGTATAATACACAGTATATATACTGTGTATGTATATATATATATATATATATATATATCTCAAAGCTTTACAAAACTCCTCTCTGGGTACTACAGACCCCCAGCAGGAGGTGGGCTCTCCAGAACAGCCAGGATGTTCGCCTCTGCAGTTTATCCCCACTTACTATTTATATATATCATTTAAATGTATAGATATAATACAAATGCACAATTTCAACAGACTGCAAGGCACACACACAGGTTACACACAGGTTACGCACACACACACAGGTTACACACACACACACACACACAGGTTACACACACACGTTACACACGTTACACGCACACGTTACACGCACACACGTTACACGCACACACGTTACACGCACACACGTTACACGCACACACAGGTTACGCACACACAGGTTACGCACACACAGGTTACGCACACACAGGTTACGCACACACAGGTTACGCACACACACAGGTCACACACACACAGGTCACACACACACAGGTCACACACACACAGGTCACACACACAGGTTACACACATACAGGTTACACACACACAGGTCACACACACAGGTTACACACACACAGGTCACACACACACAGGTCACACACACAGGTCACACACACACAGGTCACACACACACAGGTCACACACACAAGTTACACACACACAGTTCACACACACAGGTCACACACACACAGGTCACACACACAGGTCACACACACACAGGTCACACACACAGGTTACACACACACAGTTCACACACATACAGGTTACACACACACAGGTCACACACACACAGGTCACACACACAGGTTACACACATACAGGTTACACACACACAGGTCACACACACAGGTTACACACACACAGGTCACACACACAGGTCACACACACACAGGTTACACACACACAGGTTACACACACACAGGTCACACACACAGGTCACACACACACAGGTTACACACACACAGTTCACACACATACAGGTTACACACACACAGGTCACACACACACAGGTCACACACACACAGGTTACACACACACAGGTTAAAGTAAAATGCAGCCTGTCACCCCTGTAGGGAAACATGATAACTCAATAGAAGATTCTTCACATTAGCTCCCCAGATGTTCCGGGAGTTGCAGCAACATGTGGGGAGGAAAATTTAAGAAATGAGACAAATAAGAGAAAGCCGTTTGGGACAAGACTTACTGTACTTTGCGCCTTCCCCGCAGCCTGCCGAGCTCCTCGGTGCAAGTAGCGCCTGTGCAAAGTCACTGCGATTTCTGCAGAAAGTTCCTGCTCGCTTCCCCCGTGCTAGTCCCTCCAGCAGATTCACTTAGATCTGGATAGAGTCCAGCCCCGCGCACAGGCAGCCTATTATTGTGGTTTTTTCTTGCCTTCCTTCATTCAAAGCAGCGGAGGGAGGCGCATGGGAGGGGGAAACACACAGCTGATCCGCAAATGTCAAACTCGTCGCTTATGGCAGAGGGAGTGAGAGATAACATGTGGATAGAGTCCTGACGGGTCTCCCTGGTACCACGAGTGCCAAGCAACCTGTGCCACGATCCCTGGAGGCTTATTCAGTGACGCCTGATCCTCGGCCCCTAAGCACAACCAATGAATGGCTTTCAATTCACACACACACACACACACACACACACACAGGCGCGCGCGTAGCTCCTGTATTCTGTCACATAGTGATTCTTAACTAATGGCTCTTGTCCTCAAATTGGGTCGTTAAGCTGCTGTGTGTGTCCTAGTGATCCCTCTTACTACAGTGAAATTCAATTCTCCAATAGACACCAGTAATTAAAAGGAAACACAGCTGTATAACTAAGGCTCTCTGTAGCAATCTTGCTTCCTGAGGTAAAACACAGGCTACATTTGTCTCACAATCATATAAAAACTCCAAGCTCTTTGCTATGGCTCTGTTTGGGTAAGATCCTTGACTCTTGCATAGGGATGTAGCGAACGTCAGAAAAAATGTTCGCGAACTTCCGGACAAATATGCGAACGGTTCGCGAACGTCGCGAACCCCATAGACTTCAATGGGAAGGCGAATTTTAAAAGCTAGAAAAGACATTTCTGGCCAGAAAAATGATTTTAAAGTTGTTTAAAGGGTGCAACGACCTGGACAGTGGCATGCCAGAGGGGGATCAAGGGCAAAAATGTTTCTGAAAAATACATTGTTGACACAGCGCTGCGTTTTGTGCTGTAAAGGGCAGAAATCACACTACGTCACTCAGGTGATGTTTCTGGACACGGAATGTGAAAAAGCTCACACAGCTAGGTGGCACTTGGTTAAAGACTGGGCAAACAATGCCTGCAAGGGCAACGTATACAGTAGTGGATACGGAATATATTATTGCTGCTGTAAAAACATCACTCAGGTGATGTTTACGGACACGGAATTATTATTGTTATTTAGACAGAATGTGAAAAAGCTCACACAGCTAGGTGGCACTTGCATACCTCCCAACTGTCCCTCTTTTGACCACTCAACCCCCTGTCCCTCTTTTGTACTGGAAAGTCCCTCTTTTCTCTGCACTGAACAGCCAGAAAAAAAACAGTTTCTAACTTAATTAGCTTTTGGCAGAGAGCTCAGAACAGCTAACAGGTGCAAATAAGATACTTTGTAACAATTTTTATGAATGATACCGTCAAGTGAGCAAATAATAGTTTTTAATTACTAGTTGCTTGTCACCTCCAGGATGTTCGTCCTGTTGGTGGCAATATTTCTGTAGTGGTGTGTTTAGCAGTCACCGTGCTTGTGCGCACGTGCACGGTCAGGCAGAGGTAATTCAGTGTACAGTGAAGTGAACCAAAAAACACTGATTCTGCAGTGTGGGCCCAGTTCTGGTCTACTTTATTGATCACCTGCGGTGACCATAAAAGATGCGATTTTGCCACTGTTGCAGAACCCTGAAAAATTAGGCATGTGTACTTTCCTGAAAAATTATGTTTTTTTTGTCGCAGCCACTGAAGCACAGAGGCCAGAAAAAATATGCCATATAAATGCTGAAAATAGTCATTTTTTTTGTCGCAGCCACTGAAGCACAGAGGCCAGAAAAAATATGCCATATAAATGCTAAAAATATAAAAAAAAATTGTCGCAGCCACTGAAGCACAGAGGTCAGAAAAAATATGCCATATAAATGCTGAAAATAGTCTTTTTTTTTTTGTCGCAGCCACTGAAGCACAGAGGCCAGAAAAAATATGCCATATAAATGCTGAAAATAGTCTTTTTTTTTTGTCGCAGCCACTGAAGCACAGAGGCCAGAAAAAATATGCCATATAAATGCTAAAAATATTAAAAAAAATTGTCGCAGCCACTGAAGCACAGAGGCCAGAAAAAATATGCCATATAAATGCTGAAAATAGTCTTTTTTTTTTGTCGCAGCCACTGAAGCACAGAGGCCAGAAAAAATATGCCATATAAATGCTAAAAATATAAAAAAAAATTGTCGCAGCCACTGAAGCACAGAGGCCAGAAAAAATATGCCATATAAATGCTGAAAGTAGTCATTTTTTTTTTGTCGCAGCCACTGAAGCACAGAGGCCAGAAAAAATATGCCATATAAATGCTGAAAATAGTCTTTTTTTTTGTCGCAGCCACTGAAGCACAGAGGCCAGAAAAAATATGCCATATAAATGCTAAAAATATAAAAAAAAATTGTCGCAGCCACTGAAGCACAGAGGTCAGAAAAAATATGCCATATAAATGCTGAAAATAGTCTTTTTTTTTTTGTCGCAGCCACTGAAGCACAGAGGCCAGAAAAAATATGCCATATAAATGCTGAAAGTAGTCATTTTTTTTTTGTCGCAGCCACTGAAGCACAGAGGCCAGAAAAAATATGCCATATAAATGCTGAAAATAGTCTTTTTTTTTTGTCGCAGCCACTGAAGCACAGAGGCCAGAAAAAATATGCCATATAAATGCTAAAAATATAAAAAAAAATTTTGTCGCAGCCACTGAAGCACAGAGGCCAGAAAAAATATGCCATATAAATGCTGAAAATAGTCTTTTTTTTTTTGTCGCAGCCACTGAAGCACAGAGGCCAGAAAAAATATGCCATATAAATGCTAAAAATATTAAAAAAAATTGTCGCAGCCACTGAAGCACAGAGGCCAGAAAAAATATGCCATATAAATGCTGAAAATAGTAATTTTTTTTGTCGCAGCCACTGAAGCACAGAGGCCAGAAAAAATATGCCATATAAATGCTAAAAATATTTTAAAAAATTTGTCGCAGCCACTGAAGCACAGAGGCCAGAAAAAATATGCCATATAAATGCTGAAAATAGTCTTTTTTTTTTGTCGCAGCCACTGAAGCACAGAGGCCAGAAAAAATATGCCATATAAATGCTAAAAATAATAAAAAAAATTGTCGCAGCCACTGAAGCACAGAGGCCAGAAAAAATATGCCATATAAATGCTGAAAATAGTCTTTTTTTTTTGTCGCAGCCACTGAAGCACAGAGGCCAGAAAAAATATGCCATATAAATGCTGAAAGTAGTCATTTTTTTTTGTCGCAGCCACTGAAGCACAGAGGCCAGAAAAAATATGCCATATAAATGCTGAAAATAGTCTTTTCTTTTTGTCGCAGCCACTGAAGCACAGAGGCCAGAAAAAATATGCCATATAAATGCTAAAAATATAAGAAAAAATTTTGTCGCAGCCACTGAAGCACAGAGGCCAGAAAAAATATGCCATATAAATGCTGAAAATAGTCTTTTTTTTTGTCGCAGCCACTGAAGCACAGAGGCCAGAAAAAATATGCCATATAAATGCTAAAAATATAAAAAAAAATTGTCGCAGCCACTGAAGCACAGAGGCCAGAAAAAATATGCCATATAAATGCTGAAAATAGTAATTTTTTTTGTCGCAGCCACTGAAGCACAGAGGCCAGAAAAAATATGCCATATAAATGCTAAAAATATTTTAAAAAATTTGTCGCAGCCACTGAAGCACAGAGGCCAGAAAAAATATGCCATATAAATGCTGAAAATAGTCTTTTTTTTTTGTCGCAGCCACTGAAGCACAGAGGCCAGAAAAAATATGCCATATAAATGCTAAAAATATTAAAAAAAATTGTCGCAGCCACTGAAGCACAGAAGCCAGAAAAAATATGCCATATAAATGCTGAAAATAGTCTTTTTTTTTTGTTGCAGCCACTGAAGCACAGAGGCCAGAAAAAAATATGCCATATAAATGCTGAAAATAGTCTTTTTTTTGTCGCAGCCACTGAAGCACAGAGGCCAGAAAAAATATGCCATATAAATGCTGAAAATAGTCATTTTTTTTGTCGCAGCCACTGAAGCACAGAGGCCAGAAAAAATATGCCATATAAATGCTAAAAATAGTCATTTTTTTGTCGCAGCCACTGAAGCACAGAGGCCAGAAAAAATATGCCATATAAATGCTGAAAATAGTCATATTTTTTTGTCGCAGCAACTGAAGCACAGAGGCCAGAAAAAATATGCCATATAAATGCTGAAAATAGTCTTTTTTTTTTTTGTCGCAGCCACTGAAGCACAGAGGCCAGAAAAAATATGCCATATAAATGCTAAAAATAGTCATTTTTTTGTCGCAGCCACTGAAGCACAGAGGCCAGAAAAAATATGCCATATAAATGCTGAAAATAGTCTTTTTTTTTTGTCGCAGCCACTGAAGCACAGAGGCCAGAAAAAATATGCCATATAAATGCTGAAAATAGTCTTTTTTTTTTGTCGCAGCCACTGAAGCACAGAGGCCAGAAAAAATATGCCATATAAATGCTAAAAATAGTAATTTTTTTTGTCGCAGCCACTGAAGCACAGAGGCCAGAAAAAATATGCCATATAAATGCTAAAAACAGTCATTTTTTTTTGTCGCAGCCACTGAAGCACAGAGGCCAGAAAAATATGCCATATAAATGCTGAAAATAGTCATTTTTTTGGCTGCAGCCACTGAAGCACAGAGGCCAGAAAAACTCAGGATTTACCTGTCCAAAAAGTTTTGATTCAAATGAAACCAAACCAGTAGGGTTTGCACCCTAGTTTGTAACGGTGGCGGAGGGAGAAGGACGCTAAAGGACAGCTGTGTGTGGAGTCATGTGGCGTGCAGAGAAGGACAGCTGCATGGGGAGTCAGAACAAGTCTTCCGGCGTGCAGTAACCCTCCGAGATCCATGCCTCGTTCATTTTAATAAAGGTCAGGTAATCCACACTTTTGTGACCTAGGCGAGTTCTCTTGTCAGTTACAATCCCTCCTGCTGCACTGAAGGTCCTTTCTGAGAGGAGACTTGAGGCGGGGCAAGACAAGAGGTTCATGGCAAATTGTGACAGCTCTGGGCACAGATCAAGCCTGCGCACCCAGTAGTCCAGGGGTTCATCGCTCCTCAGAGTGTCGATATCTGCAGTTAATGCCAGGTAGTCCGCTACCTGTCGGTCGAGGCATTCTTTGAGGGTGGATCCCGAAGGGTTCTGGCGCTGCCTTGGACTGAAAAACATTTGCATGTCTGACGTTACAGAGTGGCCAAAGTGCATTGTCCTTGCAGGTGCGCTCGTGGCAGGATTACTGGCACCTCTGCCCCTGGAATGTTGATGAGTTCCTGAAGTGACATCACCCTTAAAAGCATTGTACAACATGTTTTGCAGGCTGGTTTGTAAATGCAGCATCCTTTCGGACTTGTGGTACGTTGATAACATTTCTGCCACTTTATGCTTGTACCGAGGGTCTAGTAGCGTTGCGACCCAGTACAGGTCCTTCTCCTTAAGCCTCTTGATACGGGGGTCCTTCAACAGGCATGACAGCATGAAAGACCCCATTCTCACAAGGTTGGATGCAGAGGTATCCATCTCCGCTTCCTCGTTATCAAGGACTACATCATCCACGGTCTCCTCCCCCCAGCCACGTACAAGACCAGGGGTCCCCAAACGGTCACCACAAGCCCCCTGGGAAGCCTGCTCCTGTTGGTCCTCCTCCTCCACAAAGCCACCTTCCTCCTCTGACTCCACTTCTGACACCTCTCCCTGCGTTGCAGCAGGTGCCTGGGCTCGTTCTGGTGATTCCGACCAGAAATCGTGCGCTTCCTGCTCCTCGTCACGCTGGTCTACAGCCTCATCTGTCACTCGTCGCACGGCACGCTCCAGGAAGAAAGCAAAGGGTATTAGGTCGCTGATGGTGCCTTCGGTGCGACTGACCATGTTTGTAACCTCTTCAAAAGGGCGCATGAGCCTGCAGGCATCGCGCATAAGCACCCAGTAACGGGGGAAAAAAATCCCCAGCTCTGCAGATCCAGTCCTACCACCCAGTTCAAACAGGTATTCATTGATGGCTCTTTGTTGTTGCAGCAGACGTTCAAACATGAGGAGCGTTGAATTCCAGCGAGCTGGCTGTCGCAAATTAAACGCCTGACTGGCATGTTGTACCGCTGCTGAATGTCAGCAAGGCGTGCCATGGCTGTGTAGGAACGTCTGAAATGGGCCGACACCTTCCTGGACTGCCTGAGAATGTCCTGGAATTCTGGGTACTTCGAGATAAAACATTGGACTATTAAATTCAGAACATGTGCCATGCAGGGCACATGTGTTAAATTGCCCAGTCTCAGTGCTGCCAACAGATTGCTTCCGTTGTCACACACCACTTTTCCGATCTTCAGTTGGTGTGGGGTCAGCCACCGATCGGCCTGTGACTGCAGAGATGACAGGAGTACAGATCCAGTATGGTTTCTGCTTTCCAGGCACGTCATCCCCAAGACAGCATGACAACGGCGTACCTGGCACGTCGAATAGCCTAGGGGGAGCTGGGGGTGCACAGGTGTGGAGGAGGAGGACCCAGCAGCAGAGGAGGAGGAAGCAGAGGAAGAAGACGAGGTAGAGAGCGAAGGAGGAGTAGAGGTGGTGGCAGAACCGCGTGCAATCCGTGGCGGTGACACCAACTCCACTGTTGTTGTTGAGCCACGCATTCCCTGCTTCCCAGCCATAGCCAAATTCACCCAGTGGGCAGTGTAGGTGACATACCTGCCCTGACCATGCTTGGAGGACCATGCGTCAGTAGTCTTATGGACCTTTGCCCCAACACTAAGTGACAGAGATGCGGTGACTTGGCTCTGCACATGGTGGTACAGGTGTGGGTACCTTCCACTGCGGTGTCCCAATTGCTACAAATTTGCGGAAGGCCTCAGAGTCCACCAGCTGGTATGGTAAAAGCTGGCGGGCTAAGAGTGCAGACAAGCTAGCTGTCAGACGCCGGTCAAGGGGGTGACTCGCAGACATTAGCTTCTTACGCTCAAACATGGCCCTCACAGAAACTTGGCTGGGGGCAGATGACTGGGAACTGGTGGCCAAGGTGGAAGGCGGAGTGGAGGGTGGTTCAGACGGGTCAAGGACAGCAGAGGTAGAGCAGTAAGATGCTGGACCAGAAGGAGGGTGGCTTTTAGTTTGTCTGCTGCCTTTGAGGTGTTGCTCCCATAGTGCTTTGTGCTTGCCGTTCATGTGCCTTCGCATAGAAGTTGTACCTATGTGGGTGTTGGGCTTCCCAAGACTCAGTTTCTGACTGCACTCATTGCAAATTACAACGCTTTTGTCAGAGGCACACACATTAAAAAAATCCCAGACTGCTGACCTATTTGAAGCTGGCAATCTGGCGGAAACAGTAGAAGTTGGCGGCAATGGCGGGTGCGTTGGCCGGCTGACCACAGGTGGCGATACATGTTGTTGCCCTACTGTTCCCTACGAGCTGTCCTCCCTGCTTCTTCTAAGTCTTATTCTCCTCCTGCCTCTCTGACTCTCCGTCTCTCCATCTGAACTATCCTCCTCTTGCTCTCTTCTACTGGGCACCCACAAAACATCAATCTCCTCATCATCATTCTCCTCAGATGCATCAATTTCTTCTAACAGCTCACAGAAGGAAGCAGCAGCCGGGACCTCCTCATCACTCATTATGTCCATCTCTGTTGTGTTGTCTGCCAGAATTATATCTGGTGTAACGTCCTCATCTCCTTCATCTTCTTCTGCCAATAATGGTTGCGCATCACTCATCAAAAAACTTATGTGTAAATAACTCCTCTGACTCCAGTGAAGAAGGGGCGCCGGTGGTGGAGGAAGTGTTACTTGGGGTGCCCATAGCAGAGGAGGATGAGGATGTTGTGGCAAAGTTAGAAACGGTAGAGGATGGGGTGTGCTGTGTAAGCCAGTCAACTACCTCTTCAGCATTTTGGGAGTTCAGAGTAATTGCCTTTGTAAAACTGGGCAATTTCCTAGGGCCACAGGATAGCATAGCAGCACGGCCCCTAGTACCTCTGCGTGGCGGCCTGCCTTTGCCTGGCATTTTTTTTAAAACAACAACAACAACTCAGGTGGTGTTTCTGGAGACGGTATTATTATTGATATTTAGACAGAATGTGAACAAGCTCACACAGCTAGGTGGCAGTTGTTTGAGGAACACACTGGGCAAACAATGCCTGCAAGGTCAACGTATACACTACAGCAGTGGATACGGAATATATTATTGCTGCTTGAAAAACGTCACTCATGTGGTGTTTCTGGAGACGGTATTATTATTGATATTTAGACAGAATGTGAACAAGCTCACACAGCTAGCTGGCAGTTGTTTGAAAATGAAGAACACACTGGGCAAACAAATTGAAACAATGCCTGCAAGGTCAACGTATACACTACAGCAGTGGATACGGAATATATTATTGCTGCTTGAAAAACGTCACTCAGGTGGTGTTTCTGGAGACGGTATTATTATTGATAATTAGACAGAATGTGAACAAGCTCACACAGCTAGGTGGCAGTTGTTTGAAGAACACACTGGGCAAACAATGCCTGCAAGGTCAACGTATACACTACAGCAGTGGATACGGAATATATTATTGCTGCTTGAAAAACGTCACTCAGGTGGTGTTTCTGGAGACGGTATTATTATTGATATTTAGACAGAATGTGAACAAGCTCACACAGCTAGCTGGCAGTTGTTTGAAGAACACACTGGGCAAACAATGCCTGCAAGGTCAACGTATACACTACAGCAGTGGATACGGAATATATTATTGCTGCTTGAAAAACGTCACTCAGGTGGTGTTTCTGGAGACGGTATTATTATTGATATTTAGACAGAATGTGAACAAGCTCACACAGCTAGCTGGCAGTTGTTTGAAAATGAAGAACACACTGGGCAAACAAATTGAAACAATGCCTGCAAGGTCAACATATACACTACAGCAGTGGATACGGAATATATTACTGCTGCTTGAAAAACGTCACTCAGGTGGTGTTTCTGGAGACGGTATTATTATTGATATTTAGACAGAATGTGAACAAGCTCACACAGCTAGGTGGCAGTTGTTTGAAAATGAAGAACACACTGGGCAAACAAATTGAAACAATGCCTGCAAGGTCAACGTATACACTACAGCAGTGGATACGGAATATATTATTGCTGCTTGAAAAACGTCACTCAGGTGGTGTTTCTGGAGACGGTATTATTATTGATATTTAGACAGAATGTGAACAAGCTCACACAGCTAGCCGGCAGTTGTTTGAAAATGAAGAACACACTGGGCAAACAAATTGAAACAATGCCTGCAAGGTCAACGTATACACTACAGCAGTGGATACGGAATAT
Source organism: Xenopus laevis (assembly GCF_017654675.1). Classification (NCBI taxonomy): domain Eukaryota; kingdom Metazoa; phylum Chordata; class Amphibia; order Anura; family Pipidae; genus Xenopus; species Xenopus laevis. Next base: position 174,387,009 of record NC_054371.1, read on the forward strand.
ATTATTGCTGCTTGAAAAACGTCACTCAGGTGGTGTTTCTGGAGACGGTATTATTATTGATAATTAGACAGAATGTGAACAAGCTCACACAGCTAGGTGGCAGTTGTTTGAAGAACACACTGGGCAAACAATGCCTGCAAGGTCAACGTATACACGACAGCAGTGGATACGGAATATATTATTGCTGCTTGAAAAACGTCACTCAGGTGGTGTTTCTGGAGACGGTATTATTATTGATATTTAGACAGAATGTGAACAAGCTCACACAGCTAGCTGGCAGTTGTTTGAAGAACACACTGGGCAAACAATGCCTGCAAGGTCAACGTATACACTACAGCAGTGGATACGGAATATATTATTGCTGCTTGAAAAACGTCACTCAGGTGGTGTTTCTGGAGACGGTATTATTATTGATATTTAGACAGAATGTGAACAAGCTCACACAGCTAGCTGGCAGTTGTTTGAAAATGAAGAACACACTGGGCAAACAAATTGAAACAATGCCTGCAAGGTCAACATATACACTACAGCAGTGGATACGGAATATATTACTGCTGCTTGAAAAACGTCACTCAGGTGGTGTTTCTGGAGACGGTATTATTATTGATATTTAGACAGAATGTGAACAAGCTCACACAGCTAGGTGGCAGTTGTTTGAAAATGAAGAACACACTGGGCAAACAAATTGAAACAATGCCTGCAAAGTCAACGTATACACTACAGCAGTGGATACGGAATATATTATTGCTGCTTGAAAAACGTCACTCAGGTGGTGTTTCTGGAGACGGTATTATTATTGATATTTAGACAGAATGTGAACAAGCTCACACAGCTAGCTGGCAGTTGTTTGAAAATGAAGAACACACTGGGCAAACAAATTGAAACAATGCCTGCAAGGTCAACGTATACACTACAGCAGTGGATACGGAATATATTATTGCTGCTTGAAAAACGTCACTCAGGTGGTGTTTCTGGAGACGGTATTATTATTGATATTTAGACAGAATGTGAACAAGCTCACACAGCTAGCTGGCAGTTGTTTGAAGAACACACTGGGCAAATAATGCCTGCAAGTGCACTACTATTGGTGCACTACTATGAAGAACAGCAAACAGCACTGGACACGTTAAAGAACAGTGAGATAAGTAAAATAAAAAAATAATATATATATTAAAAAAAAATTACTCTGGTTGGTGCTGAACTACTAGGAGCAGCACACCAGTCCCACTCCCCAACATAGCTAGACTAATAGCACTGGGCTCTTAAAGTAGCAAAGTAAAAAAAGAAAAAAGAAAATAAAAGCAGTCCTTACAAGGACTATTGGGTTACAGGCAGCAGTCAGCAGATGAGTGCCCACAGCAGCTACATACAGAGCACTGCAGTAGAAGGTAGATTACTAGCCAGCAAAGCTACCTAACCTAAAATGTCCCTCAAATCCCTGCAGAGTTCTGTCCCTACAATACAGAGCAGTATCAAGTAGATTACTAGCCAGCAAAGTTACTATCAACTGTCCCTCAAATCACTAACAGCTCTCTCCCTACACTAGCTCTTCTAAGCACACACAGGCAGAATGAAAAAACGCTGCAGGGCTTCAGTTTATATATGGAAGGGGAGTGGTCCAGGGGGTGTGGGGGTGGTCCAGGAGGGAGAGCTTCCTGATTGGCTGCCATGTATCTGCTGGTCTGGGGTGAGAGGGCAAAAATAAGCGCCAGCTAAGGCGAACCCAAATTGGCGAACATCGCGCGACGTTCGCGAACATTCGGCGGACGCGAACACCCGATGTTCGCGCGAACTAGTTCGCGGGCGAACAGTCCGCGACATCCCTACTCTTGCACCCTTTGCTAAATTTGTATAATAAAAGTACCCTCCATTAATTGCTGTTTTCACTTTAAAAAAAAAACTCCCTTGTAAAGGTGAATGTTATATTTGGGGAGACCAGCTAAAATGCATTACTTTACTATATCGTTTGTTTCATGGTAGCAGCTAACCCTATATTTTATCTCAACCCTATATGAACTGCATATCAGTATTTTATATGTATATATATATATATATATATATATATATATATATATATATATATATATATATAAACACCGTCCTCCTCAACACACATCTTAATAAATACTGTGCCACAGTCATGTATAAGGCACCACTACATATAGCTGAAGGAATGTCCTGCCACTGTTATGTAAAATGGGTCAAAAATGCCAGCTTCACGTTATGTATATTGATATTCACTAGAATAAATGCCCACAAAAAAACATGATAGATGTAGAGCAGTGCCAGCTTTAACTTTTCTATACTATATGCCTAAAACTTATGAAATAGGTATGGTGGCAATTTGAATTATGTCCCAAGGACACACAACACTTTACATATAAATATTTAAAGATATTTTAACAAACCTCAGTAACTTCTATATATATTGTGTGTGATATATACTGTAATAATTCCCAACAGAACACAAGCTGAAGGCATAATAAAGCAACGGTGCTCATAAAATGTAAGTCCAACTACTTTTATTGTGCAAACCCAGAACAGAAAGTCTAGTCTGAACCAACAGTACAGATAATAGAAAGGCACAGTCAAACACTGCTTTCAATAGCTTTTAGGTATACAGTACATACAACTTAAAAGCCACTGTTTCATTAAAACTAAAACTTTACAAAAGGAACACGGCAGATATGTTGTACATTATGTTTTGAGCTTCTATTCCAGCCAAAGGCAACCACAGCCCTTTAGCAGGCACCCACAGATGCCCCTGTAGCTTCCCATCTACTTTTATGCTGATTCACTGCATATGCGATGTGCTACTATATATTAGGGTTTCCACCAGTCCAGTTTTGACCCAGAGAGCCCGGTATTTTGAAGGGCTACCTGGGTCAAAACTTCCTGCCGGTTTTCCAAATAAGGAAAACTGGGCATGATTCCCCATGACTGACACGGCGATCGGGCAATCGCCCCTCTCTATCACGGCCCTGCCCCCTGCACGGTCTCTACCAGTTGGAAAGGTGGCAACTCTAATTTTTCAGTGAATTAAAGGGTAGTTCAGATTAAAGTCAAACTTAAGAATGTTTTGGAATATCCTATCAGCAATTTTTAAATTGGTCCTGCTTTTTTTGTTATATATATAGTTTTAGCTTTCAAAGGGGGGTTACTAACCCTGACAGCCAAACAAAATTATTCGTTGGTGAGGCTAGGATTTTATTGTTCTTGTTACTGTTTTAGTAATTATCTTTCAGGCCCATTCCTATTCATCTTTCGGTCTCTTATTTAAACCACTGCCTAGTTGCCAGGGTAAATTAGACCATAGAATTCAGATGGCTGCTGAACAAAGCTAAATAGTTAAGAACAATTGCAAAATATTCAAAATAAAGACCAATTACGTTTATTTGCACATATCTTTTTATGCATGATACCAACATTTTTACAAAGTTTCATATTCATTTTTATTCTTTTTTTTCTCTTTACGACTATTATTACATTTCCCTATGTATAATACATATATCATATATATCATATATATTGTATTTTATTTATACATTTGTTGATCACATTCATCATAATTGCATATTTATTTGAACAAATAAATCAAATGTATTTTGTAATTGATGTTTTTAAAAATGAGAACAAAGCCTTGAGTTATTAAATGACACCAGAATAGACACCTGGATAGCCCTGCTCACAAGAGCTTACAGTCTTCTTCCAGCCATATATTTGAGTATAAGTGAAAGTGACAGGATGAGCAGTTGAAAGGAAGCAGGATGAACTCTGTTTGCTGTAGATATGGCAATATCCATAAGGATGGAGGGAGACATGTATAGAAATGAGCCTGGTGTGTGATCTCCATGCACTCAGCTGATATGACAGACTAGGCTTCTACCAGTCACATTCCTCTGCATGGTATTTATTGATCGCACATGTTGAACTTGGCCCTTCTTTTGTTGTCCTGGGGGATAGAGGAAGGAATTTTATACTTTGGCTCTGTTGTTTTTAGAGTGGTTCATAGTCCTCACATTTAAAAGGCACCATATTTCAACTTTTCTGTAAGCGCACAGAAAACATAAGGCTATGCAGGTTATTCTGTACAGGCAATCTTATATGAATATTGTGTTGATCAGAATTAAAGAATAGCTTTTCACAGTTCTGTGCATGAAATTAACTATTCTGTCAGCTTTCTAAGATTGATGCTTACCCGTGGTTCCATTTGGGTGTACTAATATAAAATGGTGTAATCTATCACTATGTGTAATAATCTTACTGCAGCTAATTATAGTAATGTACATCCATGATGTGCTCAGTAGCCTTTATTAAAGGGGTGATTCACCTTCATGTAAACTTTAAATATGTTATAGAATGGCTACTTCTAAGCAACGTTTCAATCGGCCTTCATTTGTTTGTTTGTTTTTTGTTTTTTTTATAGTTTTTGAATTATTTGCCTTTTTTTCCTTCTGGCTCTAGCAAATTGTCCCAAAATATCACTTTCTACATCATACTTAATGTTAATTTAAAGGTAAACAACTCCTTTAACTTTAGCAGTCAGGTGCAAGGGCCTGACTATCCGGCTATATAGTCAAGTCAGAAAAGTGTTTATGTAAATTTGGTATAGTGCAGCTAGGGATTTGGTGTTTTTTTAGTGGTTCACTTTTACTTGTATGATAAGACTGTTGGTAGTAAAAGGATATACAGCAATAGCATGAAAATGAAGAAACAGCCTAGATTTCATTGTTCATCTATCCTTTTAAAGGGGTAGTTGACCTTTAAGTTAACTTTTAGTATGTTATAGAATAGCTAATTCTAAGCAACTTTTCAATTAGCCTTAATTTTTTATAGTTTTGGAAATATTTGCCTTTTTCTTCTGACTCTTTCCAGCTTTCAAATGGAGGCCACTGACCTCGTCTTTAAAAACAAAACTCTATAAGGCTACTATTACTATTATTAAACTACTTGCTGTTTCTACTTTTAATCACTCATCTTTCTATTGTGGACCTTTCCTATTCCAGTCCTTTATTCAAATCAATGCATAGTTGCTAGGGTAATTAGGACAATAGCAACCAGATTGCTGAATTTGCAAACTGGAGAGCTGCTGAATAAAAAGCTAAATAGTTTAACAATCATATAATGAAAAATGAAGACCAATTGCAATTTGTCTTAGACTATCATTCTCTGCATCAGAGATCCCCAACCTTTCTTTACCCTTGAGCCATTTTAAATGTAAAAAAAAAGTTGAAGAGCAACACAAGCATGAAAAAAGTTCCTGGGGGTGCCAATTATGGGCTATGACTATTGGTAGCCCCTATGGGGACTGGCAGTCTACAGGAGGCTGTGTTTGACAGTACATCAGTTTTTTAATGCAACCAAAACTTGCCCCAAGCCAGGAATTCAAAAATAAGCACCTGCTTTAAAGGCCACTGGGCGCAACATCCAATGGGTTGGTGAGCAACATGTTGCTCACAAGCCTCTGGTTAGGGACCACTGCTCTACATCATACTAAAAGTTAACTTAAAAGTGAAAAACCTCTTTAAAATGTGTCTACCAAAAAGATACTTGAATTCCTGGGTGAAGGTTGCCAAGAGTGCAACAACATGTAAGTAACTGGGAGAGTCCCCCAGGCAAAATCAACTAGTACTGGGTAGTGGGACTATGTTGGCATTTCTCAGTGAACTCTGCACTGTAGCTCCTGCCATAAACAGCTAAGTGGCGAATAAAAAGTCTAACAGAGTATAATGACTTTATTTCACTGGGGCAGCTTTTAAAATATTTTCTGCAATGATTTTTAGACGTCGACAGTTCTGTCCATGATTTTAAAGATTTTTAACATTTATATGTTCTTGCTGCCGATGTGGACACAAGCACATTGTTCTATCCTGGAGCTCACACAAGTTAACACAAGCCAGAAAATGCACCACGAGACAAAACATTGGCACACTCAGATAAGGCATGCCACTATCACAGGGATTTCTTTTGAGCACGTCACCCCATTCCATGTTCGAAATTATCCAGATGTGTCCATTCTCCAGACTGATACGCACTCTCATTTGAATACAAGACACAAATTTGCGCAGAGATGTCCACTGTATGAAAGCGAACTGCAAATCTCAAAAAGTGCTAATAAAACTTATTGGAAAAAAAGTCTAAAATAATCAAAATAAAGGTCCTCTTAATTAAATTTATTCGCTCATTTACAAGGCACTTTCATTATATGCAGTTGCATAACTAGAAGCATCTTATGGATATGGTGTCTGTCCCCTCTATACTTATACCACTTGTCAGATCTTGGAGCAATGGCACAGGGACATTTTGTCACCCAAAGGAAATCACTCCCTGCTAGCGAAAAAATCTTGGAAAATAACTTCCCATTACAGAGGATGGGAATTGCTGTTTCTAAACCAGTTAAATCACACAATTTACTGTGAGTAGGAATTTAAACTGGTTTCAACAAAGCAATTGCCATCTGCTGCAATGGGAAGGTATTTTTGGATGTTGTGACCTTAAGTGGCAGTGCAGGGGCCATTGTCAGCTATCAAAACTGGTCTAGTTGTATCTCACTTAGACTATAGTTTCACTCTTAGTACATTTGTGTATTATATAAATTATTCTCTAAAGATTAGCAACGCACCAAATAAAGGATTAGTCTTGGCCCCAATCCCAGAATTTTTTTTTGCCAGACTGGCATCAGATAAATCATTAGCATTTGGCTGAACAAAATAGGAGTTTGAGTTATCATGCGCATTTACTCTGTTGCATATTTGTTTGTTTTTTATATTCCCCCCCTCAAATTGAGGTCAAATTTTATGTTCAGATATGGTTTAGTATTCATTTAAATTCAGTATTTTTTCAAAAATAATACAGTTTCCAAAGGTAGATCAGGTGCAACACACAACCTTTATGCAAGAGCATTTATGAAGAGCATTCTGCACAAATGCTAGCCCTGGATGACATGTACAGCTTCGTATGTTCAGGTATGGGACACGTTATGCAGAATGCTAAGTTTTTTGGATTCGGAACAGGTCTTTCCATTTGGTTCACCATACTTTAAGGGTTCAGATTCAGATTGTTTTTTAATTCCCCCAAATTGAACTTTTTGAGCGCTAAAAATTGTGTATTTAACTAATTACTCCATGACCATGAAAAATGGTCCTTTGCAAATAGACATTCATGCTTTTTTAAATTGTGAGTTTAGTCCTGGTTAAAAGAAACCTCTAAAATTACACAAATTAAAATTCAGGCCTCCCACTCCACTAAAAAAACATTTAAATAAACCTTATTACCACAGAGAAAAAGCAGATTATTTTTAAAAATGGGAATTATAGACCCTTCCTGTGGAATAATAAAGTACCAAGAGTAGCAGCACGCACTCTGATGGCTCCATATGACAAAGGGGGTCTGGGGCTTCCAGACCTCTATGTATACTATCTAGCAGCACAGTTGTCTTACATTAAATGGTGGTTAATACAAGAGCTAGACAATCCGAATGTAATTTTGCAGGCCAGGTGGGTGGGATCTCTAGAAGCTCTGAAAAATTGTGTTTTTAGGAGGGCAAGTAATTATCCGCAATTTCCACTCTGTATAAAAGCTCCATATATGGCATGGTTAACTGTGCAAAAACTGATGAAGCTGAAGCCCCCCATCAGGTCACCTATGCTTCTTCTATGAAATAATTCACATCTGCAGCAATTCCTAGGCACAGAGGTCACACGATATTGGACAGCCAAATCAATAAAATATCTTGCCGACCTGGTAGTAGGCACTAGATTCATAGACATGGTAACCCTTTGAGACAAAATAGGGGAGCTCACTTTGCCCATGTATAGATACTTGCAGTTGCATCATATATTTATAGCTCAGTTTGGGCCAGCGGATATTTCAATGGATGACCACCCCGGTTCTGAGACAACTCAGGAAGGAAGATACCTCTATGAATACCTTATATGCTTGTATTATGGCAACTGGAACAAATCCCTTCTCTACTGCCTTAACAACATGGCAGAGAGACATTCCTGGGCTAAATGAGGAAAAGTGGGATGAAGTGACAGACAACCTCTACAAATTTCTGATTAGCACCAGAGACAAACTGATTCAACACAAATTTATTCTGAGAACATATTTCATACCTAATAGACTGTACCGCATGGTACCCCAATCTGTAAAAGATGTAGAGAACAGGACGGATCATATTGGCATATGGTGTGGGCATGCGCTATCACGTACCAATACTGGAAAGAGGTTACCGAATATATGGTGGAAATGCTAGATCTCCCCCCAATCCTTTACCCTGAGGTATGCTTACTGGGTGTATTAGATGACGTATTACCCACAAACAGGTGTTAGTGAGGTCACTCCTATATCATGCCAAAAAGATAACAATCATGAGGTGGATGGCGCTGGCTCCTCCCAGAAAGGGTGAATGGGTAGTTTATGTGAATCAGATACTTCCACTAATAAAGCTAACATATGAGACCTGGGGCTGCCCGGATAAATTTGGGAATATATGGAACCCCTGGTTGGATGTACATTTACTTCAGTTACCTTGATATAGCCATAACAAATATATTGTCATTATTGTCGATGGAATGTGACTACTATTGTGCAATCTGGATATCACTGTACCACTTACCCCCCCCCCTTTCTTTTTTCTGTATCCCCTCCCTGTTAACAGAAAACAATACCATTGTTTACTATAAAAAAAATAAAATGGGAATTATTTAATTAAAATGGACTCTGTGGGAGATGCCCTTCCTCTTATTTGGACCTTTCTGGCTATTGGGTTCCCTTATAACCAATCCCATACCTGGTGTAACTATAGAGGAAGCAGACCCCGCAGTCGCGGGGGGGCCAGTCTGCTTCCTCTATAGCCAACAAGAACCTCCCCTCTTCCCCAGCCGCTCTCTTGCCTGTGGCAGGGAAACGGAGCACATCGGCATAGGGTGGATAGTGGGTGGCATCTGGGCAGTGAGTGGGTGGAGTCTGGGTGGGGGAGCTGGCGGGGTCCGTGCAAGAAGTGGGCGAGAGGTTGAGGATCAGAGTGCGCTGGGTAGCTCTGAAGATTTTTTCGTGGAGGGCCTGGCACCCTCTATTTACACCATTGCAAGTAGGGACAAAGAAAGTGAAAGAAAAAATTATGACACTAGGATATCACTATTTGTTGGGGCAGCTGTTAAATAATTATGGAATTAAAGGAGGTCAAAAAGGACATGTTGAAGCCAATGAGGTAAAGAAAGAGAAATATAACTTTTTATTCAAAAGCAGTTACTAAATTGTATAACAGTACAAACCATGAAAGTACCTAGCCACAATTTGAAAGCAGTTGTTCAGATGAGTCGGGAGTTGTCTTTGCACAATTAAGTATATTATTCCACACTTTTCAGAGATTTCCTTGATGACTTCCACAGAATGGGCAAATTATTTGAAGTCTTGTTAAGGGATCACATTCAAAATTTTGTCCTAGTGAATGGCATTATGAGCAGCAATCAGCATGGCTTTATGAAGTATAGGTCATGTCAGACACATTTGATTGCTTTTTATGATGAGATAAGTAAGATGCTGGACAGTGGGGGGGCAGTAGATGTGATCTATTTGTATTTTGCCAAAGCGTTTGATACTGTGCCCCACAAACGACTGCTTTCTAAACTAAGGTCTGTTGGGCTTAATGAAGTCGTTTGCACATGGATAGGAAACTGGCTACAGGATCGGGTACAGAGGGTGGTTGTTAATGGTACATTCTCTACTTGGAGTAAGGTTCTTAGTGGGGTTCCTCAGGGCTCGGTATTGGGTCCACTTTTATTTAACGTGTTCATTACTGACTTATGGGAGAGCATTGTATGTAAGTAATGTATCAGTGTTTGCAGATGACACAAAACTATCCAACCCAATTAATTCCATCCAGGATGTGGCATCCTTGCAACATGATCTTGACAAACTGGCAATCTGGGCAGCTAAGTGGCAAATGAGATTCAATGTTGATAAATGTAAAGTCATGCACCTGGGATGTAAGAATATTCAAGCCACTTATACCCTTAATGGGACTGCACTAGGCAAGTCCATTATGGAAAAGGACCTTGGAGTCCTTGTAGATGACTCAAGGGCAAATAAGGTCTTGAGCTGTATTAAAAGGGAGAGTCACGGGAGGAGGGGGTCATTCTTCCATTGTATAGAGCACTTGTAAGGCCTCATCTAGAATATGCCGTACAGTTTTGGTCTCCATCACTCAAACAGGACATTATTGTATTAGAGAGGGTACAGAGAAGGGCAACTAAGCTGGTAAAAGGTATGGAAAATCTTAGCTATGAGGAAAGACTGGCCAAATTGGGGTTGTTCACGCTGGAGAAGTGGCACTTAAGGGATGATATGATAACTATGTATAAATATATAAGGGGATTGTATAATAATCTCTCTAATGCTTTATTTACCAGTAGGTCTTTCCAGCTGACACAAGGTCACCCATTCCGATTAGTAGAAAAGAGGTTCCGCCTAAATTTTCGGAAGGGGTTTTTTACAGTGAGAGCTGTGAAGATGTGGAATTCTCTCCCTGAATCAGTTGTACAGACTGATACATTAGATAGCTTTAAGAAGGGGTTGGATTGATTTTTAGCAAGTGAGGGAATACAGGGTTATGGAAGATAGCTCATAGTACAAGTTGATACAGGGACTAGTCCGATTGCCATTTTGGAGTCAGGATGGAATTTTTTCCCCCTCTGAGGCAAATTGGAGAGGCTTCAGATGGGGTTTTTGCCTTCCTCTGGATCAACTAGCAGTTAGGCAGATAAAAAAAAAACAAAAAGGTTGAACTTGATGGACGTGTGTCTTTTTTTAAACCTTACTCACTACATTACTAAATTATAATGGTACAGATTTTTATTTGGCAAGCAGTAGCAGCTCATGTGCCAGGGTTTTAGCGTGATGGGTAAGATATGTATCGCTGTGCCCCATATGCTGTCATTTAGTACACTCCACATTTCTTCCTCAGATACTCCTGTTACAGTCTACTTAACATTTTATGAAAGTGTCATTTTTGCTTGCTAGACAATTTTAGGAGAAAAGAAACATATGTTTATAATGGAGGTTCCATTTAGATCATGAATTTCCACGTGAAACATTCTGCCCTCTTTTTTTCCCCCATTTCTCTTTCAAGTCCAGCCGGAGTGCAATGATAAGGCTTATAGTCATATACTGCTTTCTAAATTCATAACATTATAAGGTGTAGTTCCATTTATTCATCTTGCTGGGGCTGCAAACAAAAAAGCATGAGAATGAAAGAAAAATACATTTAAATTGATTGCTTAGACACATTTAAAAACATCACAGAGATTTCCAGCCCTTATCACCATTTTATATTCAAAGTTTTATGCTCAGTAGCTGTTAATGCTTGCTAGCTTTAAAATATCTTTCAATTCACATTTTAGGCATCTTTTGTAGGATAACTGGCACAATATTTTGAATGTTATTTAACAGAGATCGTTTTTTTTTTGTTTTTTTTAAATATGGCAATGCAACTTGCCAGCTAGAGGATTTCAAGCTAGCAATGCAATATACAGTATTTTATGACAGTCTGCTGAAATTCATACACATTTCTGTTTCCCCATATAAAGTCTCATGCTGTAAACAGCTGGATTTTGGTTAAACAGAAAAACAAAGCATTTTTGCAATATATTTTAATAAGAAAAATCATTGTTATTCCCACTCTGCCCCCAAAGCTTAAAAGAATAAATGTCATGATTTTTATGATGTCGTTTTTATTTCTAAATTACACTGTTTACACTGAAATAATCCACTCTCCCATGTAGAATTTAATTTTTAACCCAACAAGTGTATATAAATATAAAAAAACTTGTTTGCTCTTTTGAAAACAGATTTCAATGCAGAAGTCTGCTGGAGCAGCACTATTAACTAATGCATTTAAAAAAAACATGTTTTCACATGACAGTATCCCTTTAACCAAGATGAGCTCTAGTCCTTTGCTATTGATGTCTCTTTTGAATTCTGTCCATAGTGCACTGGCAGCCAATGGATAATGAGAAAGCATGTCTGCTGTCAACAGGTGTCATGTGAGGACCAAAATGTTGCCTTTGGATGTCTACTTTGTTTTTGAGAAAATAAAGTCACTTTTGTAGCAATTCTAGTGTTCAGCATGCTGCAGTTATCTTGATTTGATATACCTGACAGACCCTGGGCAGATGGGGTCTATATAATAACATCTGTTACTCAAAAGGGTTTTGAAAGGGTTGAACATTGTGTGCCATCAACAGAGAATATATTGCTGATTATCCATTGGCTGTTTCAGCCCTTTTGCTAGCATGATGGTGGGAGGTCATCTTTGCCAAATCATGGGAAGTAAATCAGGTAAAACTAGAAGTCATTGTTTACAGCAAACAAAGTTATGACTGTATATTGCAAAGTGATTTGTGCGCCTGTATAGAAAACAAATCAGAGCCATTTACATTAGTATTTAAATTCCCTTCAAGGAGCTTTAGACATTACTCTGTAACTTTATGGCTGGATCAGATCTCTGTGACCTTATGTGAGGACTAATGAATAAGGTATTGAGGAAAGGAATGAAGATGGAGTATTTTAGTGGTTGGTGCGCTCAGAGAAAGAATGCCCAGTTGTTGGCATTATTTAGAAGAACTGACATGCTTTTCTAAACACAGATGACATTTCTAGCGTGGGATTTCAGGGTACATAGTTATAAATCTTCCGTCCTTTAACAAGGAAGAGGCAGTGATTATATTTTCCATCAGGCATTTACATATTTCTTGCTGGTTAAGTAAAATGCTCTAATAACAAGCTTTTTTTCTTGGCTTTGGAACCATCTGTCAGTGCATTACAGTAAAAAAGGCTGCAATGGGTGGAATGCTGGGTGCTGAATGGTATTTTATCTCTTGTTCTCCATCTCTGTTCTCACAATGGTCTTTCCAGTGAGTTACTGGTGTTCCCTTTAGTCTGCAGGTTGGTGGGGATGGAGAACAGTTGGGGTGTTTGTCCAAGTCATATTTTAACTTCCTTGCTGCACCTGTCACATCCTTGTTCCACTTAATTCATATCTTATTTTCCCCAATTTTTAATTACAAAAACACACACAAAACAATGCCCTATATATTTTTTTCCTTCTTTTTCCCATTTTTTTATGAGCTGGTTACTGTCACAGTGGAATGGCAGTTTAATGATATTTCTGGGGCAATAGTTATGTATAAATAGATACTTATGTACTTGTTGCTAGGATCAATGTTTGACATGCTTATATTGAATATTTTTGTATTTGTGTATTGGTTGTATGTAATAGTTGTTCTTCATAAAAGTTCATTCTTATTGCAAGCATTATTTGTAGGATTTGATACTTATATCTATGGCTGGCCAATATCCTATGAAGTTCTGCATTAGGGTCGTGGTAGAAGCATTTGTATCACAATTCGTCCTGCTTAATGCTTGGAGGATATTCACGCACAAAGTGCAGATAAAGAAAGGCAGTTATGGCATATGGGGGCTTTTTTTGTGGAAGGGGAGGAACAGCAGTAACACAGCTGATGGCAGCATCAGCTTTAGATCTTAGGAGGGAAAATGGGGGTTTATGCTGCTGTAGGCGCTAATAAAAGAGGGTAGATGTGTGGCTGAAACAGCACTTTCTGGCTCAGTTGGTGATGACAGTAATCACATAGTGATTCCCAGATTTTCCAACAAGAAAAACAGTTTTAATGTCACTTAATTGGAGCTACACCTCATTAATGGGTGATTTTTTTCCCTCTAAGGCTAACAGTTTTAATGCAGCTTTAATTACACATGTCACTCCATGGCACAAACACCAATCTTCTCTTACCAATGCAACAGAGTTTGGAGTGACTTGTCATTTTGATTGCATGGTGAGACTTGGCCAGGCTGTCAGCATAAAGATAACTGAGGCAAATGTGTACCTTTAGTGCATAGGGGTGTAAAGGTGCACATAAGCCCTGTAGATAGTCAAAAGCAAAAGATATTATGCTAGAGTCCTGCATTGGGTCTGGTACCCACAAGATACCCACAATGTGATCTGGTCTCCACTGGATCAAACTTCTGACCACTGTGTGGGTGGCCCAGTGGTTCCTGATCTGCTGCAGTGGGGTGGGCTACAGGCAGCCATCCCAGGAGCAATGGACGATAATCTTAAATTTCCTAATGGGGGACAAAAAAAACTGATCAGTGTGATGTCACTTCTCGTCAATGTGATATCACTTACAGCAATTACTGTGGGGAGCCGGTCGGGTAGAAATCCATGGGTTTAGAAGCTGGGTAAGCGGGTCAGGTTTAAGCTTAGGGTAAGCAGGTATGGGTTGGATGCGAATTTTAAAAAATAGACCAGTGCAAGTCTCTACTGCATGCCCCTTTATGTGGCGTCTATTAAACCTCTATGCCTAATTAAGTAAATTGGCCCTGTTGCCTACTTTCTATCTATCATCTATCCACCTATCTATCTCAAATAGCAGCCTAGTTTAATAGAAAAACAAACAAGAAAAATGCATTGTCCAGCTGTTTTTACTTCTACATGAATCAGCAAATAAATCTGGAGAGATTTCCCCTCATTAGTATTGCAACCAAGGGAATTTCTGCTACTGACCTTTCACTTATTTACTAGAAAATGAAGAGCAGTCCTTGTTAAAGCCCAGCTTCACTTAGTTAGTCAGTTGGGGTCACAAGAGAGACCAGCGGGGAATCCCACACACTCTCCACAGAAAGCTGCTGGAGTGATTTGTATTTTCAGGACACAGAGAACAAGTCTGATTCACAAATGTCAAGCAGCCAACAACCCCCACACAGTAACCCAGATGAATGGAGTACCTCTGACCTGCTCTCTGAAATAGCAACTCACAGGGTGCAGAGATAAAGGGCCAGATTCTGTGGGATTGTTCATTTCCTCCACACAAAACATCTTATCTGAAAATGCAAGGAGCAGTGGAAAGGTCAACATTTCCATATGTTTTAGTCATTATTAGCACCTTGTCCGGGTTATATTATAAGAATTGTTAACTAAAGAACCATTAATATTACTATTCGAGCTGCATTTCTATGAAAATTTAAGTAGTAGTAACTACAGATATGAAGTTACATTTTCCCATGTATTAGTATAAGAAATTATATGAAATTACTTCTACATTTTTCAGCAGACTGTGTGGTTCTTAAACTGCATTGCTGGACTACAGCTTCCATCAGTGGGACAGCAATGTAGCACTTATTGGTATTCTTGCCTCGCTGTCGTGGGGGACTTGGATTCGATTCAACAAAAGCATTTTATGCCTTGCTGTCGAGAATATACTGATACATTATTTGGCTTTTGAGACTAGTCTTACTGCGTCCACTGAGTCGGGTAAGGATATGAATTACACTTTGTCATCACAATTGTATAGACAAACCTACACAGTGAGATGAAACCTTCAGATATGAAACATACATACATATAACAGCGAAAATAAAATATTAAATTGCAAAATAACAATTTGCAAACAACAATACTGTGCAAAGAAAGAACACTCCAACAGTTGCAATCCACAGTATCAGTGTATTGGCACAGTACATTATATTATAGACATGATTGTATTTGTCTGTGCTTTTGGGTTTTTCGGGCGATAACCCAAAAAAATAAAACAAATCAGTTGTAAAGTTTTTGCTGACCTGAATTTTTTTTTGACCCGAATCGTTTTATTGATAAATAATCGCTGATGGAAGTTTGGTTGAGCTTGGTTTAATAAAAATATGAGATTAATTTGAGTTTAGTAAATAACCGGGGTAAACACTAGGGTTAAACACTAGGGTTTCTATACTGGGCATAACTAAAAGATTGAACTGAAAACTGCTATAAAATAGGATAGAATAATAGTTCTAAGGCTGGAGCCAGAGTAGAATGGGAATCACTGGGAAGCAATATCATTAGGTTTCTTTTCCTTATAACTGATAACTATATTTTTTGATTCTTGCCATTTACTATTTTTCATCTTTACTTAATCTTTACAAATACTATTCGCTGTACTCTCTCTCTCTACATATTTATCCTCCTGCATTGATGTTAGCTTAGTATGAAGGCACAGTAGGCCAGACATAATAGTCTGTAATTAGTGAAGATCCCAATTTCCCTTTTTATAAAAAAAGTAGCTGCATGATATTGAAAAAAACTTTAAATTTCCTAGTGTTTCTAAACTTTTGAACATCCGAGTTCCCACCAGATGAAATATGGTCAATCCTAGCCCTGAAACACTATGGTTAGCAATTTCCAATTTGTATTTTGTACTTCTACATAATGCATGCACGCTGATAATAATGTCTGACATTATTTTACCACCTTTGAATCCTGCATCCTCTGTCCTCTCATTTCTAACCTTAGTGGGGCCTAATTTTTCACTCATAAACTTATAACCAAAAGCAACAGATATATTTTTTTTCTGCCAAGGGCTGAACTTGATGACCTGTGAATGTAGAATATGCAGAAATTCAAAGCTCCCCTTCGGCATGGCATTGCTCATACTTCTACTTGAATCTGTCAGCTTAATTACTTCACTTAGATATCTGCTGCCTTGACAGATACATATTGAAATATTTTGCAAACGTTTGAAACCAGAAATATCCCAGACTAGATTTATTTTGCCAGTTTTCTCCTGTAGTTCCTTGAGGTACTCCAGCTCAAGCCTATTCCCAATAAAACGTTGTTGCTGCTCCTGTTGTGACAGCTTTCCCCACCCCTGAAAACTAAACAGTGACCAAAAGGTATCTTAGATTGGGTCTCCATGATCCTATAAATAGTGTGAAACATATTCTTTACTTGACAATTGTAATTAATATGGAATGTTTTCCTTAATAGACAATAGTAATTAATATGAGGTGCAAAATGCATGTATGCATTTTTGTTTTTTTGTTGTTTTTGTTTTGCTTGTGTTGGTTAACTGATGTATAGTTTAATTTGGATCTCCTGAAGGAAAAATGTTTATAAACCCTGCTTTAGACCAACTGTGTAGTACTTGGCACGATACAAATACTTTTTAATTCTATTTGCTAATGCAATAACAAACTTGAGATTGGCACCTTTACTAAGCTGAACACTGCCAAGAGATTTAGACTTGTTAATGCTCAGTGTCTTTACAAAACACAATCCTGGTAAATTAAGTGGTTCTGAGCAAGCCTGAACCCCTTACAGGAGTACTGAGGCCTATCAGATATAGTACTATATATGTGTAAACATATATTGGTTGAACATAGGGGCCTGGGCAAGCATAAGCCTGGCCATGCATATATGGGAAAAGTTAAACTCATTAGTACCTAAACTAAATTACCCAATTACCTCATGCACTAATCTGAATGTTTGACCAGCATCATTTTTACTACTATTTCTACATCTATTATTATTATAAAATTAAGTATACCAACTACTTACAAAACAGCACAACCAACAATTGAAAAAAGTGATAAATGAGGGTAAAAAAGGTTCCATTCCCCGTGAAGTCCTTTAACATAAACAACTACGGTTTATCAAAAATATAATTTTGCATATCAAACAGAGTTCTACAACTAGACATTTAATTTTCACATATAAATCCATATAAACTAAGTACTGCAAATCGTCAGTCTTCCCTAAGTGCCACTTGTCATTCCACATTCATCCATTCATTTAAACCTTAACCTTACTGTTACTAAGTAGAAGTTATACTGTTAATTATGGGTAATTGTTATATATTCTGTAATGACAGAACTGGCTGACTATCTTGCTCTGCGTTAAGTTGCTTAAATGTAGATGGAGTGGAAAAAATTGCTGTGCCAGAATGGGAATTATATTTTCCTATGTACCAGTTGAATCACCAAGTGCGCATATAAATCCAATTTATGATTCTAGTATATGGGGACTCTGGGGCTAATTATGACTTTTCACACGTTGTACATTTTAAATGTACAGACAGTCATGTATGAAACTAAAAAGTTCCAACTATGACACAAAATCATTTTTAGTTGTGAATCCTATATTTTTACATTGTAGGCCTAACCTATGCAGTTGTTTGCATTAAAGGGCATAAGCCTGCAGGGTCACCTAACTAAGCTTTAAAGAACTGCCGTTAACAAAGTACACATATGCTTTCCCCCTTCTGGTTATAGACTTTCATTTATATTACTCAATGGCATCAAGAAAGACATTATATATGATGCTAAGAACCTATATACTGGTTAGGCGTGTAATAGACCCTACAGCTAACTGTAACTATGTGGATATCGGATATCTTTATGGTGTATTACCAGGGCAAAAGAACAAGAGAAATATGTGGAAAAGAAAAGGGCATTGTATCATTAGTTTCTGATACATTTATTCTGGTTTGGAATTTTATGGGAAATTAAATGTTCCTAGTCATCCTCCAAAAAAGATACTTAACATGCTTTAGATGACCTTTCCAAACTCAGTTGCAGCAAATACCATTCAGCAGCTTCAAGAAAAAGCAAGACAAAAGACTTTGTGATAATTTATTAAAGAATTTAGAATATTTTTTTATGGCTTTGTGGAAAATGCCAAAACTACATTACCATGTGAGTGCAATATAATGATAAAAAGCCTTTTAAAGCCATCATTTCAGAAGTCCATCTGCAAAGCTACAGCTTTTGCTAAATGGGTTGTTCACGTTTGATATAAAATTTCAGTATGATGTAGAGAGTGATATTTTGTGACGATTTGCAATTGGATTTAAATTGTTATTATTTGTTATTTGTGTTTTTGGTTTTTGAGTTATTTAGCTTTTTATTTAGCTTTTTATTTAGCAGCTCTCCAATTTGCAATGTCTGGTTGATAGGGTCCAGATTACCATAGTAACCATTATATGAAAAAAAACTAGACTATGAATAGAAGAGGGCCTAGGATGAGTAATAAAAAGAGTCAGAAGAAGGCACGTAATTGAGAAACTATAAAAATAAATAATGATGACCTATTGAAAAGTTGCTTAGATATGGTCATTTTGAAACATACTAAAAGTTAACTTAAAGGCGAACTACCCCTGCGTAGACAGCTGTTGTGCAACTTCCTACCCGCTTATACTCTTCAATCTTCTCCCATTGCCCACTATCTGGGAATGTCCAGTACTGTGGTTTATTATAGCCCCAATTCCCATTTAAAAGAATGTACATGACAGAGTAAAGGCCACACAAATGTTTATGCTTTCTGAAGACAATGTTAGCCATTTTCCTCATTTACTCATCCATAACTAACCTAAGGCATGCTGGAAAATGTAGTTCAGCAGTAAATATAGGCAGGGGGTCTGTCATTTGTAGCTTTACACAAGCAAGCTGATTGTAAGGAATAAAAGGATCAGTACAAGAACAAATAAAGACACAATAATCCATAGGATACTACTCTCATAGAGACCCTTGATCAAATCTGACTGCATTGTCCCAGAGGCAAACTCATTACCATCTTATTACCATTATGTGTGTGTTCTGCATTTCATGGAAGTATAAATGGACTGTTTTTATTTCTCTAAATTGTTTACAACTTTTTCATTTTGCCATTTTGCCATGGAGTTATTAAAATGTTAAAATGCCTTGCATACTAATACTTGCCAAAGGGAAAACCTTCCATGTTCCAAAGACTTTCAGAGTGGTGAAAAAAAAAGAAGGCTATTTGTGATGTACAAAAAAAATTTAAGATTTTTGCCTCCATATTGAAATATAACATTATTTTTTTTTTCTTTTATGCTTCTTCCTTCATGCCACTTTCTTATTCACACTTGCAGACAACACACATTTCCAAGATAGCAAAGTCAAAGGTGAAGAAGTTTGTGAGGCTAGAGATTTCATCTATGAGATAGATAAATATGCAAGTTATTCATGTCTCTTGTTAAAAATCAGCAGGTTTATTCATAAAATTCAATATATTTAGTAAAGATATAGAGATATGTATGGTTTAACTGGGACTGAAAAACTAAAAACATCTATCATATGTTCATATATCAACGTTTCCATATCTAATTCTGGTAGATAAGGAAATCATAAAAACAAGTGCAGACCTCAGAAGGTACAGTGGCAGGTACTAGTGAGGCAATGATGCAGTAGTAATAGTGGCTAGACCTTTATTTTGTCTCATGAATTAATAAGACCAGTGGTATCCCTCAGGTCTGTGCATTTCAAGTGCAAAGAGACCCAATCAGTCTCCCACCAACCCACTTAACAGTGACTGTCTATGACATTGTACAGCAGCCACTCACAGATTCTCACAGATTCTCAAAGATTGCTAGTCCAGGCCTAGTATCTTCCCCGTGGGTGAAGCCAGTATATATGTATGTAATCCATGACACCGCTTACTTTTCCCAGGCTAACAATAACACAGTCTCACATGATTTGTGCACTTTAGGACCCAGTATGTAAGCATGTAAGCAGTAGAATGGTGGTAGTTTTGTCCACATGGGACAGAATGTCATCCCTCCAAGTGACGAAAAGCATAGGCAAGAAAATTGTTCAGAAACAGCATGATTATCTCCTATGGATTAATGGTTGTTCAGTCCCAGGATATAAATGGATGTTGGCAGGCTACTCACAACCAGTGTTGAGGATTCCCTGGGTTAAGCTGGCCATAGATGTGCAGATTTTATTCTTTGTATGGCAAAAGATCACCTGTTTCAATGTAACGAGCTACAACTAACCATTCAGATTAAATAAAGTAGTAAAAGACAAACTGACAATGTTCTGGCCATTAATTGACAGACAGCAATCTTATGAAAGTAATGTCTGATAAATAGTAGTGACAGTCACTCATTGATATTGTCAGATAGGCAATACATGCAGAAATATTATCGTTAGTCTACAGAAAACGACTAACCTGTCCGATCTACTAAACAGCTGATCATCATAATGAAAAATGTCGGGACGATCCACACATGGTCAGTAAATTATACAACTTTATTTTTGCGTTTATGGCCAGCTTTACTCTGTGCTGTAGATCTGGGCTGAAAAAATGCATTATGGTCTGGTCTTCAGCAGATGGAATGACCTTTATCTCTGCCTGGCCTCCAGCTTGGGGCCTTCTTGCTGAACACTCATCTCTTCTTCTATTCCCTTTAGGCTAGTACTGATAACATCTATTGTACAGGTGCTAGTTCCTGAGCTAGAATGGGTGGGTGAGCTTCCCTTCATCCTGTTTCTCTCTCTCTCTCTCTCTCTCTCTCTCTCTCTCTCTCTCTCTCTCTCTCTCTCTCTCTCTCTCTCTCTCTATAGCAGCTTCTATTGGATCAATGATGTGAGGGCTGGACCAAAATCCATGTGACCCTAGGATCTGGTAGGTTTAGCAGCAACAGCAGCAGTCTTCCAAACCCTCCTTTGCCTCCCCAACTGTCTATTTATATAGAAGGAAGATAGGCCTGCCTTTCCTCAAACTTTTGAACCATTTTAAATAGTTGGTGGTATCAGAGCTCCAGCAGTTTCCTCAGCCCTGCTGCATGCTGGAAAACCTAATTCTGGCAGCTGTCTATCCACTAAGCAACATCTGTAAAATACATAATTTGCCACCCTTTATGGTATGGCCACAGGAAAAGTGATTCCTGTAAGCAGAGAAAAAGTAGAATAGACGTAAAAAAGAGGAAGGCTAGACACAGCAACTAACAGTAATAGTAGCTAGACTACAAACAATATAAAACACTGTAACTCTTTTCAGCGTCTCATAAACCTACATTATAGAAAACAATATGGAGACTAACAAACCAGCTAGTTTCAATTTTCAGATATTCAGATATATTGTTATAGTGTATTGGATTATTATTGTCCTAAACATCTCCATTCTTTGAAGCTAAAATATTGATCCACCGTTTTGTCTGGGAAATAGTGGTGCTCAATTACTTTTTTTTTGTATCTAATATCAGTTCATCTGTACTTCATTACTGGATATTTGTGCCAGCCAAAACTTCAAATACGAACTTGGCATCAGCTGAAGGAGACCTGTGGAGACCCAGATGTGGGTCAGCATTTGGGGTATTTAAACAATAATGGTGAGGGCTGCAGCTGGAAAGTGGCAGTGTTTTTCATTTTTATTCTACCTCACATGCCCTTTTGGTGTCTGTAATGGGCAGGGAATAATTGAAAAGAAGGACTGAAATCCGATTACATTTCATTTATCAGATGTTAAAAGAGCAGATTTCACAAGGACTGCATTAAAGGCTACTATAAGTTCATAATTTTGTGATTTTAGTCATCTGTCAGGGTACCTGGCAACTACAGGTATTTTAAAATTCCTTGTCCTATAAACAGAGAAATGAAGCTAATCCATGTGTGGTCCTTATATAGAAGAAACCATTCTGCTGGCTGAGGAGGGACTCCAAAATCAGTATTTCATATATTTGAAACCATTCAAAACGTGTACAAATTATATTTAAGACAAAATTAACAAAGTAAACATCATTCTTTAAAAAAAAAAAGCTTCCCTTTAAGTTTCATAAAATGCATTTTAGCGATTTTCTCCAGGAATGCATTACAAAAACAACAGGGTGTACATGCTTGCGAAATAATTGGTTTTCCTAGCGTGGGATGTTACTGTAGATAAACGGCCTGGATGCTGACTTTTCCACTGGAAGGAGCACAGAATGGCAGTTTCGGGCTAGAGCAGACACTGACAAGGCACTAAAATACTAAAATACTAAAATAAAAGTACTAAAATTCTCCAGCATGATGTCATTTTGCCACTTTGCCAGTTTACTAACGGGTGCTGGCATAAATTTGCTAGACCTACTCTAGCGCTACTTCACACCCTTACGCCAGGCGAAGTTTCGTAACTACACTAATTAAGTTGCAGATTTTCGTGAACGTTACCTATTGTGCCAGACTTTACTTCGCCACCTCAGACCAGATGAAGTGCAATAGAGTAGATAGGGATAGCTCCGAAAAAAGTTGACATTTTTTCTAAGTCCCAAAAAAACGCTGGCGTCTTTTCCTTTTTTAAGGGTGATAGGCTGAAAAAGAGCAACATTCCTTCCCCCCTACATTTGATAACATATGGAACCTAAACTATACTGTAGGCACATGTGTAGGGCAATAGAAAACATTTATTAAGATTCCCTGGCCTTGTGTAGTGTAATGTGTTTTCTGCTGCATATACGGCCATTGTACTTTGCATGCCGTATGCAAATTTCCAATCGCTAGCATAACTTGCGCCTGGCGAATCTACGCCTGGAGAAGTATGGTGAAGCCAACGCTGGCACAACTTCGAAGGTAAGTAAATTTGCCCCTATGTATTTTGTAAGTAAACCTGATTTTCAATTTTAGTGAGGTAAGGCTTACTAGGAAAATGTTCTGGGGAAATGCACAGAGTTTTACAAATCTTCTCTCAGCATTGCCTTTGGTTCGGTTCAGAAAGAGCAACTGCTCTGGTCCTTCACATAGTGAAGCTCTACAGAGAAGCAGTTGTATAGAAGTAGAGTTAGGGGATGGTAGTGCTAGAGGGCATACCATGGCCAATCCATGGCTCAATAGAAAAAGTACCTGCAAATTAAAAAAATTTTCTCAGCCCATCTTAATATCTTAACCCCCACCTTACTTATCCAGTTGTTGTAAACAAAATCCTGACTGATGCTTTCTTTAAGCAATACTAAAGCAAAGAATGTCGTGTCCGTATTACTAAAGAGTTGCAGCACCTAAATATTTTTGGTCAAAAGTCCCCCAAAGCCTCCCCCTGCCCAGTGATACTTACCTGGAACAACACTCTAATATGGCTAAATAGGGGCTCTGCCGCCACCCCTGCACTCACATTTTCAGGGGATTCAGGGGTGTTCCATGACACTCATGCTGAGAGCCCAATTGTACTAGAAGAGACAATTTTTCGGTAACTCGTGGGCAGGGTTGCCACCTGGTCGGTTTTTTACCGGCCTGTCCGGTAAAAATTATGGTTGATCCCACTGTTATTAATAGGGAAAAAAGGTAAATATATAGAAAGACCAGTATTTTTTTCCTGAAAAGGTGGCAACCCTACTCTTGTGGCGCTACCGCTTGAGGTGACTTTCTCAACTTGCTTTATTTGCACCTCCGTGGCCACCGCCTCCACCCCAGAGTGACTGATGTAACTGCAGAAAAGCCATGTTGGAGTGTCAGCCCAAGTATCACTGGGCTGGGGGAGGCTGGAGGCTATGGTAGACTTTTGGACAAAACTATTTTGATGCAGCAGCTCTTTAGTATTACTAACACTTTCCTGTGGATTTTCATAGGACCATGTTAGTACGTACTGCTTGTGAGAAATAGGCCCCAAAATGTATGAAGTCAGTGTCCATAATATTCCCAAAAACCATAAAAACAGTTTGTTTAACATGTAGGGTTTCCCAAATACAATCAAAGGACTGGATTCTCTTTTCTGTCAGAGGGACACTATAATAATATAAGGCAGGGTTGGACTGGGGGGCCCAGGGCCCACCGGGGCTGCTGTCTCAGGGCCCTCCCCCTGCCACAAAGTCCCCTCTGGACTCCCGCTGCAGCCACCCCCCCCCCCACACACACACATACACTTTAGCCCAAGAGTGTACCTGCTTTTGCTGCAACCAGAGCTGGAGAGATTGGTCAGGGGCAGCAAGGGCAGGGATCAGGTCTGGCCCAACAGGGTCCATCAGGTTTTTTCCTAGTGTCCTGCAGCCCAGTCCATCCCTAATATTGAGCCTAATCTTGCTGCCTGTTTAACACCTACCAATAAAACTTTGTTTCAACTCCAATAGAGCAAAGATACAAAAGGAAACACACAGGATCACTTACAAATATAAGAAAAGGAGCAAAGTACCAAAAAATTAAATGTCTGATGAAGGGGTGTGTCCCCGTAACTTTATATTACGGCTGATTAAACATGAAGAGGTTTCCCCACTTTGTATCAACTGCAGTCACTAAAAAGTGGTCCAATACATTAAAGGCTAAGAGGTATGTAACTAGCACCTCCTTCTAATCATTCTATTCTGCATTAGATTAGTTTGATCTGATATTTTGTATTTGTGAGGTTAATGGATAACATTTTGCTGTTCTATATTAACTTTAGGAATGCATTGCATTTTCAGGCAACTGATAGACAGATCATTTCTGACACATTGAAAGAAGTTCAATACCTTTAAAATGAATATAACTGATACTGAAATTGGATCTGTTAACTACATATAACATTTGCCTTCCAACATGACAAAATGAAATGAGATAGACTTTTGTTCCTGATTTAACCACAGTGACATATGTACACACATCAAATGAGAAACCGTCTGATCTTATTGGCTAAGGTTTTAACAATACAACATGCAGGATCAGATTTTATAGCATCCCACAAGAACTAATGCTGTTGTGTGTAGATCCATGACAAAATTCTGTTAGATTCTAGATTTGAGTCCATCCAACCAATGTCTCTTGTCTTGTATAGTGGCATAAGCTGCCAATACATGCCCAGGTTTGGTCAGACAGTTTGGTTGATTGTGACTGTAGCACCCGACCATGTTGCATATGATCAGACATGTTTGAAAATTTAATCTGCTGATGTTGTGCAGATCACGGTGCATCAGAAGATGAGGAAGTGAAGAGGTGCCGTAGTTCCATAGCAGGTGCCCATACATATCCATTATATCCTATGAAGTCTAGAGACATCTATTTGCTTTGTATCAAAGTCATTTACATGGAACATTTTCTGACTGCAAATGAACTGGTGTGCATGGTTATAAGTGTGCTTCTTTTTGTATTATAGCAGCCTTCCAGACTAAGCATCGGCGTTGAGTGGGACAGAATTTTATGTAAGTTGAATAGAAATGATGAAGGATCAGTGCACTGAGAGCTCACAAAGCAGGCACTATGTCAGAGGATTCTTTACATAAACCCTGCAGCATAGTTTGCACAGCTGCTGTAGAAAGCGAGAGCATACGCTTAGCTGACCTGCGCTGACAGCTCTGGGCATTAAGCATGAGCCCTTCCAGATGTACTGTGCAGCAGGCTAAGTCATAGGTCCATTGTCTTTGGAAGGATTAAAACAGGTCAATTTGTAAAAATGGGGACACAATTTTCCCTCCATTAAGGCAATAGAAAACATATTTTTAAAATATCCATAATCGCCTTTTTATGGGTGGTAATTACCCTATTTGGAGTCAAATTGGTTTACTGTGGTCATAGAGAGCAGTTGTAGAACAAGTCTAGATACTGTGTATACTATATAGAGATAGTATTAAAATCACAAAATAGGCCACACCCAAATACGAAGGTAGCTATTGTCTCACAGTCAACTTCCCAGTATGCCCAAATACAGAGGGGAACTTACAAAGCAGCATTGCAATACTTGACAAGAATCAGATGCAAGATAAAGAGATTCTATAACATCTGCCCCAGAATCTTTGCAGATATACAAACATAGACACCTGCCTTGCATGGAACACTCAATATGCTTCAATGTAGGGGGCAGATTTTTCTAGGCTCTGTGGGAGTTCCACAGCCGTCATTGTACCAGATTCCATGTCCTGGGTTAAGGCCAGCTCCTTCTGCCAAGTGCTGTCCAGATGATCCATGGCATATTAGACTTCCCTCAGACTCTATTTATTTACTGACACACACTGAATAGCCAAGCAGCCATGTTAGATCACACATTACTGCATCTATCAGTGCTAAACTGTGACTTTAAAGATGAACTTGTAAAAGTACATAAATAACTTTGCCTTTTCACAGATCATACAACAATACCTTAAATGTCAAGTGTAATCCACTCTTAAAACTGTTCTCATCTACATAAATAACATAGTCCTTTCTAAGACCATAATAATAAAATTAGTGTAAAGTGTAATCCGCTCTTTAAAAGTGCTCACAATGCTCTTACACAAAGAATTATCTTTAAGTGCCTATATAAGGTGTGTAGTACAGCCTCTGGTATCTCAATCTACTCCCATCATTGTTAGCATTTCATGCATTACGAGTTAAAGTCCCCAATTGTCTGTGCTGTCCCTTGCAAACGTATATCAGAGAGACAAAGAAGGGGGGACACTTATAGGTACAACTCATATTTTTATTATATACATTTAAAATGAATACAACTCACAAATGTTCAAATTCAAAAGCTTATATCAGTCCCGATTGTAAGTTTTACAGACAGCATCCTGGTATACTCCAATTCAGTCCTATGACCAGGGCTGTATTTTGGATGATGTGTCAGGTGATATCACTTTTGTTTGCGACGCCACACAAGGTACCTTCCAGGAAAGTAGCCATTGGCTGCAGGAAAGGTTTTTTATTTACCACAGCCACCCACGGGCTGCACTTCTAAACCTGCCATCCTAGGCACTGGCCCTCAAGTGCCTATAGGATAAATACGTCCTTTCATCTCCCTTGAATAGGATTGCCATCTGGCCAGTATTTTACTGCTTGGCGACAATGTTATTAATAGGGAAAAACCATAAAAATATAGGATGCCCGGTATTTTTTTCCAGAAAAGGTGGCAACCTTACCCTTGAATGATGTGAGCAAATGCCAACATGTTTCACCTATCATTTTTTCATAGGGTGCTGATGTGTTGCTGCTGACAACTGCCATTTATTGCTCCTTCAGTCCAATTGACTTTAACCCATGGTTCAATGGCATTAAGGAATATCATGGTAACCCACTCTCCCAACAAAGTGCTTCACTATTTATCAGTCCTCAATTCCCCCCTTACACAGATATTATGCATGCCAATCCTACCATCTAAAATCTAAAAGTAGTAGGAATATGCAATAAATATTAATTCAAATCTCCAGTTGGGCACCTGTTACCCACATATTGATAAGATATAAAAAGAACTGTCATTCTCTAAAAATGTCTGTCTGCCTGTGTTCATTATTCCCTGGACAAGGTTCCAAAGGCCGGAGGTCTAAGGCGGCAAAACATGATGGGGTGGCATGTCGACCAGTCGCTTTCTGAGGAGCAATGGTGACACGCAGCTCCTCAGTGCTCCGGCGATTGCAGTGAGGGAGTAGTGTGGGCGCTAGGACCAAGCAGCCCAGGGGCGAAAGGACCAAGCGGTAAAGGGGCGTGGCCTAGGGGCGGCTGGAATGGATATCCAGCCCTGAGTATTCCGTATATGTGCTCTAATTCTTGTTCTATGCTGACAATTTTTCTTCTCAATTGTTGCAGCCCACAAGAACACTGCAAAACACACATAACATTTTGATATACACCTAATCAAAACCTTTATGTCAAACTTGTCGCCACTGACTTTGGATTTAAAAGTTTTCCTATTCACTGCATAGCCACATGATTTACATGAACCTGGTGTTTTCCGGATAATGGATCTTTTCGTAATTGGGGTCTTCATACAGTACCTTAAGTCTAATAGAAAATCAGGTAAACATTAAAGAAACCTGATTAGGCTGATTTTGCTTCCAATAAGGATTAATTATATCTTAGTTGGGATCAAATACAAGCTTATGTTTTATTATTACAGAGAAAAAGGAAATCATTTTTAAAAATTTGGATTATTTAATTATAATGGAGACGGCTTTCTGGATAACAGGTTTTTGGATAACAGATCCCGTACATGTATTTTCTAAATTCTTATTTATCCATGCCATAGCTGGGTTATCTGATAGAATATCTCTGAGATATTCTTAAGATAATGAATCTTAAAGGGGACCAGTCACCCAAAAAAATTATTCCAAATCCTATTTTATCGTGTTAGTCAAGCAAAATGAATTTTAATTACACTGTATAAATTATTTGAATCTTGTTTCCATCAGTCTGGGAACTTATAATTATAGCAAGCAGACAGGAGCCATTTTGTGGACACTATTATTAAGGCAAGCCTTGTAGTAGCTCAGAATCTTGTTTGTGCACCAGAATGGGGGACCCAATGTCCATCCCCATGCACTGGCTACACAATTAAATGGTGAAGAGAATGGGGGGAATGTGGGGAGAGCAGTGACATCTAGGAAGTGCTGAATGGAAAGTGAAAGTAATTGTCTGCCCTGCCTCTATGGCTAAGGCCTCTATGCCTAAGGCATAGAGGAGGGGCAGGCAATATTTGATTGACAGCTGAGATTTTTAAATGAGTTTAAAACAGCTATGAATGCTTTAATAAAAAAAAGAATTTGGATTTCACGTTTAATTTGAAAAGGACTTTTTTTATTCAGCTTTTTATATCTGGGTGACAGGTCCACTTTA
This sequence comes from Xenopus laevis, assembly GCF_017654675.1. Classification (NCBI taxonomy): domain Eukaryota; kingdom Metazoa; phylum Chordata; class Amphibia; order Anura; family Pipidae; genus Xenopus; species Xenopus laevis. Next base: position 174,416,103 of record NC_054371.1, read on the forward strand.
AAACTAAATTTAAAAATCTTACTGATTTCACTGGCATAAGGATTATACTAAATCAGTTCCCTTCTATCTCCCCTTCTCACTTTTTCTGAAGCTGATTCCACCACTTGCTTCTTATAAACCTTCTAAAATAATCTTCTTTAGCGTAACTGCCTGCTTCCGTAATATTTCTAAATCAGTGCAGTTCCTCCTCACTCTTTTAAACTGTCAATATGGAATATTCCTAATACAGGCAGGATTATGATTACTTTTAGCTGACACATAATTATTACAGTCACTTTCCTTTAAGAAAGTTTTTGTCTGTGTTTTATCATCTGCTAAATACAATTCCAAGTCTATGAAGCTTGAGGTAGCCTGACCAATATTGGCTGTAAATCTTACATTCATATTGTATTAATCTCCCCCAAAATGTATTCAGGCTTGTTCTATCTCCTTCCCATATTATAATACCACCAAAATAGTATTGGCATGGGATAAGGTCTGCCTTTGAATGTTCTGGGTGTCCCAATAGCCTATAAACACAATAACATAACTCTGAACCTAGTCTGTACAAACTGCCAATCACCCAACTGGACTAAGCTTTTCAATTTCAACTTTGGGGGTTTTATTCATTTCAAATGTTTCTATGTAAAATTCATGGAGGAGCTGGCCTAGAGGTTAAATGATCAGCTTGTGATGTGGGATCTCATGCTAGAGACCCTGATTCAGTACCCTATGGCAACTTCTTGTGACCCTGAACAAGTCATTTAATATTCTGATTAGTGATGGGTGAATTTGTCCCATTTCGTTTCACTGTGAATTTCGCAAATTTCCTGCGAACTGGGCAAAAAATTCGCAAAATGCAGACTTTTGCCGGTGAATTTTCGCGGCAAATTCGCAAATTTATCACCGGCGACAAAACGAGTTAATTCGACGTGAATTTGCATAAAATTGCCCATCACTAATTCTGATGTCCCAGCATACTTAATGCACTTAAAATGGCTGCCTTACTTTCTGTAAAGCACTAAGAGGCAGATTTATCAAAATGTGAGATAAGAGATCACCATAGAAAATCCATCCACTTTTTTTCATTCCTATGGGATGAAAAAAAGTGTATTTAGCAAATAGTGAACTCAAATGTTCACACGTTGATAATCTCTAATCTCACATTCTGATAAATCCAACTATCACCATCTATATGCTCTATAAATTATTAATTTTATATGTTTACCCATCCTTCTCTCCCTGATATATCTCTGCAAATGGCAGCATTGAGAATTCAACCCTTAACTAAAAAAAACCCTACCCCCCTACCATATGTAGTCCCCCTCCCCCTCCCAGCCTAGCTGCTAACCCAGGGAAATGCCCCTAACTTTTTACTTACCCCTCGGTGCAGATTCAGGGATCGCAGTTCACGGCAGCCATCTTCCAGGTCTTCATTAATCTGAGACTGAGACCTGCAAATCGGCGCATGTGCAGTTGGAGCAATTTCCCGGTTCGTGACAACTGCACGGAAATGCAGAAGCACCAAAAGAAGACACAAAAAACCTGAAGGCTGCCGTAAACTACAATCCCTGAATTTGCACCGGGGGCATTTCCCCAGGTAGGTTAGCAGTTAGGCTGGGGGGGATGAGGGGGGTCTACGTAGGGTAGCGGGTTGGGTTTTTCTTAGTTAAGGGTTGAATTCTCCTTTAAAGTCAGTGTCAGACTGGGGTGTCCACCAGGGCTGCCAACTCAAGGGCCCTCCACCTCAGCCACGGAGGTCACCCAACATAAGTGTTGGTTTTGTCTGCTGGCCTAGTCCAATGCTTAAATTGATCATAATTGCTGATATGCTAATAAGGGTGTGAGTAGACTGAGACCAGAAAAAAAGGCAGAAGTGGAAGGAAAATAATTCAAAAACTATTATACAAATAAAGAAAAACAATTGCATGTTGCTAGGAATAGGACATTCTATAACTTTCTAAAAGTAAACTGAAAGGTGGACCACTCCTTTAAATGATAAGGTTTAAGTGAAAGTTCAGTCTTTTGAGAAATTTGTTTATTAACCATCGCCTTTTGCAGCTCAGCTTGGTGTGTACAGTCATGGTCCATTGTTGAGTCTACACCCACAAGTGATCCTTTCGAATATGATCTAGATTTCCCTAATTAGATATGAATTAACCAGCAACTCACTGAGTGGCCAGACAACTTAATGGACTACAGGAGCATTCAAACTCTGTGTCCTTAGGGGTGATAACTCATGGTTCATGCAGAGATTAAAGGAGCCTCAAATGCATTATAATCGACCAATCATATATTAAATGATCCAGTTTAAATGAACTATGTTCTGTTTTATAAAGTTATTTGCTTTTGAATTGCATTTGAAGGGTGCCTTGGGAAATAGTGGGAAGGAAGTCAGTCAGTCTGTGTGAGTAATAAAGATGGTGAACTATTAACAGCGTGTGCCCTTTCGTTGAGATATAATAGAACTTCATAGCAACAGTCCCCTTTAACTGGGCATGTGCAGTTAGAATAAGAATAACAAATAATACTGACAGGGAAAGGTTTGCCCACAATATTTACAAAACCCCATACTGTTACAAGAAAAAAAAAGTTTTTTTATCTCATGAAATAAAGTAAAAAAAAATGGCAGATAAAAGGGCCTTTCACTCGGTAATAAAGTATTACTTCTTTATATCGAATAAACTGCAACTGCTGGATATTTTCAATCTCAGAGTGCCAGAATGTCAGCATATTTTGGCATACATATTTACTGCATATTTTGTTCAGCTCCCCATGAATGACTTTTTAATGTTCCCTGTTTAAAAATAATTTTTGCTCTAAATGGCCCTTAAAGAACTTTTTTTTTTAAATGTAAATCTACAGAAAAAAAAATCAAAGGTATTTAGAGGGCTGGCTGTGAACTGCCTGTATGAATAGAGCTCCCCCTGCCCCCATAATTAGCACAGTGGGAAAAACACTGGCAGAAATGAACCTATGGTTCCCAGTTCATATGTAAACTTGTGTAAGCAGCTGCAGAATGAAGTCCTTTATGCAATGCTCCCAGTACTCTCTCAACCATGACCTTCAGCACTGCCTTCCTGGAAGGTGAGGAACAGTCTGGACTGGCGGTTTGTTGAGCTTCACAACATCCAGAAGCAAAATCCTTGGCTAGAGAGCTATGTGTATCAGTTGTGTATATACATTCCACTGTATACAGAGCGGCTGGTGCTAGGGGCTTCGACAAGAATATCAGTTTTGATTTGTGGAAAGAATGCGGACTGAACCTAACTTTAAATCCTCCTCTAGATAAAAGACATTTTTTACCCCAGCAGCCGTTAGCTCCATTTGGTGGAATGGTACAGATTTTTTACAATGCTCTGTTTGTTGAAGGAAGAGATTAGAGCAACTTTCCCACTGGCTCTAATAACCAGCTGTGAAATTATAGACTTTGTTATTATGATACATTATTATGAGGAAGAATGCATTCTTGTGCTCTCCTGAATAATTAAAACCACAGAGAAGACACCATTTTCCGTGTTTTTCTTTTCTTTTTTTTATGAACTCAGTACTTTTGGGAAACTGGAAAAAAACACTTTTTCAGCTGGCTACAAGAATACAAGTATTGAAGAGGGCTTCTTATTTGGAATGCAGAAAAGACATTTTGATGGTGCAATAGAATGCCTGCACAAAAAAAAAAGTGTATGTGTGTAGGTGGGTGGCTGTGTGTATATCCCATATCATATTTTACACAGTCATGTTTCATATTTAGCATTCATTGTATTGTTTACAATGTGATGCGGATAGAGCAGGTGTTGAGCCTCATGTGATTGATTTTTTGCAGGCCAGTAATCCATGCAAGTGGGTTTTATAACTCAGGGCTTTGCCTGTCCTTGAGGCAGCAGTTCTGCTCTGAGAAGGTTACAGACAGACTGAGAATAAGAGTGAAAAAAGAAGTGAATAGCACAAACACTGTTATTGTGATGGCTAACAGGTAATGACAACAACTAATGAGCAAAGAGTTATATAGACCACCATATGTATATTACCAACAGGTAACCATTAATTGGCACATGCTGATTGGTTTAAATCTGTGACAATCTTTACACAGACACAGTAAATGAACAGTAAATCACTAGGGGTGCCACTATCAATTAGTAAGCACCTTGAATAAGTCAAACCCATAAACCTTGGGTCACTGCACTTCTTTAAATAACAGGAGCAGGGTGGGGAATGCTAAGTAAATTTTGTGTCTTCCAGGTATTCCTTGCATGGGTTTGGACTGGATAGAGTTACAGTATAGAAATACTAGTTTCTACCGTGCAAAAAAAAAATCATCAGGCACACAGCAACCCTTACTCACTACCCGACTGCACATATGCAACCACCACTCCCCAGCCACTCGCATTGGAATAAGTAAGAAAGTGGAGAGGGGATATTTTTGAACTATAGAGTAAACAGACCCTGCAGTCTGTGCCCCCCTTTTCTCTACCCCCTCTATAGTTATGCCACTGTGTGCACCCCAAGCCAGTACAAGAATTAACCAAGAGATTAAAAAAAAATTGCAGTGACCACAACCAAGTATCCCAAGTGGGTGCCTGTTTATAAAAAGGTGCACTGACCCAGGGCAGAAAAAAAAATTGCAATTTGGCTCACTTGAGGGGTGTATAACAAATTGAAATCCCTACAGTGATTCCTCCTTTCACCAGTGCACTTGGGGGGGGGGGTGTTGCAGTACACACATACATTTATGTAATAATCAGATATTTATGCAAACATATGCATGATTAAATATTTGAATGTATTTTTATGGATCTCTCTTTTCCAGACCCACAGTATTGACTTATGCAGTATACCACCGTACCATCCTTTTTTTGTTTAACAGCCTTTTTTGTTCTTATTATCCCATCAGTGAAAGGTCCTCTGAGGTCCTGAAACCTCATGTACAGAAACATCAAGGAAAACTTTTCATGTTGGTCCAATAAAATGTACAACAACGGCAAAAGGATCAAATTTCCTCCAAAGCCATTAAGTCTTGCGCAGCTCAGCTCTGCAGGAACCAGCTATTGAGAGCAGGATAATATTTCAAAACCAGGTGTCAACACTGCAGCTTCTGAAACTTTCTTTATGCTCCCCAGTGGGCAAACTGGATTAAAATTAGTAGTACAAAAGCAGGAAAACATATCCAAATATATTAAGCACTCTGCAATAGTTCTTTTCAACCCTACTCTATAAAAGGTTGTTTACAATCTTAAAAATGTGTTAAATGCTATGAATGAAGCAACATAGTTTAATTATTAGGGAGCATAAAATACAACATATATAATTAGGTGAAACTATTGAAAGACCGGTAATGCAAATAACTGTAGAAGTTGAGTACAATGTTAATAAGCGATCATAGTATAAACTGGGTCTCATAAACATCCACTTACAGACCAATATTGGATGCCTGGCTGGCGTTATCCACATTATGGATTAAGAGAATTTATAGTTATCGACATCTAACTAGGTGGACATTTAAACATGATTGATCTGGATACAATCCATCAACTATGTGATAGAACAAGGAATCCTCCTTACACTTGTAGCTACTTTTCATCATGGATGTACCATATACAGTATGTCTTAGGCAAGTTATGACTTCAGTTGTTTGGGATCTCATCCTGAATAAACAGAAAGCCATAAAACATGTATGTTCCTTTGTATGGTATCTGTTCATTTAGCCTGCAGGCTGGTCTGTAGAATATATTGACGGCCTGGGTATGACTGCCTTTGCACTGTGTTTAAAGTAAAGTACTGATTATAAAACTTCCTTTCCATTAAATAATTATCACTTTCCCTTCTATGGCATTGTCATGCTGTGTGTTGAGCTCAGATGCATCACATAGTACAAATTACTAACCCAAACAGTTCTGAACTGGAACTGGTGGCCCTCCCCTGCTGAAAGGCCAGTGATAATAAAATAAAGTAAATGCCAAAAAGGTTTTTCTCCCTGTAGCAGAGTGAGGTGCTACAGCTGGGCCTGATTAACCTTAGGTGGCTAATCAGTGTGTCAGGAGCTCTGACTAAAGCTGGCCATTGATGCAAAGATACTCCCGTATGAAATGAAGATTCGGACCGTGTGTGACTTGTCCCGACATTTTTTGTGCCATGGCGATCGGTCGTTCTGTCTATCGGACAGGTTAAAATATTTATATTGGCTAACGATAATACCTCTACATTAGGGATGCCACCTAGCCGGTATTTTACCGGCCTGGCCGGTAAAAATTATTGTTGATCCCAATGTTATTAATAGGTAAAAAAATATATATATAGGAAGGCCGGTATTTTTTTCCAGAAAAGGTGGCAACCCTACTCTGCGTGTATTGATGATATCAATGGGAGACTGTCACTATTATTTGTCGGACATAACTTTTAAGCTGGTAATTACCCCCCATTGCAGAATCAGTGCAGCGGAGCTCACGGGGGTTATCTTCAGTGCTTCAGGAAACTTCCCAAAGTAAGCGCCATATTGGTGCATGCGCATTTGTAGCAATATTCCAGTCCCGAACAATTGCAAATTCACCCAAAGCCACGGAAATTGCCAAAGATTCCAGAAGCGCCGCAAGATGGTGACTCTGCTGAGAGGTAATTACCAGCTATGGGGTATTTACTTGTGTGAACGACTGTGCGGGGGGGGGGGAGTAGGGACAGGGAACTATGGAGGGTAGGGGGTATGGGTTTTTATTAGAAAGGGGGTTTAGTTCTCCTTAAAGATACTTTTGCTGTCCAGACACTCTGTTATACTCCATTTTCCTTGATATTGCAGTAAATATCATGGTGGGCATAGCTATCCCTGTAATTGGCTACAACAGACTTATAACCCTTCACATACCATTGGTTGTAATGCCAGCACTGTAAATTTGATATTTCCGGGTTCATGTTTTTAATACTGGACTGCAAGTTACCATCAGGTTTTTTTTCTAATTTCAACAAAATTCACCCGGCAATTATATACAGCTGCTGCTTGACCTGGTAGAGGTCTAATTATGTAGAAATGTAGGGGAAGTTTGTCATGGTTCAGTAACCCAAAGCAACTAATTAGATATTTATTTTCATCTTTCCAACTGCATCTAACTAGTTAAAGTACTATTTGTTTGCTGTGGGTAACAGAGTTCATATAAAAAAATGGCCGTTAGTCAATCCATGTAGAACTTCTCATTTAGAGCATAAGTCCAGTTAAGGAACAGTTGATACCAACCCTTTGTTCACTCTATTTCCATATTTTTATTCCTATAAATGTTACAGTGCAGTTAAAGCCTTTTTCAAACAGAAGGTATTCCAGTGCCTCAAGCTACATACATATCCAAAAATTAGACACGGGGAGGCACATTTATCAAAGGTCGACTTTCGAATTCATGTGAGTTTTTTTTAAACTGAAATGTTTTATTGATTTTCTGACAAAAAAAAATAAAATGAATCAACACGGTATCACATGAGTACAGTCACAGAGAATCGGAAGATATCACATGTCAGTTCAATCATGAAAAATGAAGCAAAAAGATGACCTGGAATAATATGAATAGTAGAAATAACAAAAAAAAAAAGGGGGGAAAGAGGGGGAAAGAAAGAGGAGGAAAAAAATAAAAAAAAAATAAAAAGAAAATAAAAAAAAAAATGAAAAGGAGATAAATAAAGAAACAGGTAAACAAGGTAAAGACGGCGGCTGGGCTAGGTATCAGAGTAAATAAAGCCAATGGACGTGGTCATTTTCAAGGTTATAGGCAGAATGGAGACCCAGGGGGAAAGGCAACAGCTTAGACATGCAGAGCTGAGAAAAGCAAGGGATCGTTTTCATAAGCTAACCATGGCAACCAAATCTTATCATAGGCCTCCAAGTCATCCTGCAACATATAAGACAATCTTTCGTTAGCTGCTATATCAATTATCTTAGCTTTAAGCATGAGTATAGGGATAGTAGACTGCTTCCAGTTGCGAGCAATAACCAACCTGGCAGCTGTGAGAATGTGTTGTGATAGTCTATGAGCCGAGTTGGCCAATCTAGCCGGTTTTTTCCCCAGGAGCAAGGTGGTCGGGTCTTTGGGAAAGTCAGTGTGTAGGATTTTGGACAATAGTTGAGTGATACAATCCCAGAATTTTGAGACTGTGGACCAAGTCCACCAGATGTGGAGCATTGAGCCAGTGGCTTGGCAGCCCCTGAAGCAGAGTGGATCACATGAGGGGTAGATCCTGTGTAGTCGTGAAGGCACAAGGTAAGTTCTGTGCAGGAGCTTGATCGAGGTCTCTCTATTAGAAACACAGGTACTTCCTAAATTTGCTGTGAGGCTGCATTGAGACCATTGCTGAGTTGAAAGTGTAGTTTGGAGGTCTGTTTCCCATTGCAGCATGTATGAATTCATGTGAGTTTTTAAAAACTCCCCTAAACTCCCATAAATTCGAAATTCAACCTAAATTTATTTGAAAAATCTAATTTTTTTAAATCTTGGATTAATGGAATGGCCCCCGAAAACTTGAATCGAATTTGAATCGAATTCAAATTGAATTTGATTTGAATTTTAAAACCTTGATTCGAGTTTTTTCTCCGAAAAAAATTTGAATGTCAGGAAGGCTGCAAACAACTCAAAATTGATCCCTGGACCTCTCCCATTGACTTCAACTGCAATTTGGTGGGTTTTAGGTGGCAAATAGTTGAATTTGAGTTCTGAAAGGGGCAGAGTATGATAAATCTCGAAAACTGAATTTGAATTTTTTAAAAAACTCAAATCAAATTTGAATAACTCCCTAGTTGAATTTGACAATTTTGACCATAAAAATGTTGAACCCTTGATAAATCTGCCCATTTATCAAAGGTCGATTTTTAAATTCATGTGAATTATTTTTTATTCGAATATACTCACAATGTTGACTGGGAGGTTATTTAATAAAAAATTTGAATGTTTAATATTCTATCAAATGATTCTGACCCTGAAAATTTGATTCGTATTCGATTTGTATGAAGCGAGTTTTTCTCCCAAAAAAACTTGAAGGCTCTGCCATTGCCTTGTACATGAACTCGGCATGTTTTAGGTGGCGAATATTTGAATTAGGACTGTTTCCATGCTCGATGCGTGATGAATCTCACATTTAATTTGCATTCAAAAGTGTGAATTTTGAAACTCGAAAATTCTAATTTACTGTTTGACTCTTGATAAATCTGCTCCTAAAACCCTCACTTAGTTATCTTCCTTGTCTCCTCTTCAGAGACAACTTTCCTTTACAGCTTCTACTGACAGAATGGCCATAGTTATTCTCTCTGTCTCTCTCTACTGTCACTCATTTCTTACATTATAATTGATAGCTATAGATAGAATATACTACAGATATGGAGTCTGGAAACCCGTTAACCGGAAAGCTCAGAATTACGGGAAGGCCATCTCCCATAGACTCCATTTTATCCAAATAATACGAATTTTTAAAAATGATTTCTCTTGTATCTGTAATAATAAAACAGTACCAAACATCTTAGTTTGATCCAAAATAAGATGTTACTAATCATTATTGGAAACAAAACCAGCCTATTGGGTTTATTTAATGTTTAAATGATCTTCTTGTAGACTTACGGTATGGAGATCCAAATTACAGACTTACGGTATGGAGATCCAAATTGCGGGAAGATCCATGGTCCCATACCTGTACAGCAATGGCAATGCACAGAGAATAGACAAAATTAACTTGAACATAGTAATATTACATAGTACAGATATGGGATACATTATCCGGAAACCCATTTTCCAGAAAGCTCAGAATTACAGGAAGTCTCCCATAGATTCAATTTTAATCAAATAGTTCTAATTTAAAAATGATTTTTATTTTTCTTTCTGTAATATTAAAACAGTACATTGTACTTGTATCAGCTAAGATATAATTAATTCTTATTGGAGGCAAAACAATCTTATTGGATTTAATGATTGTTTACATGATTTTTTTAGCAGACATGAGGTATGGAGTTCCAAATTACAGAGAGATCTCAAAACCCCCAGGTCCAGAGCATTCTGGATAAAAGGTCCCATGCCTATACCATAGGCAACTTGTGTTAACTAGGCATTGTGCTAAAGCACAATAACCAAATTACTGGCGTATTCTCAGTTTAAAAACTTGCATTTTACTTCTGGCTATTTAGTTTTTTATCTGTTGTACTGATACAGTATTTTCTTATTTTCGAGTTTACCCTATCTACAGTTTTAGGTTTTAAAGAAATGAATGTGTTCAGTTCAAGGCATCTCCCATTGTATGTGTCATTGTTAATGTCTTTAATACTACTCTATCTGCCCAGGTTTAAACTCTATGCAATTTGAGATCATAAGTACCCAAACAAGATTTTCTAGCTGTAGCATTTCTGACATAAAATGCTCATGAAGCACAAATGCTTCTAAGTGGTCTATTGGCAGCTACGTAGTCTCGGTCAATTTCTGGGTAATTGAAATCCTTCATGCTTATTGCTTGCCCTGTTGTCCCACCTTTTTGTGATAATATCCTCGTTAAAATGGGGAGATCTCTTCCATGCCCTCACACAATTTATCTGCTTATATTCCTGCAGCCTGTGTTTTCATCTATTCCATTATATAAAGTGCTAGGTAAGGGAGAGCAGTCTGAAAGGAGCAAAATAAGTCCTAACACTATTAGATATCTCATGGCAGGTAGTTTTTATAGACCTCACCACTATGGGCAGCTCTCCAATGGCACATTACTAAACTTGTTTCCAAATGCCCATCATGTTTAGTAATTTGCCAAAATGTAAAGGGGTGCAGCCATGATTGGCATTGTACACTGTAGCCCTGGATGCTAATGAATCTATCCAATATATATGTCTTATGAACATTTGCTCAGAGTTCATATTCAATTAGATAAACACTGGGCAATGTTGTAAATCATGGCACATTTTTGCTTCGGGAACAAGTAGAGCGTCTAAGTCATGAGAGGTTTTTTTTTATAAAATGTGATCTCCATAGCTATAGGAAATAAACAAGGGTAAATAGAAATCTTTTTTTTTTTTTTTTTTTTTTTACAACACCTTTTAAAACTGACTGTTAAAACGATGATCCTACTCAAGTGTTATTGCTTGTTTACCCATTGAATTACTATGCAGTCTGACCCTTTTCATAGCAATTCTGTCATACCCTGCCACTGTTTTTATTGCCATTCCAGTACCCTGGCTCTTCTCACCTGGAAAGTTATCAGTCTACAGGCTCTGATTCATCTCTGTCCAAACAATGTTCAGAAAAGTCTGAGGAAGATAGAAGGCAGCAGTGATGCATCAGTTCCATCTGGACATGGATCGTATTCATTTTAATGGCTGCTGATTCATAAGAGAATGAATGTTCAGCTTGGGTGGAAAAAGCACAAAGAGGTCATTATTGAAGTAGCAGCTGCTCAGCACGTTTCAAATAAATATAAGACATAAATACAGGTATGACAACACATGGCTACTGGCATTATTAGAAAGACTGTGAAACATATTCAAACAAGGTTTTAACTGGATGTCTAGTCTTGGGAGCAAGACATTTTTACTGGAACTGAATGTAATAACATACAGAAGTACAAATACAGAACATTGTAGTAAACCCATTGTACGATATTCTCCATAATTTGGTAGTTGTTTATTAAACCTCAAGAGATGTGTATAATATTGTAATTTCTTGAGCTGAATAGGGCAAACAGGGAAATTGAAGCTGCTCCATGCTTGGTCCTTGCAAGGCGGATAAGTCGATTACAGTATACATTGTGAAGGTTTTTTTAGCAGGAGCCCATTATGCAGGGGGATTATCTGTGCACTGGTAATCTAGTTATATACCTCAAAAGGAACAAACATGAGGGCATTATCCTGATGCAATGAGCAAAGAGCAATTTTGGAAGCAATGGCCCCACACTGCAAACCTTGTCTCCCTCAACCTTCAACTGCTTTCCTCAGATGGCATCCATTTTCAAATTCTCTTAATTCATAAGAGATATGTATTAGGGTTGAAGATAATTTTAAGAATTAATTAAATTACATAGAATATTGGTCTTAGACATTAGTAATGTGCCAAAGATTTTTCTAAGCATCACCTTCCACTAAATTTTTCCCGCAATAAGTAATGTAATTCATCATGCCAGAGCTTTACTGCATCCCTGTAAGGAGCGCGGTCCAGCGTGACCCTTCCCGCCGGCGTTCCGTCCAAAATGGTGGCGCCCAGGGCGGTCCACGTGGAAAGTCGGCAATGGCACCTCATCTGGAAGCAGCGAATTTTCGCCAGCGTCAAAACGTGCAGTGTCAACGCGCAATGTCAGCGCGTGACGCATGACAACACTACGCACGTTTTGGCACCATAAACCAGTTTAAAAGGACGTTTGAGACCTACTGCCTTTGCCCGTGAATAGGTTCTACTTCATAGTGTTTCTGGGTGTGACTATTGTGTTTTGGACTCTTGATCTCGACCTCTGCCTGTTCCCGTTTATGACTCCTTGCTGCCTGAACTGATCTTCTGCCCATCTGACTATCCTTACTCTTGACCCCATCTTGTACTGCGAATTGTGTTTGGAAACCTTCAAGCTTCCTCCTTGGTCCGCTACTTCAAACTGAGCCTTCGGGCCTGACAATCCCATTGTACACTGTCATCTCCCAGATGGATTCCTACTATTTCTACGAACTGATTGAGCTGTAAAAAGAAATACTGTTTAATTTATGCTTCTTTTTGAATCAGCCAAGATAAATTAAAATATATTGTTGACAGATCTCCCTTATATGCCAAGATCATAAGGTATAGGGCATAATAAGATTCACAGATGCCAAGAAAGATCTAAACTAATGTAATTTGACATTATTCTATGTTGAAACATTTATTATTAATACTGCAACAATAATGCATTGAGTAGAGAAGACACCTAACCACACCATTTAAGGTAGAATCCATAAACTAGACAAGGGTACCAGAACAGCTGGCAATAGATTTTAGAAGTTACAGGTAAGGGACCTGTTACCATAAAATCTAGTGGACCATAATCATTATGTTTTTTTGTTTCTTAGGGGAAAGGTAATTATTACCTTTGCTGCACTTATACACACACATATTTATAAATGTTGTATGTGTCTATGGGGTGAAATATAACAAAATTCGCAAAGAGAACAAATTTGCACGTCACAATGTCATGTTTTTTATTAGTCTTTTATTGCATTTTGAATCTTAATTGCACATTGCAAATCTTTAACACCTGCTTTAAGGTGGCGTAAACTTCTGGAGCAAATGAACAACTTTTTCATTAAAGGAAAACTATACCCCCCAAACAATGTAGGTCTCTATAAAAAGATATTGCAAAAACAGCTCATGTGTAAAACCCTGCTTCATGTAAATAAACCATTTTCATAATAATATAAGTTTCTAGTAGTATGTGCCATTGGGTAATCATAAATAGAAAATTGCCATTTTAAAAAATAAGGGCCGCCCCCTGGGATCGTACGATTCACTGTGCACACAAACATACCAACAAACCATACATGTTAGGTCACATGAGCCAATTAACAGGCAGAGTTGTGTCTTTTGCTTCCACACTTCTTCCTGTTACAGTTAGAGTTGAAGTATTTCTGGTCAGGTGATCTCTGAGACAGCACACAGACCATCACGAAATGGTGGCTCAAGGCAAGAGATATAAAAGGGCAAGATTTAATTAAATATATAGACCAGTTTGATAAGATTCTTTAATATGTCACTTAATATGATATAAACTATCTGTTGCTTAAGTGTTTATTTTGGGGGTATAGTTTTCCTTTATGACGTGCCCACTGCCGCAAATGATAAAATTTGCAATCACTATCCTACTGTCGTGTTCGCAAAGGCAAAATTGTTCACTTTGCAAACATTTATTCACTTTTGGGGCTATGTAATAAAAGGCACTAGGTTTGCCCAGGGCACCTATAGCAACCAATCAGCAGGTAGCATTTTCTAGTCACCTGTTTATATGCAGGTGGTTGTCATGGGTTACTGCTCCTGGGGAAACTTAGTGCCTTATATTACATATGGGGCAAAATAACATTTAATCACATTGCAAACAATTTTTGCGTTAGCGACCGATATTACATTGCCTCTTATGTGTGTTGATCATGTCTATAAAAGATTCCCAGGCTTTTCTCTCTCCCCTGGGTTCACTTTGTATTCATTTTCAGTGCTAAACGAATGCAGCATTTCTAGCTCATTCCAGAATGCCTCATTAATCCCACAGCAGTCATAACAAACAGCAGTTGGTATAATTACTATTTCACACTTCAAATAGATTCACTAACTTTTACAATTTAGACATAGCATCAAACACACACCATGGGCTCTCATTTGCTGTGACCAAATGTTTAGATTATCAGAAAAAAGCACCCACAGACAACAAATGGCAGCCAGTCTCTTTAGAAGTAAATGTTACATATTCTGTATATTAATGTGTGTACCTAGTTTTTATTTATGCCACTTAAAATTGCATATACAAGTATGGGATCCGTCATCTGGAAACCTGTTATTCAGAAAGCTCCAAATTACGGGAAGGACATCTCCCATAGACTCCATTTTAATGAGGTCATTCAATAATAAACTGTAATAATAAAACAGTTCCTTATACTGGATTCCAACTATGTATAATAAGTGCTTACTGGAGGCAAACAATCCTATTGAGGTTTATTTAATGCTTTAATGATTTTTTAGTAGACCAAGGTAAGGAGATCCAAATTACTGAAAGATCAGTTATCCAGAAAACCAGAGCCGGGCCAACCCGGCCAGACGCCCTAGGCAACCTGGCCTGCCACAACGCCGGCTGATATTGAGCTTGATTGCACATGCGCGAAACTGCGCTCAAGAGCGCATGCGTGAGACTGCGCTTGTCCAGAAGCGCATTTACGCACAAGGATTCAAGAGGCTGCTGGGGAGAGACGGGACTGGACATGGGGTAGGCGACAGAGGAGGATGCTAATGAATCTATCCAATATATATGTCTTAAGAGCATCTGCTCAGAGATCATATTCAATTAGATAAACACTGGGCAATGTTGTAAATCATGGCACATGGCAAAACTACGCCTGCCGAAGTGTGGCAAAGTGCAGCGAAGCTGTCGCTGGCGCAACTTCGGATCTCAGTGAATTTGCCCCTATGTCTCCTGTGCACCAGTGCATCCCCATTGGTGTAACACAAATCAGAAAAATCCACTTCCACATTAAAATATAATGGTAATACAATGTAGAATTCCTGTAAGGAGGTAGCCTGGTAGGCCCTCTAGCATACATTGGATTTATATTGCAGTTTTGTGTATAAAAATATATTTTCGCATCCTGGTTTTACTGGTACTTTGAGGACAATTCCGATTTAAAAAAGAAATTTGTTAAACCAACAGAACTCTAGTAGATTGATGCGGCAATCGACCTCCATTCCTGATGTCAACGATTCCACCCCTGATGTCACCAATTCTGCACCTGACATCAACCGCCCCCATGACATCACCGTCTGCCCCCCTGCCCCCCTGCCCGGTCTAACTAAAGCCTGAAGGTGGCATTTGAAGACTCTTGTAGAACAGCAAAGGCCTTTCTCCATTTCTACTTTCCTACCAAAGTATAATTGCACTATTGCAAAAGGTACAATTTATTGTACCGGTGAGAAACATGGTGGATTTTCTAATTAATGTTTTACAGAAAGGAAACTGTTGACAGTTTTTTTCCCAGGATATGTTAATTCTGCACGTACAATATATTTGCTTCAGTTCTTAACAGACAATTACCAGTTCTTTCTTGGCATAAGAGTCAGCTGATAGACTTATGCTGTAAGAAACTTACCCTGGTGGGCAGCGGGGTCCACGCCGCGTCCTTGGTGTGGACGCCCGCTGCGCCGCTCCTATCCTGCCCTTGCCAGTGCCATCCTTGATTCCTCTTAAAGGCGCAGGCGCGCTGGCGTGATTGCGCCAGCGTGCAACAGCGCGAAATTGCGCACATTTTGGGGCCAGTTGGATCCCTATTTAAGGCCCATTCAGACCTGTAGCCGGTGCCCGTTATAGGATCATATCCTGTGGTTTCCTGAGCTTTTGCTACCTGTTTCTGAATTTGCTATCCTGACCGATTATCCGTGTTTGACCCAGCCTGTTCCTGACTACTCTGCATTCTGTATCCTGACCCTTGCCTGCCTACGACAACTCTTCCTGCTTAACCCCTTGCTTGATCACCCGGTTTGACCCTTTGCCTGTTTGACGATTCTGATATCCGCCTGCCTGTACCCAGCCTGTCTGACCATCCTTCTGCCTTATCCAGTCTGTCTGATTATCTGGTTTTGATCCCTTGCCTGCCTGACGATTCTGTTATCTGCCTGTCCTGATCCGGTCTGTTCCGTTTCCACCAGACGCCTTGTCCTTGACCTTCTGCCCAAAGACTCTTGCTATCCGGTCGTGCCCCCTTGCCTCGCCTTGTACCCCTCGTTAAGTCCAGGTGGCACCCAATTAAGCTGAGGGCTCCTCCCGAAGCCCAAAGGTGGTCACACTACTGGTGAAGCCGAGACCAGGGTCCTTGGCATTTGTTCTGGTATTGGGTGCCGGCCGTGACATATGCATCATGTTGTCACAGTTAAGGCAGTGAATTGTTTAAATCTAGGTGTATTTATACCATACATGACCATCATCTGGCGCTGGCTGGTAATGGATGAATACTTATGAAATTAATATAGAATTCTATGTTACAAATGGTCTAAGTAAGTTATGGTAAGGACCTGGTTGAAGTTATGTTTAATAATCAGCTGTGGTTGGCCTTCTCCCACTAACGAAAGAATTTTGATGTGTCTGACCCACATAACACATACAGGTTACAAATTTACAACCTTTCCCTAAAATGGTTTCCAAAATGGGATCAGTCTAAAGAATAGAGAATGATTATCCTTATCTTTGGAAACTCAGACTCATATTTTGAACCTGCAAAGAGAAGAGAAACATTAGTGTGGGAACCAATCTGATTTTCCTCGTAAAAAGTCTAGCCCTAGATGTTTCCAGAGCCCTTTTTTGCTTTACAAAATACTTTTTAATTTATTCTTTGAACTATTTTATTTATGTCTTTGCATATGGCCCTCCACCTTATCGTATTGGGCAATATGTCCTATTAAATAATTGTCTCAGGCACACTCCCTGTACTTAGCCTATGACTAAGTCCTGTGTCTTGAAATGCATACAGCTGCTGTGTCTCCTACTTTTATCTAAATAAAGTTCTACAGTTATTTACTTTGCCTATTTGTGGGATTCTGTGACTGCATGCCAAAAAAAAACTCTTTACTGTGATTGTTATACCCAGAAAAGCTGATTATTTATTGAGGGCACCAATCAAGCCCAATTTGTGCCTAATTCACCATCCAAATTGGTGAGCATAATTCAGTTGATACAACGATTTGCCTCCAGGCCCATGAAAAGATCATATAGGGACTCCAGCAGACATTTTGTCTTTGCTGACTATGCTCCAATCAGATCTTATTGTGGCCACATATATGGGCTTAGCTTTCCTTACTACCTAAGGCAGGGTTTTATAATATGTGGGGAAGGAACTTATAATAAGTTGGGTGGAGTCCCATAAAGGGGCTACCACACAATATTGCATACATGAGTCACAGGATATGGGTGACTAAATATCAGTCTATATATATTTACATTTTAATTCTCATTTTATTCTAATAAATTTATATTTACATGTAATTCTAATATAATTGCTTTTTATGTACAGGTAATTTCAATATCATAGCTCTGTAAATGTGAATTTTTTTCTACATTCTTCAAAAGACCCCCTAATTGGTTTTTAAGAGTATTTGTTTAATCTGCCACTTAGATATGTTGTCACTTAATGAAATAGGATATATGTTTTTGCAACAACTTGTAAATGTAAAACACAGAGTTACTTCAAAGATAATTTGTTACAGTCCAACACTGAAGGCTAAGAATGTTTTTCTGTTTGTTTAACGTGGTGCAACATGTTATGTGCCTTTTATCTAGATGAGCAATCTAAAAGGCATCTCAAGTGAAGTTTTTGCCTACAGAGATTAATGCCCTACAGATGTATCATCAGCATAAAGAAAGAACAAGAAGCCATAAATCTTTATCTTAGAAGAGAAGCCACTTCTATGTTCTGCAGTTGTCTACCAGCTGACTCTTATGCCAAGAAAGAACTGGTAATTGTCTGTTAAGAACTGAAGCAAATATATTGTACGTGCAGAATTAACATATCCTGGGAAAAAAACTGTCAACAGTTTCCTTTCTGTAAAACATTAATTAGAAAATCCACCATGTTTCTCACCGGTACAATAAATTGTACCTTTTGCAATAGTGCAATTATACTTTGGTAGGAAAGTAGAAATGGAGAAAGGCCTTTGCTGTTCTACAAGTGTCTTCAAATGCCACCTTCAGGCTTTAGTTAGACCGGGCAGGGGGGCAGACGGTGATGTCATGGGGGCGTGTGATGTCAGGTGTGGAATTGGTGACATCAGGGGTGGAATCGTAGACATCAGGAATGGAGGTCGATTGCCGCATCAATCTACTAGAGTTCTGTTGGTTTTACAAATTTCTTTTTTAAATCGGAATTGTCGTCAAAGTACGAGTGAAACCAGGATGCGAAAATATATTTTTATATACGAAACTGCAATATAAATCCAATGTATTCTAGAGGGCCTACCAGTTATTTGCTACGTACACATTTGCACTATATAATCTTAAATGGCTGCCACCCATAGCTTCATCAATTTAATTGATGCTCAGGTGTTAATCCAAAAACCAAAAGCAAGGGACATAAGAAAGAGGTTAGTTGGCCAATTAATTCAGAAATGTATTATCATAATTTAATGAAGGAACATATACATTTCATTGAACTATAGAATCCACATCAAAACTTTACAATGTCCCTATGTGTAATGTTACCTCTGTATTTGTCTAGTGAAAGTATAAAAAGCAAAAAAGTACTTTCTATGAATGACATGAAAAAATTTGGTTTATCTATCCACAGGGCAACCCCTATTAATTAACAAATCAGCAATTAGCTTTGACTGTTCTAGAACAAAGTGAATACTGAAAGCAAATGTCTGAGGGTGACTTACTGAACTAGGTTAAATTGTGTCTTTATTAGGGCAAAGGCACAATTTGATCACAACTTCTTATTCACTACAGGTGACTTCCATTTAATATCAACACGAGGCATTGTGAATGCCCCACAGCCACAGTTATTCCCAAAAAAGAAATTGGTTCCAGTCACTAACTGCATTTGCTGAGTGGCTTCTTGAACTTTTTATTTTGATATAAGTTTAAGTGACCAGTGGAAAGTAGCAGAGAGACACCAAAATTTAACACAACAGTTTACTATGGTTTGCCTTGCCTTATTAGCGGTGACATTAGCCCCCTGTTCAATGTTTTGCAGTTGTAGCACTGTTTGTAGAGCAGCAGTGTGTAAATTTAATTGATGGATATCCCATTTGGCCTAACATTTCATGAATGTTTATAGGATGCATACCTTAAATCTTGCTGTTTGCCTTCAGTTTGAAAAGAAACATTTCAAAAGGTATTACCTAAGCTGGCACGTGGAAATGACAGAGCCGATGAAAGTGCCAAAACAAGCAACTCTTTGTATTAACTGCAGGTGTAATAACATTGTGAATAAGGGGAGGAATTTCAAAATGTGGATGAGTGCATGAGTATTTTATATTTGTTCTCAACACATTGCAAATGCACCAAATTTTCTTGAACTAAAAATAAACAAAGGACTTATGTTTTACTGGCTTGCTGTTCTTGTTGCATAACAGAAATGGCAGTGGTGGAACTACTGGGGGTGCGATGTCAGGGGGAGGGGCGGTGGAATGGCCTGCACCCGGGCCTGGAGATGTATAGTTATGTTACTGAGAAATGGCATTCTTTTATAAGAGAAGTTTCCAGCTTTCAAAAACTGAATTTCTTAATAACCAAAATTAAATCATGATTGTGGGAAAAAAAGAAGCATTAAGGGAATGCCCAGTTGACCTGGCCTGCATAAAGGCACGGCCATCAGCGGTTTTACTTTCATGTTGCAGTCAGTATTGTGCTGGGCTCAGGAACTTTATTGTAACCTCTGGGCAGTGGTGTACAGGCTGTTATGTTTTGTGGGTGACTATTTGCGGTAATGTTAGGGTATATAATACAAAGGATCTTACACCACCAGAGTCTTCAAAATCACCTGTTAACATTTAGTATGATATAGAGAGTGATATTCTGAGACAATTTGCAATGAATTTGTAATGAAGACCAAAAGAAAATTTGCTTAGAAGTGGTCATTCTATAACATACTAAAAGTTAAGGTTAACCACCCCTTTAAACTAACAGCATGTGCAAAAAAAGTCATGAAACGGCCTGTAACAGTTTGTAAACCCTTTATCAGATGGAAATCATAGGTCCACATATGTGGCACAGGTATACGTGTCTGAGCCAATTAATGGTTTGTAGACTTTACAGCCGGATTCATGAGACAAAGTGGGGTTAGGTAGTGCACTTCCTTACTGACCCAATAGTGCCCATTGGTATTGCCAATGTCTTTGAGTCTCTATCTGATACTCATTAGTTCCTTTTGTTAAATGGGTCATGCTTTTTTATCCTTAAATTCACTACCTGCCCCACAATCAGTCTTAGATTCGCCACCTGCCCAACAATCAGTGCATAACCCCCTCAGATTCACTATCTGTCCCATAATCACTATATAACCTTCTCAAATTCATTATTCCCTGTATATTATTTTATGAAAAGACTGTTACACTGATTTATCCTGTTCTGCGAAGAGACTTTTTCATAGAAAATTAAATCTTTTCCATGCAAAAATAGGATGTGCTGATTAAAAAGTACAAAATAAATACTATAAGCATTTTCTTTCAGAACACAAGGAATATAAGGAAGACAATGCCTTCACTGAACTCTAGCAGAATTGATATTTTTAAATAAATCAGGCTGCAATAATTATGGACACATTGCCAAGTTTAATAAATTGGCTGAAATGATTAGACCTGCTTTTTATTGACTAGAAACGTATTTCTTAGACATTATGGGTTGGCCCTTAAGAGCTTTTACTTGGAATGCAGCAATGAAAATCGAGCATTACAATCTGCAACACATTATCTTGCAAATTATTTTGCAAAACTTGTATTGTCTACTACACTATTGTAGAACTCAAAGCACATGTTTCAGATTTTCAGTAGAATTAGCCATGTAGACCAAACATGTTACACAACACAAATTCACCTTTTCAAATATTTATCTTTAGCTAGGCCACTGAACCAATGCTGCCTAAAATTTTGTCTTTCTGAGGCCAGTAATTGTTGATGAGAAACAGCTGAATGCCACCACTGTTCCCAGGAAATATCAATGTGCATGCGACACAGGCTTAGACACTAAATAGAGCCCGGTGAAGCCATATTCCCACCGTGACAAATTGGATAACATTGCAGGATACTGAATTCCTGGAGATCTGCAAAACAATAAATCAGTATTGATTCTTCTCATATGACCCAGTTAAATAATCCCCAGATTGCTCTCTTTAGAAAATCAGCTGTTAATAGTCCAGTCATACAGTATGTCTGAACAGTGTCTAATGGAAAGAAATCCAGCTGCAGACTTCTGGTTGGCTCAAGGTCACAGGAGTTGTAGCTTTTGTGCGGCAGCTTTGGCACCTCTGATTTAATAGAAAATGTGATTAAACGCTGTGGTAGGCAACTCCAGCCCTCATGTCAGAACAAAAGCCAATGCAATGCTGTTCTGGCTGGACTTTACTTCTTAACAACCTGCTTGACACAGCTTGTAGACCTCCTCCTGGACAGCTGAGCAATATCAGTAACATTCATTGCACAATTTGCCATGTCTGTGTCAAAACTGCATATCCTGATAACTGAAAATCCTTATTAGAATGGGCAGCGTTATTATATGCTTGTGATTCCTATAGGCAAGAATTGTACATAAAGAATTTTTCTAAATTTCCCCCCTAGATTTACTACATATTTGGCACCCTGGTGGTGCAGTAATTGGTACTGCTGCCTCATAACCCTGGTATCTGGATGCAGGGCCCGTACGACAAAATTTCCTGGGCCCCCTGGGCTGCGCCCACCACAAGCCCCACCTACAGGTTCACCCATAAAAAAACAATTGTGGCCAGGGCCCCCCCATTAAAAAATATTGGTGTGTAGGACCCCACATGAGAAAAAAAATTGGTGGCCAGGGCCCCCCCTCCCACATTATAAGAAAATTGGTGGCCAGGGCCCCTTAAACGTCCATGCCTTCCCGAAGTCAGCAGCTCTCAGAAAAATGGGGGGCTCGACTAATCAAGTAAGTGTGGCGTGGCCGGGCCCCCCTTACCCTCGGGGCCCCTACAACTCTCCCCCCCCCGTCCCCCCCTGATGGCTGCCCTGTCTGGATGTGACTAGAGTAATATAAATATGACCTATAAACATTCTTTCCTTTCAATGTTTATATTTACTTCCATGCTAGAAACCAAACTGAAACGGTAAATGATTAAAGTGACCCTAGTATTGATGGGCAAATTTATTCACCAGGCATGGATTTGCGGTGAATTTCTGTGCTTCACCGCCTGCAAAACACTTCTCAAAACTGCAGAAAAAAATTCAATGCAACAAAAAAATTGTTGCGGGGCAAATTGCTGCACCCATAAAGATTGTCACGCGTTAAATTATTTTGGTACCCATTGACGTCAAAGCATTTCACAAATTTTTTGCCGTTTCGCAAATTTTTCGGTGATTCACCCATCACTAGGTTTGTGACTTAAAAGCTGATGTGAGTGGTAACAAATGGGTAGGCCATATTAATTCATATAGATAACTAAAGTAAGAGAGTCTTTTTTGATAGTGTGGCTAACATTAGCAAGAGAACAGAGAAGCCAGAGAACAGTTACTGAATGATTAAAAGGTCCTATTTGCCAAATGAAAGTTTGTATTTAATGAAAACCCTGGCTTAAGTGCCATACTTGGCTAGAAATATACGGTACCAAAGAGTAGCAGGTTTTTGGACTTGAGTAGCGGCAGCTGTATGTGTAAGGTTGTTGAACAACCAATTAAAAAAAATATTTTTATAGTACAGATCTATTAGAGTTTAGAGCTTAGAGTTAAGGAGGTCCCAAAAAGAGAGCTTTCCCTCATTTCTAACATACTGTAAGCATTCCTTCCCAGTCACATAGTTATACATAGAATAGACCAATCTGCCCCACATAAGATTAATAATAGATTTTGTTAAAATCAATAAAGCTTACCTTTAAAGAATAAAATAACAGAACACAAATGTCAGAGTAATATCTAGTCTACTTTAGACTCCATCCCCAATGTCAAGCTATTCGCATTCTTTTAAACAAATACTTTACAATATAAGGGCAATGACACACAGGTCATTTTGTTGTGGGGGCAAAATGAACAAAATGCCATTCCATTGCCTTGTAGTGTGTGCACTGCTTATTGCAAAATGGCTAGGATGACTTTACACCTTTAATTACTAATTTGTTAACCTAAGATGTCCCTCTTTTGTTTCCAAGCAGCACCTGCTCTTTGAGCACAATAGCATTTATATAAAGACAGGGTTTGTGCTGATGCCACAAAAAAGTATATGCAGTACCACTCTAGAAAATAATTGATAAATCAAGATACAAAATTGTTGTTAAATTAATAATAGAGGATTCACTCACAGTTCACCCCAGTCCCAAGGTGCAAGTCCAAAACACTTTGGGGCAAATTCACTAAGCGCCGAAGCGCCGAACGCTAGCGTTACTTCGCTAGCGTTTGGCATTTTCGTTACTGCGCAAATTCACTAACGAACGCTGGCGTAGATTCGCTAGTGTAACTTCGCACCCTTATGCCTGGCGAAGTTTCGCTATGGACGTAACTACGCAAATTCACTCACTCACGCAGTGTACTGAACGCTACCTTTTACGCTAGACTTCCTTCACCACCTCAGACCTGGCGAAGCGCAATAGAGTAGATAGGGATTGCTTCAAAAAAAGTCAAAATTTTTTCTAACTCCCAAAAAACGCTGGCGTGTTTTCTACATTATGGGTGATAGGCTGAAAAAGATCGAACATTTTTTTGGGGCTCCCCTCCTTCCCCCCTACATTTCCTGACTCATGGCAACTTACCTAGACAGTGGGCACATGTGTAGGGCAAAATAAAAATTTTATTTGATGTTTTGAAGGTTTTCTAGGCATTTGTAGTGCTGATACGTATTCCTCCATTCAAATTTGAATTTGGCGCCGTATGCAAATTAGCCTTCGCTAGCGTAACTTCGCTTCACTTAGCGAATCAACGCTAGCGCAACTTCGCAACCTTACGCCACCCCTGAGCGCAACTTCGGATTTTAGTGAATTTGCGAAGCGCTGGCGAAACTACGCCTGGCAAAGTGTGGCGAAGTACAGCGAAGTGCGGCGAAGTTACGCCTGGCGCAACTACGAATCTTAGTGAATTTGCCTCTATATCCAGAAAAGATGTGAGGACCTCCAATAATAAAGAAACAATTGTATAAAAAATAGAAAAATGTATTAGGACATGAAGACCTAACGCGTTCCGTGCCTATCGGGCCTATAGGCACGAAACGCGTTAGGTCTTCATGTCCTAATAAATTTTTCTATTTTTTATACAATGGTTTCTTTATTATTGGAGGTCCTCACATCTTTTCACAATAGCATTTACACAGAATTGGAGCTGCATGATAGATTGCTAATGCTGGGGCATCTCCTATAGAAAGCTATTCTCTTACTAATACTGTTGTTAGAGAATTTCTTACAATTTAATAATGCATCTATAGTTCCCCAACAGTGGGAGCCTAAAGCACGAGTCCCTGGCTTTTAGCCTAGTTTTCCTGCTGAAAGAGCTAAAATTTCATTTGTTAAAGATACAGCACTCCATCTTAGCACCACTTCATACATCCCCCCTACAGAGATGTCATAGTTATGTGCCAAGATGATTTTTCTCAGCTCTTTGCGCTATTAACATTATCCTCCAGCAGGTGTGAATACACAGCTCAGGTCCATCGGTCATGTGCATGCTCATGCCTTCAGAAATAGAGAGAGAGAGAAAGAGAGGGGAGATATTAATTTGAAAGATTTTTCTTGGCCACACAACTAATATTTTATAAATACCAGCCCTGAAATGCTGCCAAACTGCCTAGCCACCTATGCTTTTGGTTCAGTTTTAATAGATTGTGGAAAAGGGAATCCATTAACCCATGGCATATAAAAGTTAAATCAATGCTATATTTAATTTTAATCTGGGGTGAAAAGCTGATCATCTTCTTGTGTAATTACATATTCTTTCAGGAGGTCTCTTATTCTCTTTACCTTTTGATTGAAATACATGAGAGAAGTAACATGTCATTTCTCTTGGGGTTTTGTCCATTTAAAGAGCAAATCCTAGTTCAACAAAATGCTTGACATTGTAGAAAAAGTCTTCGTTACCTATCACATATCGTTCTACATGTAATTGTCAATTTATAAGTCTGTACTTTGCAGGCTTGGATAACATCACCATTCTGAATAGTGATGAATCTGTTTACAAATATTACATTAAAAAGGCATTCCTGCAGCAAAGTGAGCTAGAGAGAGTGCAGAGACGTGCAACTAAACTGGTTGAAGGGTTGGAAGATTTCAACTATGAACATAGATTGCCAACGTTGGGGTTGTTTTCTCTAGAGAAAAGACACTTCTGAGGGGACATGATTAATCTTTATAAGTACATTAGAAGGCAGTACAGACCACTAGCTGTAGATCTATTTTTTCATTAAATAGATCACCGTA
Organism: Xenopus laevis; assembly: GCF_017654675.1. NCBI lineage: Eukaryota > Metazoa > Chordata > Amphibia > Anura > Pipidae > Xenopus > Xenopus laevis. The sequence continues at coordinate 174,441,850 of NC_054371.1, forward strand.
CCAGAGGCCACCCCTTCAGACTAGAAGAAAAGAACTTTCATTTGAAGCAACTTAGGGGGTTCTTCACAGTCAGGACAGTGAGGTTGTGGAATGCGCTGCCGGGAGATGTTGTGATGTCTGATTCTGTTAACACCTTTAATATGGGCTTGGATGATTTAATATAGATATCGGTATACTGTATAAAGTTTCAGTGGGTGTGTGTAGCTATATGCGCTGGGATTTGGAGTGGTTGAACTTGATGTACTTTGGTATTTTTTCAACCCAACTTAACTAAGTAAGGGAGGCTCTTTGAAAACATACATTATATGTTTCAGAATAATATGTTGTTGCCAGGGAAAGAAATTTGGGGGAGATACCTCAATAAATCCCACCAGTTCAATATTTTCCCCATTTATCAATATTTTTCTCACTGTCAGATATATAACAATTGACACATATCCCAAAGAAAACACTTGTGTCACTTTGTCAGAATGTGTTTGACTAATGAGCAGTTGTACCGTTATTTTTATTTACCGTTATTCATAATTTACGTAGTATGCATGGCTTTACAATTATAATACAGCATTTACTTACTGTATATCATTATCTGTGCCAGTGGAGCTTACTATCTAAGGTCTCTATCACACATACACTAGGGTAAGTTAACCTACCTGCATCTTGGAATGTTGGAGGAAACAAAAGAACCTGTGCGTATATTGACTCTATTCATTAAAAGCACTTGCACTTCCACATAATGCACTGAAAGCAACTGTGTCCCTTCTGCCTCTTCGGCAGAATCAGCTACCACCACCTTAGCAGTAACTCCAGGGTCCCCATAGTGGGTTGTGCCAATAGGTGCCACAGACTTGCATCCAGTGGTGCTAATGCCATTTTTTTTTAAATGCAAATGCACAATAACTTTCATTATGGGGGCAAAACAGTACATCCAAAAATAATTCTTTGCACTACATTAGTAAATTTCCCTTTATATGTCTCTTTAACTGGTTGTGTTTCTTTGTGATGGTGTATACTTTATTACTGGCCCTTAATTTCCCTGTTTCTACTGGTTGAAATTTAAAATTCCAGCCAAGTACACTTCACAACATTCCATGGAGATGGAAAAAACATTTTGCAAAATATATCTTTGCAATAAGACCTTTTTTTGTTGCATTTGCTAATGTGTTAGTTTAATTCACAGCTTCTGACTGGTTACCTTGCTAGAGTGTTTAATAAGGTACTGTAAAACCTGTAAACAGCAATGGAAAGAATTAGTTACAAATAAAACAGGCATTTGCGGTTGTAAAATACATGAGTAGTGGTTTCAAAGTAACCTCCCCCTTTAAGCACCTTGGTTTTCATTCTGCAAAATGAAGGTATTGAAGGTAAAGAGAATGTATAACTAGGAAAACTTTTGCAGCATTTAATCTAGAAAAATAATAATAATAACAATATTTTATAATAAAATACAGTACTGAGCCACAATCTAAACCTGGTGCAGAGGTAGAAAAAAATTCTTATTATCAGCTGGTGGCGGTGGTGATGAGAAGGGACAGGACATGACTCGAATGGGGTGGGATTGATAGACTTGAATAATTGGGGGGGGGATTAATAATACAGAGAGTTCAACTGTGCTTTTTACACTCGTATTTCTTAGTTACAAAAAACAGAAATTCAACTTTTTAAAACTACCACCTAATTATATATAACACGTCAAGCTATTAGAAAATATAATCAAGGAAAACTGTGTTCTCTTTATGAGGATATTTTAAGTATAAAACCATAACGATGATAGCAGATGATAACAGATAAAATAAACACCAATGTCAGCTGACTGCCTTTATTTCTACCATTGAGATTCTTGATTAATGGCTCCTACACAGGGACCAACATTGTGGTTAACGACTGAACTGTCATATACTGTTCAGTTTAGCCCTCTACATGGTCAAATACCAAATAGCTCAGGTTATCAGACTGAAAGATCACAGAACAGTATATTCCCAAACTGCCACATGCACAGATAACTGGCCAGAGAGGTTAAGGAAGCACAAGGCATCATGATTAGAAGTTCAGTACAAGCTTTATATACTGTATATATTTCCTGTTATAATACAGACTTCTACAATGTACTTTGAGCGTGTTTACGGTAGTTTTATGGCTTGTTTAGCACAGGGCTCTATTGCAATTCACAAGCCTGGAAGCACAAAACACAAATCATTATTGGCACTTATACCAAGCCAATTCTAAATGGGCAATTAAGGTTAAATATATACAGTATATCTGTATATAAATTAAAGTATGAAAATGTTTAATTTTGGCTCCCTTTAAAGATATACAGAGAGTGCTAGAGAGTGAGTATTACTCACCACTTAGATTAAGTTTAGTCTGTGCAGTGAGATAGTACATGTGTGAAGGTTGTATTAAGTAAATATCACATTGTCATTTTGTCAGCATTTTGTTTCAGCTGTTTTTTTTTTTTAGGAAAAATGAGTAGGCGAGTAATAGTGAGTATGAAATGTGCAACCTTGCAGCTGTTTTTGATTTACAGTTGTCGATGATTAAACTTGCCTAATATAGATGGATGGGTGGATGCACAGAGAACTCTACAGTCAGCACCATCCTTCTTTGCTTCCTAAAGGAATTTAGTCTTTTGAGAAAAAGGTAAGGAAAAGGGAATAGGGATGTCATTTTATTGTTAAACCTGCGGACCCACAGTAGGCAGGTTTCGGGCCAACTTCTACACAAAATTGCCTTACTATGCCTCCAATGAGTGCTTTTGATAGACTCAGCAGAGGGGCACCACCTTATGCATTTCGTATCCTCCGGTACTTAATGATAATCACATTAGTCACATAATTTGAAACCAAAATAAGCCCGGCCATTACTGCTTAAAACCAATTAGAGAGGTTGGCCATATCTCCTAGTAAAATACATATCTTTTTGGCTTTACATTTCCTAGTACTATTACCTGTAGCCTGTATAAATAGTAATATCCTATGTAAAATCATATAACATCCATTGCCCAATAAGGACTGGCATATACACTCCCCCTACCATGTAAAATGTTTTGGAAACTAAAGTTTGGGGTTGGGTATTATTATTGTGTATTCTATGCACATCACTGAGCAATCTGCAGTGTATTATTGCTATGGAAAATGTAGCTGCATGGTAGGTTCACTAGTCCTCAATCTATCATGCTCCTAAAGCACCACTAGACCTCAGGATTGTAGGGCGTGACTACTCCAGGCTCTAATGAATTCTATAAAAACCCAAACAAGAGAGGCAGAAAAAGTATACACAGGCAGACTGCACACAAGACTGTAAGTTTCAGAATCATTCATCAATGTCTGACAAAGATGCATTCACTACTCTGTGCTGTAAAAACAAACTTGGACAGTCCCACTACTTCTAATTTCCTGTTTTTTTCTGTTTTGGGAAATATTCCCAGGATAGAGAACATGGCCACACACTGAGAATCCATTCAGAGCAAAGGAAGCTGGTCTCAACAAGTTACCTGCCACAGTATTCTGTAGGAGCAAACAGTAATCAGCTTTGAAATCATTTGTTCTACCTTGTAAGCACAGGGCCTACAGACATGCAGAAACATGAAGTTCAGTTGTTTACAGGCTAAAGCCTTGCAGCAGGGTAGCAGATAACCGTATCTGTGGTTGTGACTATATGATTGCAGGTCATTGTGCTCTGCTGGTGAAAGGGACAATGTTTTTATATTGCTTGTGAGGAGAGGAAAGGTAAAGAAATGACATTTTACCCCATTCAGGACACTGTCTAAGGTAGAGCAAGACAGTATCAGTGGGCCCTCAGCATAACACTGTAGGTACAAGAATTTCAAGAAGAATGATTGCACTCATACACATCTTCCTTTTCTCATTCAATTGAATCTGGCCCATTGTTTGTAAACACGCTGATATGGTTCCATAGCCTCCTATTCTTATTCACTTTATTGTCAGATTAATTTATTTTAGTTAGATCTTTATCGTATTTGACTCTTTATTGGACCTGTTGTTTTATTATGTGGGAACAGCTAAAAAGCCCAGTGACAAGGTTTTTTTTATTAAGTAACCCATTTTCTCATTCCAGCAGTAGCCTAGTGAAGGGCCTGTGAATGTAGCTTGGGGACCTCACATCTCATTAACCCACCACTACCTTATATACATAGCTGAACAGATTCAATTTCTTATCCCCCCAATTATTTAATGTTTTTAAAACATTCCTATTAATTTATGTTACATGTAAATGGGTTTATATGCTATGGGAGCTATGGCCTACCAGCTAGGGTATTGGGTTAGGGGAAGGAAACTCTTACATGGTCCCTTAGTAATTCTGCATCCAGGCCACCTTGCAGAAGAGACGTTTAAATTATTAACCCCACAAACCATCAGCACCTGCAACCTAAGCCGCAACTTGTCAATTTAGGAGTTTGCTGAACTTCAGATTTGTGCTTGCAACAGGTCTTTAGTGATAAACATGTTTGTTTCCTATCATGTATAGTCAATTCGTGACCCAGTATAACCCATAGGATGGCAAGAATGTTCCATATATTCGGATACCAGGCAGCAGCAGGTAAGCTAGAACAAATACAAGATAAGATTCTAAGAGGAAAAAAACAAGTCTAGGGATAATCTGAAAGCTGATGCAAGCCCATTACGCAGGAATCTGTTTAACTATGATCTATTTTATTACAGACATCTGTTCCACATCTCATTAAAAAGGCATATAATATTTCAAATAAGAGCAATGGCTCTCACACATTAAGGCACTTGGATATTTCCTCTTCTGTGTACTGAACATATTTTATGCCTAGCTGCCTGTGAATGGATCGCATGTTATACTAATAAAGTGAGTTCAACAAAGGAAATTCCAGGTACAGATCAATATAACCCCTTGTTTGCATGCCAGCTCTGATTTACCTAAAATGAACCCACCATAACAGACCTAGCAGGTCATTAGGGTCAGTTGATATAATTTGAAATCTGCAGCACTATAGAGAACACTACCCTAAACCCAGTCATCTTCAAATGATGAGCCCAATGTGACTTGCCAAGAGTACAGGCTTCAGCATAATCCAACATCAGCACAACTGGCTTTACTTTTTACACCAGACAGTACTATAGCTGAGCTAAGACAAAAATGTCTTCTGATGGTCGTTTCTAATCTGAAATTGTATATTGATGCATGCCACCAACTGATTGATTGAACACCGATACACAAATGTAATTCAGCATATCGAATACAGAATAAACTGAATTCACTGTGCCAGGAAAGAAAGAAATTAAAAATGGAACTGCATTTGTTGCTGCCGTTTACTGTGGGAATTGTTTGTTTGCTAAAAAGTAAAAACAAATTTCGATTACACTTGCTAGATTAGTTCACTGACTGTTGCAAATATCATTATGTGTCGTGAACTAGTGTTTTAGACTGTTTATTCATTGTTTATATTATAAGTGGTGAAAAGGCATATTTTAAGAAAAAGTTCCATTTCTGTTGAGTTTTTGAGCATTTAGGGTTTTTACACAGATGCTTTTAAATGGCAACTATTGTAGATGGTAGCCGCACCTTCTAACCTGTTGTTTTTCTTTTGGGTTTGCCCCCTAACCGAGAGTTAGAAGCAACTTGGCGTGGATGTGCTGACCACTCCTATATAAATACTTGGTTAGGTGCTCAAGAGAAGAGACAGAAAGCGGAGTATATAACGTCGCACAATCCCAAATTACCCCTGTGTTAAACAAAGTGTCTACCTGCCTGAAGCGATCGACTTGAGAATTAGATAGATGAATAAATAGATTATAGTGTTCTTATTGTGATCAATCCTGTAAAACTTCTGTGATTAACAAAACAAAATTGAATAAAGTGCGTTTATGAACAATTCATGGTGACTCAATTCATTAAAGTGCATGGTGCCTGGTTGTGAACAAGGGAATGTGCTTGAGCCTGCGGCTTGGACTAATTAAAGAGACAACATAAAAAGTAACTTTTATTTCATCTACTAAAATTCATTGATAAGAAGGGAATTAATTATTAAAACCACTAAAAACAATTAAAACAGAAGGGTGGAAATCAGATCTGGATTTTGTATGAAAAGGGGTGACAGTGAAAAAATTTCCTTAGACTGTTCCCTATCGATCTTACAACACCCGTTTCCCTATACTGGCTAGATAGTAGTCAGGGAGTACATAAAGGGTAAGTTAGCACTGAGGCAGTGATCTCAGAAGAGATTAAGCAAAGGTAAGCGAGGATTAGGGATAGTGGGGAGGTGCCCTTGAATCATCAAGCGTAGTATGTCAGCCACTGTACAGTAAGGTGTGCACGAAATTTAACTGACACTGTGTCCTCTCAGAGGCACCTAAGTCGTTAAGCCTATTCCCTAGACACTACAAAGGCACCACCATGTACTGACAGATCCGCTGAACAGGACACTCTGAAGAAAATTTCCCCCACCCAAAGAAGGTGAACCGTGAACGGTGCCGTAGCTTAGCCGCTAATTCAGCGGTCAAAATACTGGGAACCTTAGGGAACTTTATTTAAGCACGCAGTGGGTCTGAGGACCAGAGGGGGAGGAACGGTTCACCTTCTTTGGGTGGGGGAAATTTTCTTCAGAGTGTCCTGTTCAGCGGATCTGTCAGTACATGGTGGTGCCTTTGTAGTGTCTAGGGAATAGGCCATAACGACTTAGGTGCCTCTGAGAGGACACAGTGTCAGTTAAATTTCGTGCACACCTTACTGTACAGTGGCTGACATACTACGCTTGATGATTCAAGGGCACCTCCCCACTATCCCTAATCCTCGCTTACCTTTGCTTAATCTCTTCTGAGATCACTGCCTCAGTGCTAATTTACCCTTTATGTACTCCCTGACTACTATCTAGCCAGTATAGGGAAACGGGTGTTGTAAGATCGATAGGGAACAGTCTAAGGAAATTTTTTCACTGTCACCCCTTTCAATACAAAATCCAGATCTGATTTCCACCCTTCTGTTTTAATTGTTTTTAGTGGTTTTAATAATTAATTCCCTTCTTATCAATGAATTTTAGTAGATGAAATAAAAGTTACTTTTTATGTTGTCTCTTTAATTAGTCCAAGCCGCAGGCTCAAGCACATTCCCTTGTTCACAACCAGGCACCATGCACTTTAATGAATTGAGTCACCATGAATTGTTCATAAACGCACTTTATTCAATTTTGTTTTGTTAATCACAGAAGTTTTACAGGATTGATCACAATAAGAACACTATAATCTATTTATTCATCTATCTAATTCTCAAGTCGATCGCTTCAGGCAGGTAGACACTTTGTTTAACACAGGGGTAATTTGGGATTGTGCGACGTTATATACTCCGCTTTCTGTCTCTTCTCTTGAGCACCTAACCATGCTTTTAAATGGGTCTGTTGAAATGAATATTGAACACTTGAGAGCTGAGCAAACTTGTGGCGTTTTACTTCTCTGAAAATGTACAGAAACCAGGGAGGACAATTTTTGAAAAATGTTGTCAAAGTGCACTGGAGTCAGTTGGAAGGTGAATTGACAATGTGGTTAGAGTGTTTTCAAGCTCTGCAATGGCATATACCAGTGCTGTCCAATTTCTATGGTACCGAGGGCCGGAATTTTTCTAATCTACATGGTGAAGGGCCGATAACGGAAGCCAGTGTTAGCCACTCCCTGTTTTTAGACTACACCCACTTTAAACCACACCCATGTTACCACAAGACCATGTCCATATTAATAGCACACCAAAAAACCAAATGGTTGGTGCTCACGGTTGGGATCAGGGCTGGAACTAGGGGTAGGCAGAGTAGGCGCTGTCTAGGGCGCCATCATTGAGGGGCTCACTTTTAAGGGGATTTTTTTTTGTTTTTTAATTTTTTCGTTTTTTCAAGCTTTTGTTTAATAATTTGTTTCAGTAATCATGGTCACCCAGTTGGATGGAATCCATCTCCTTCACCTTCTCCCGCTTACCAGCAAGTAATAGCTCCTTCTGTGCGGTACAGCGCGACGTGCGTACAAGCGTCAATGGCGTCACTGATGTGTTGGATGACAGAGAGAGGCAGAGAGCTGGCGGGCTGCTTGGTGTTACTCTCGCTGCTCTCAGCCTTGCACAGTTGCACTGAACTGAAGACATTCTTTCTTTCTATTACTGTGAAAGTGTGAAGCTTCCAGGTACAGATTTGGGGGCCATATGTTTGCTGTTGCTGCTGGGCTGGGCGCTGGCACAGGTACATAAATACTTGGGGGCAATATGATGTGATCAGATTTATTTTTGGCTGCTGCTGACACAGGTAAAGTTTGGGGGCAATATGATGGCTGCAGGAGGGCTGTATGATGGATGGCTGCTGAGCTTGCTTGCACAGGTACAGGGGGCAGTAATATAAATGAAAAAATGTAGTACACTTTCTTGCTCTCTTTATTTAAAAATCATCGTGGTAAGGAGGGAAATGGTAATGCAGGACAGGGGGGCACTGAGTAAAGCTCTTGCCTAGGGTGCCAAACTACCTTGTGCTTGTCCTGGCAAGTATGTCACTCATATGGGAAAAAAGCTAAGTCATATTAAGACATACCCATAAATCCATATGCCTCCTCCTCCCCTGTGTATAATACAGTACCCCAGCATATGATTAAACACCTTAGAGGCCACTAACAATAATTTTCAATTGCTAACAAACCCCCAGAACAAATAGCAAAGTATGACACACACAGGGAACATAGGGAAAGCAGAACAGAGCAGGAGACAAGAATCAGGACCAGTCTAATATGTACTACATACAGTGACACAGTGCTGGTGCCCCATTAGCATTTTGAATAAGGTGTGAACAGGTGAACAATGTGGGCAGTTTCAGTCTGGGTCTCAGGTGTGAACAGTACAGGGCTTTAGGGGTGTGAACTATAGAGGTGTCACAAGTGTGAACAATACAGGGGATTACAGTGTGAATTTGAGGTTTAAACAATGCAGGGGCCAGTTAACCTCTCTAGTGATACCTTTTAAATCGTATATATGGTAAACAGACACAGCAGGCAGACTTTGATGTGGAGGGCCATATAAGGGGGGGGGGTCACGGGCCGCAGGGCCACCAGTTGGACAGCCCTGGCATATACAATGCCCTACAGTATTTGAAAGCCTCCTTTCCACTATGCGACAACTGTTCTCTACAGAAAAATTTGATTTGATTTTTTTTTAAAAAAAAAATTCACAAATGTAAATTTGTGAGTTTTGTTCCTATGGTTGTCTGTAAGAGGAGATTCTTAGTGGTGTATGGAAACAGCCAAAACTAGACAAAGTTTTCAGTAACAAAGACTTATGGGTGAAAAACAACTATAAAAACAGACAACTGCATTGATCCCAGAATCATATATTAATGAATTGTGATTACAACAAAAATAATGTGCTGAAGAAACCTAACTGATATTTCCATCACACGAGCAGGTGTACAATTCCACTTCTCTACATGATGCCACTGATATAGGGTCCCTCTACACAGGAACATCCAGGGGAATGTTTAGTAAATAAAATATTACAGTAAATATACAGTAAATAAAATGATCAGTGGATTTAAATTTACTTGGTATCAAAAGCAGTATCAGTCTGGCTGTTTAAAATTTCTGCACTACTGGTTCTAACTCTTGAAGTAATGTTGTAGAAATCAAAGGATTACCAGACCTGGAGTAGCTGATTGATAAATCTAATACTGAGGGCACAGGGAGAGCAGGCATTTTCGAGCCAACTTCATAGTTACATAGTTAAATCAGTTTGAAAAAAGTCCATCAAGTTCAACCCCTCCAAATGAAAACCCAGCATCTATACATACACCCATCCCTACTTTCACATAAATTCTATATACTCATACCTATACTAACTATAGAGCTTCGTATCACAATAGCCTTTGATATTATGTCTGTCCAAAAAATCCACTCCTTATACCTGCAATAAAGCTGTACTTTTCAGTGCAGATCAATAGAGCTGAGTAAGGGAGCAGATCCACTTCTCTCTGCCTGCAAGAACAATGCACACAAAGACCAGCGGAGCCAAAGCTGTTTGTGCCCAAACCCTTAAGAGTTAAATCCTATATTGGTCAGTTACTGTATGTAATCCGCATATGTGATATAAATACCCTTTTATTATACAGTTATGTATAATATAAGGGTATTAATATCACATATGCGGATTATATACAGTTATAATTTTTATTAAAAAAAAAAATATTAATAATAATAATACATATAGGGGCAGATTTACTAAAGGGAGAAGTGGGCTTTTTTAGAAAAAATTCACCAAAATGAAAATTTGCATGGACATGGCAAATTTACTAAAAGGGTAAGCGGACAATTCCCGAAAAAGCTCAGCGCTAAAGAAGTTTTGCATCCTTAACATTATTATGTCAGTGACATTGTATCCTGTATGCCAAAAAAGTCATAAAAAAGACCAAACACTGGCGTTTTTTCATATTTTAATGTGGGATTATGTTTACAAATTGTAACTGTTAAATATTTGTAATTAATTTTTTAATGGAATCAGTTATTTGAGTGAGCTCAACTCCTGCATGAAGACAGAATGAAGAGAAACAGATGCTGAGAGAGGAATAGCGAATATAAACTTGATTATTTCAGAAACAATGCAGAATATTTAATTGATTGTATTTAGAAAGTTTTTTTACTTCAGTGTAAGGAAGCTTATATTACATTTTCATTTTTGCAGTAATTCCAGTTTAAGTATAACCCCTATTCATTACACTCATGTTGAACATGGGAGTATACTGCACCTTTAATGGGTATGTAAATATGACGTCTGGTCTGTACCATGGTGTTTGCTTAGTTATGCACTGACCTATTCTTAGTTCTGAACAGCAAAACAATACTGGGAACATGTTAGTTATATATAGCAAAAGGTTGCAAAATATTCTAGGACACATGCTTGTGGATAGAAAAATGCACTGAAGTTACTTTCTAAGAAGACTGGAAATAATTTCTTTTGCTCAACGGTTGCATTTTCCTTTAAGTCTGCAGCTACGCTAAGCCTTTCCGCTATCTTCCCAGCAGATTCCCCTCTATCTCTCTTGTACATATTGTAAAATACCTACATGCTTCACTTTTGTAAAATTTATGAAATTTTATGACATTGAGTATGATAAATTAGAGTTAGACTGGGTCGCAGGACACCGGGGAAAAAAACAGTGAGTTCTTGAGTTTAGTAGTAAGCTGTCCAAGAAGTAGGGGCACTGTGCAAATTAGGGAGTTGAAAAACTCGCCTCAAGCGTCAGCTCCCCAATAGTTAAAAGGGCCAGAACTAGGGGTAGGCCGAAGAGCCACGTGCCTAGGGTGCAAAGTTGAAGGGGAGCCTGGCACATACCTCTTCCAACCATGGGACCTCTACCGCACACTATGTGCACTCTCTAGAGGCCTCTCCTGATGCCATCTGTGTTGGTACGTAGAAAACAAAATTTCACTTTGAAAAACCAATTCCAATTCTCATGTCATTTTAGTTTATTGTGTATTGCACAGTAACATGTTTCAAATAAACAGATCCTTCTTCAGGTACTCAGCCAACAGTGTACATAACCCAGTTCATGGTGAATTGGTTTATCCATAATGTTGGCTGAAAACCTGATGAAGGATCTGTTGATCGGAAACATGTGTAAAAAACCCAATAACCCAATTCACAGTGAAAACAGCACCATCTGTTTGCACTGTCTATGTTGGTAGCACCAGTACCAAAAATAAGAGGTCAGGATACAAAGACGTTTGGGGGCTTATAAGGTATTTTAAAAGACAGAGATACATTGTATGGAAAGTGATGCAGGCTTGGGGTAGAGATTGTCTGAAATTCTATTCTTTGCATGATAAATGAGTAAATAAGGAGTTTATATAGAAGAGTAAAAAAAATGGCTAACTGGAATCCAAGAAGTAAGGTTAAAAACCATGACCCTGAAAAGTATGCCCTGCTGAAGGGAAACAGCTGCAGAGTCCCCTAGGAATTGCAAAGTGAGCTGGAGACCACTTACATGTTTTTGAATTCCCAAGGGAACAAAAAAGTGTTTGTTTTTTATTCCTCCACTGGAAAATTGTAAAAAGCTTATTTATAGGAAATATGTCCTATGTTGACATATGTTATATTGTGTTGTGTGTGTCTGCTCTGTGTAAAGGGGTTGTTCCCCTTTAAGTTAGCTTTTAGTATGTTATAGAATGGCCAATTCTCAGCAACCTTTCAATTAGTCTTCATTATTTATTTTTTAAAATCTTCTTAATTATTTGTCCGACTCCCTCCAGCTGGGGGGTCACTTAAAAACAAATGCTCTGTAAGGCTACAAATGTACTTTTGAGTACTCATCTTTCTATTCAGGCCCTCTCCTATTCACATTCCAGTCTCTGATTCTATGCAATGCATGGTTGCTGAATTTCCAAACTGGAAAGCTGCTGAATAAAAAATAAAATAGCTCAAAACCCACAAATAATACAAAACAAAACAAAAGCCAATTGCAAATTTTCTCAGAATTCTCAGAATTTCACCCTCTACAGCATGCTAAAAGTTAACTCTTCCTTTAACAACTTTTTTTTTTACAGTGTATGAAAGGCATTGGGAGAAGAAAGTGTTAAAAAGCCAAGTATACACATTTTGGCCTAATAGAAAGACTATAGATCTAGTGTTCCATACTGATAGTTATTGTCACTTACCTGTTTACTATGAGTGGACAAAGGACTGCATCGATATGCTTTCAGTGGTGTAACTATAGTAACTGGATCCAAAGACGAGGCAAGATTTAACAAGAAAGAAAAATCGCAATTTCCTAATTCCTGTGACAAAAAGTCATGTGATTTTAGTGATTTGTATTTGGTATTGCCAGGCACTTGGATTTGACCAATAATGCCACAAGGGGGTTGAAATCATACTGCTGAAATATGCAGGCCAAAAATCAGCCCCTATACGGGCATTAGCCTCCACCTAGAACTGTTGTGTCTGTCCGCGTACAGGCACATGTGGCTCATTTAGGTGCACAATACAAAGTCTTGCATTTATTCTCTGAAATCAGGGCTCTGGGTGCAGGCAGGAGAGGAGGCTAATGCCTTCATGGGGACACATTTTCAGCCCCTGTGTGGCACGTGCCTAATGTGGGGTTCAACAAATCAGAGTCAATACATAATTTGCCTTTTAGTAAATAGGAGAAGAAATGTATAAGAATTTTCTGCCTAATAGCAGTACACATGCATGCTTACAAACAGAATATGAAACATGATCATGTATATCTAGGCAAACAGAAGCTTTGAGTGTATGTTTTCAAATCATTAAACAGCAAATTGTCAATTTGCCCTTTAATAAATACACTTATTTGCTACTCAACCCAAAGTTTGCTGGAGCTAATGATACCTGCTAATGTTTCTTTCAAAAGTGCAAGTCCTCTTGTTACGCATCCATTAAGTCCTTAAAATGATTAGGTGAAAGAGGAAAAGCAGAGACCAGCGAACAGAAAGAATCCATACACGAGTAAACTGAACATTCCTAGCCCCTATTAGGTACCCCTTTATAAAAGTACCCAAATAATATCCCACTGACTAAATCTGCCTGAAATCACAGGTGCTTATTTTACGTGAAAGGCACCAGAGCCTTGTAAACATAGTGCATAGCATTTTTTACAATGAATTAACTGAGCCAAAATTGCCAATTTCAGAACATGTTCTTGGATCCGAGCATACTTATTCAACATTCTAAATAGTCCCATTTTAAAATAATAATAAGTTCAGCTGTTTTAACACCACAGTAAAGAACCATATATAACAGGAGTTTTGTGTGCATTTCGCCTGCTTGCTTGTCACAGAGTAGCAATGCACCTGAGAAAACAAGCCTGGCAAAGTGCGCAGGTGATGCCCTGATCAAAGCGATGAAGGGAAAGACCAGAAAAGTCTGAAAAGTCTGGATTTTATTGCTGGGAAACTGAACTTTACATTTTTGCAAGATTAAATGGTTCATGAATGGTCTAGGTTTGTGATTTCTTGTTCATTGCATAAAGGCTGGAGGCAGCTCTCAATAAATATATATGTGTCTCAAGAAAAAATAAGGGTTTGGGTTGCTCAAAACCCATGTGTACATTAACCATATACATACAAATAATAGTGATTTGATAATATGGGATATAATGACACTAATGTGGCAATGTGATTGACATTACAGAAGCCAGTCCAACGTTATTCAAGTCCTACACATGGTTATAAGCCATTTTAAGCAGCTTGGAAGCTATTTTAATTGTTTTATATAGCATGGACCAATCACAGTGCCATATCAAACATGTAGCAGATACCATGGTCACAGGGAGCCATGGGGGACTGCTTTATTAGATTTTCACCTTTGTGTTAACTTTTAGTATGAGTAGAGAGTGATATTCTGAGACAATTCACTTTTGGCTTTAATTTTTTGTTACCTGTCGAGGTCATGTAGGAGTTAATGGCAAAGGTCCCTTGATCCATTTGAAGATGTTAATGGCCTTCATGGTGTTTTTTTGCTTTGGCATTTAGATTTTTTTCTTGCAAAAACTCGAGTAATTTGAGTTTTCGGGTTTTTAACCCTGAATTCACTGATATGAGTTTTTTCCATTCAAGTATTTTCTTAAATTATAAACTATTTGAGTTGTGATTTCATTCGAGGTATTAAAAACACCTTTGATAAATAACCCCCTTAAAGTCAATTAAAATAGCTTTGTAGTAGTCTACCAGTCTACATTTCCAGGCGTCATATGCCTACTTCTGCCCTTACTGGCACTTTCAATTCATCAATCTTGAAAGTAAATTTATGGCTTCTGGAATATTAAATGCGGAAACGTAAAAAAAGAAAACACGCACATATATATTTACATCCTAAATACAGTTTTGCTTATTAGAAGCATTTGTAAAATACAGGTTCTGAAAATTCTCATATTCCACACATATGCAGGCCTCCAGTTGAACTGCTGTAATGATCAACGGCAATTAAATGATATTTGACTCTGGGAAAAAAATTGATTTTAATGACTACTATACACTGTACCAGAAATAGAGTGGCCTTAAATTCCTGGCTAAGAGGCAAGTTTTGGTTGCATAAAAATCAGATATACTGCCTAATAGAGCCTAATAGAGCCTCATGTAGGCTGCCAGTCCACATAGGGGCTACCAAATAGCCAATCACAACACATTTTGCACCAGCCAGGAACATTTTTCATGCTTGTGTTGCTTCCCAACTCTTTTTACATCTGGCCTTGGACTCTTTTGGTTCTCACTACTGATCCAGATCCACTGAGCTACAATTGCGTGTAGTATGCCTAACATTCTGAGAATAGCCTTAGCCACTGTAGCTTCTGTTTTATGCCCACAAGGATTGTTGTCCCACTGATGCCAGTGAAGGCTAAGGCTTTGCTTAGACTGGCATCTTGGCAATATGGAGTGTCCTCTAGGATATCCATAAGCAATGTATGTGGTTTACATATAACAGTCAGGATTTCACACTGATTTTTGACAACAAGAATAGTTAATACTGTCCTATAAAACCTTGACTTGAGCCAACGTGGGAAAAATTACCTGGTTATGACTGTCACCTAAAACTGAATGAAACTGAAATCTTAATAGACCAGCGTCTTGATGCAATAATAGAAAATAATGTTTTCTGGTTTACAACAGTTTATATTCTCCAAGATGGATTATATAGAAATGTCAGGAAACAATTTGGCATATAAAGATGCAGAGAAGCAATACCTTAGAAAAGGAAAAGCTATTTGTGGAATAACTTGTTAGCTGGCAACTAGAAGTAGTCAAACATGAGTATTCAGTTTCCCCTGAAATGAAAAGAATGTAACCCAATTAAATAAATTGTGCATTCCTATGTGCGGAAACGCACATAAACTACCAAATATGGGGACGGAGTTTTGTTTGAAGGTAATAATGTTATCAGTCTCTACTTATAGGGATCATTTTTTTACATAGTTTCCCAAATATGGACTAATCTACTAGCAGAATTATTTAGGGTTTAGTGGCTATGTGAACAATAAAATGACTTAGCTAGAGTTTACAATACAAATTTTAAAACATGCTCATTGTTTTGTTTTTGCTCAAAGGGTCTGGTGTCCTAAATCCAATATTAAAATATCGAATTTTCTAGATATTCTGATGACAGATGAACATTTTTTTTTATTAGGCATATGTTGCAGGCTGCAACCTGAGCTGGGGAAGACATGCTTGCCGTGCAAGCACTAAGGGGCACCCTCTTGCCTCCAATAGTGTTCTGCAGTTTTTCAAGTGCTCAATAGTAAAGGACCCACGACAGACACTTTCTTAAGCAATGAGTATTTGTGCAAGCATAGTATAGTTCACTGTAGGCCCCTGGCCACAAAAATGCATGGAAATCCCCTTAGCAAATATGTTATTAGACCTGGAAGAAAATCCTGTATTACTTTAAAACAATGACAAATATGGAATTTTACACAGGGTCCAAATTCACAGGGCTTAGTATTTCTTTTGCACTGTTCCTGAGAGATGTGAATTCCTTGTGGAACATTACTTTCCTACAATCTTGCACAGTTCTGCTCTGCACTTCCAGACAGGAACTAGCAACAGGGGTTGGAAGAAACAAACACCATGGGATCTGTCCATTGGAACAGTGGCTAACTGCATTTACCAGATGTGGCACTTCAGGGATAGAATTTCTGCCAGTTGCAAAAATTGAAAATATGAACACAACAGCCAAGACCTCTCAATGCACAGAATTTATTGAGTAAATTATATACAAAGAGAATAACGGTGTACCATATGAGACAAATAAAATGCTTGGAAGAATTGCTTGTTATTCTGTAAAAAGTTTCAGTTATTCAAGCATACCTATTGCATTCCAGGGCTTGACACATTTCCCTGCATATAAAAAGCAAAATGTAGCATTTATCCATCCCAAAACACATTTTATTGCTACCCAAGCCAGGCACACTTTGCAGCAAATTATAGAATGAGAAAGAAGCCAATGAGCATAATGTGACCTTATTTTTTCAGTTATTAATTCATGTATCCAACATGGTTTTAACATCAATATATTCTGCCATGTCTCCAAACTCCAATAAAACCAGAACTTCTACTTAAAAAAACATTTTTAGAAGTACAAGATTATCATAGTACAGGTCTGTCCATTAAAATAAAGCATTATTAATTTTTGGTGTCATTTAAATGGACTGTCCAATCGAAAGTGTTTGTTGCCTTTTCTTTCTCAGTTCTGCAAATAATAAAGTACAGTATTGGTATAATAAAAAATAATATACTATAAAGCTAAACAATCATTCTACCATTCTCAACAAAAATTGGTCAACCAGCATTGTTTTTTGGAGTCTATGAACACATATCACCTACCATTCCTGAATGGGTAATCAAGGCATTTTAGGTCATGCCCCTTATCCAACTCAACCACAGCTAGTTGCACATGAACATGTTCTTGATCCAGTGTAAACCCCAACCACTTTCTGACCTACCTCTATTTGGAACCATATTAGGAAAAAAATATGCACATAGAATCACAAGGTATATAGCACTCACCATGTGGAACAAGTGGTCCATGTGCTCAAGCAGGGCTGCCATCAGGGGGTCGCTGAAGTTCCGAAGATCTGAAGAGCAGAAGAGCAGAAGACCTGAATCCCCGAAGACTCGAAGCCGCAATGGAGTCGAATCCCCTTAAAGACCCAAATTGCCAAAGACCCGAAGCCCCGAACAGAGCCAAAGCTGCGAAAAGAAATTAAGTTGAAATCTTGAAGCCACAAAAAGACCCTAAGCCACTAAAGGAGCCAAAGCTGAAGCCGTGAAAATACCTGAAGCCATGAAAGGAGCCTAAGGTAAGTTCCCCTGGCCACCAATGTATTATTTTAATACTATATAGGCCCCTGGCCACCAATGTTTCTCAAATATTCTATATTTCTTACATATTGGTGTTTTTTTTTTATTGTATTATTTTAATACTATATAGGCCCCTGGCCACCAATGTTTCTGAGCACATTTGCAATTCACGTGAATTATTATTTTTCTAGTTTTCAAGATATTAGTAGTTTTAAAACTGCTAATATAATGAAATTGAAACAACAATGCCATCTGCTGGTCAGTTCTGCCACTATCAGAAGAAAATGAGGATGATGAAAAGTCTTCTGATGTTGTTCTGTATTGAAAAGAGTAGAGAAGAGTAATTTATTATTTCTCTGGTCTTTTCCAAGCAGAGAACCCTCAGAAGACTTTCCTTTTCTTCTTCTTCTGAAACTTTTGCCTTACTTTGAGGGTTTTAAACTCAAGCTTCGTTAAACTATGTCTTACACTTCATTTAAGGGGAACTATCGTGAAAATGAAAATTTAATATACGCTTCAGCATAATGAAGTAGGAAACTTTCTAAATGCAATCAATTAAAGATTTTGTACTGTTTCTGAAATAAGCAAGTTCATCTTTGCTATTCCTCTCTCAACATCTGTTTCTCTTCATTCTGTCTTCATTCAGCAGTGGGGTGTCAGATGAATTATCCAATATATCTTATAGGGGGCTCCTTTTACCTAGAAGATGTATTAGAGCTCACTCTTAAAATCACCGGACATCATGTCTCTCTACATGCAGAATTTGTGCAAAATGCAGTTATTTTGTTAGACTTTGTTTGTACTAGAATTAGTTATTTGAGTGAGCTCTAACACATCTGCTAGGAGAGGAAGCCCCCCCTATAAGATATATTGGATCTAGCTGTCAATGAATATCTGACACCCAACTGCTGCATTAAGACATAATAAAGAGAAACAGATGCTGAGAGAGGAATAGTGAACATAAACTTGATTATTTTAGAAATGATGTATAATATGTAATTGATTGTATTGAGAAAGTTTCTTAGTTCAGAATGCTGGAGCTTATATTAATTTTTTCTTTTTGCAATAGTTCCCCTTTAAGGCACTAAGGATTGTTTATAGTAGAATGTAAATATTTCTCTGCAGATGATTGATTGAACCTGGGAAATTTCAAACTACAAAAACTTAAAGGGAAAGATTTAAAAAATAGCACCAATACCAAAGATTAGAGGAAGTTGGCAGCAACAAGCCTAGTGAATCGTGGCAGGTATTTTAGAGAAAATATATAGCATAAAGGGTACTTTCAAGAAACAAGTTAAATTTCACAGTTACAGCGGGTCAACTCAAACTTAAATAACTTCCTACCATCCTCTGTGTTTTATTTCTCCATATTTGCAACACAGCCAAGTTTATGAGTATATCTCAGACTTCATTGTGCAGCTTGGAACTTTCTGTTCCTGTTACTCCTTTAAGCTCTTTCACAGTTTATTTTGTTGAAATCTGAGTGTCCCTTTCTACAGGATTTTTAATAATATACTTATACTTACTGTACATGTCCAAATGTTAATTCATTGCAAATGTCTTGGGAGTTTTTATCCGGACCCCTTGAAGACAGAGACGTTGATGTTGCTATAGGCAAACATGTTATTATTGACACGTGGGACAGAAGTGAATGTCCACTTCCAAAGTAGTATTGACCAAAGTTACAGTATATATATGTTTCTTAGCTAGACACACAAAAAAGGGACGTGACAAAGAAGAGAGATGAGTATCCTCATGAGAATATTACAACAAACCTTTGGGCTGTATGAGGACTTCAGATTAGGGCCTTGGGAGCTGTATCAGCACAATAAATAAGTTCACTTGTTGCATTTACAGAAAGCACACTTCCCTTTGGCAAGACGCAGAATAACTGTAATTCATTGTTTCTACAAGGTCGGCTTACAAAGCTTGTGAATAATGAAAAATTATATGTGCAATTGGTTCTTAAAGGCACAGCGAGATTAAACATCAAATGGATTATTTGTGCAATATATGAATACAGAAAAAGATCTAAAAAAAATCCAGAATCAGAAATGTAAGTTAAAATGTAAGTTAAAACTAAAGTTGCAAGCCCATGCCAACTATTTGTAGTAACCTGTTTCTGTGGACATTTTGTTTAAGGACATTTCTGCTTTTTTTTTCCATTTGTGTTATGATTCATATTCCTGTTTCCTGTCTAAGATGAGAACAAGTATGGAGCAGGCCAGTCTTACCTGTCATATTATAAATAACTAGACATTAAGCCCGTTAAATTAACGGGCGCTAGAACATATGTAGCCAGAGACGGTCCATGGGGCACATGCGCAGTAGCGCAATCCCACGGACACAGGGACTGGACGCAGAGACACTTCAACTTTATTATATAGGATAGGATTAACCAAAAATGACTTGTCTGACTGCTTCACCTAATCTTTAACACAGCAAAATCATTTAACCCACTGCTATCCTGGTAGTTTATCACAATATTTTATATTAAACTCTACATCTGTTCTAATATATGCCTTTGCTTGGTAAATTATCTGTTCAATCTTGTCGACATGACCTTGGGATGGCAGAAACGCCCCTGCCTTCGGTACGTAATCATACGTGTTTTCTATGACTTTCCTATGACTTTTTAACACAAAATTCTTTTTTCTTGTTTTTGTTGTCTCTCCTTCCCAGCATGCATTTGGAACAGTATTTAAATATGGAAGTCTGCCCAACAGCCCTATAAAATTAAAATGTTACAACAGCCTTATAAAATTGAAGCTTAATGACAATACACTGTAACACAGTGTATGTATGTATGTATAACATTATTTGTAAAGTAATGTTAAGGAGCTGCCGCGCCGAACAATATTTAAAAGTACAATATAAATAAAAGTACAATATATAAAAGTACACACAGGGAGTACATGTCAGACAATAAATAAAATACATATAAACTGTGTATAGAGCTCATATAATGTTAAAACTGCAAATAATTCACTCTACCATATAAAATTTCATTCCTAATCCAACATGTGTATTTTTATTAGTTGAAATATTGGTGTGTAGGCAGCCATCTCATTTTGCCTGGTCATTTGCTTTCAGAAAGGCAGGCTTTTGTTTCTCCTACTCAATGTAACTGAAGGTGTAGCAGTGGGACATGGATTTTTACTATTGAGTGCTGTTCTTATATCTACCAGGGAGCTGTTACCTTCCCATTGTTCTGTTGATGGGCTGCTGGGGGGGGAGGGGTGTGATATCACTCCAACTTGCAGTGCAGCAGTAAAGATTGACTGAAATTTCAGAGCACAAGTCACACAACTGGGGGCACCTGGGAAACTTACAATATGTCTAACCCGACCAAAAAATAAATATAAAAAATCAATTTTCTCTTTTTAAAAAACAGATTTCAGTGCAGAAGTCTACTGGAGCAGCACAATTATCTGATGCGTTTTGAAAAAAACTTGTTTTCCCATGATAGTATCCCTTTAAGTGCTATGTGGTAAAAGGCACAGTAGGAAGGTGGTCTCTGCCCCTATGCTCCATACACTATAAGGTTGCGTACAGCCAATATTGGGCTAGAAACTATTGTTACCAGTTAAAGAAAAACAAAACTATAGCAGCAATTAAATTATACTAAAGTCATAAATAAGCACCATTGTGTAGCAAATGTGGAGAAAATCTAGAAGCGTTGTGCCCTACTCCCAATGTAGGAATGGATCTACCTGCAGGCCCACTGTGTGAGCATTTATATAACCATTAAGCACTTTACCAGCAGGCAGGAGGAGGGAAGCTTTTATGGAGTGTGGCAACATTTTTATTATAATATTATGTTCTCACAAGTTTTCTAATGAAAAACATGCATGACCATCCACATAGCGTGTACTAAAAAAGAAAAACTTTATTTGAAGTCATGACCTTTAATAAAATCTAGAATGAAACTTTACTGGAAAACATTATATAATACTATTTTGGTTAAAGGTAAGGAAGCAATTACAGTACTCCATGGCTTGTAGATTCTTTGATTATTAGTCTGTTAGGAGTCTAGCCCCCGCATTGGCTGGCGTAACCTATAACTACAACTATAGCAATTTTTTTAAGAGTTTTACATGGTACAACATATTCCCTTATTTTCTTTATGGAGGAACTGATCTACTGTGAAAGTGGAAATCTTCCTTTAATTTAGTATGAATTCATCTTTTTAACGATATCATTGTGGGTTATTGCAGTCTTAATAATTTGAATATCTGTTGCTATTTATATGAGAGGAAACTGACATAGTTGCCCAGATGCATAAACCTCACCCAAAGTCTAATTTGGATTTTATTAAAGTATTAAAGTCTTTGGGTGATGTTTATGCATCTGGGCAACTATGATCACGGCACATGAAAACCCAGAAATATTTTCATAGAAGAACCCCTGTTTTACATAGCAAGAGACACATTCATAAGACACTTTCCATAGTCTGCAATGGTCAGTGTAATGTCACTTTAAAAAGAAAACTTGTGGTTTCTCAAAAGTCAATTATAAACACAAAAAGGTTTATTTTATTTTAGTGATTTTTAGTGAGTGAGAGTTAGAAAAAGCTGCATTGCTAGTATGTAGATTGCATGTATAGTACAGGGCCTGTCTTGGTGCGGCCATATGGTAGGGATGCTGGGCTGATCATCTTGTAATTATAATGTGAGTAGTCACTGTACAGTATACTGATTTTCTGGCCACAGTAATATTTTATATGGATTGTTGTTTCCCCTTAACCAGCCACAGTACTTTCTATGTAAATCCAGAAATAACAAGCTGTACTAGCGTTGCAATCTTTTTTTCCTCTTTGTAATTTAATTTCTAATGTACTTAACAGTCTGAATATTCAATCCTCTTAGAACCCATCCCAAATGGAACTAAAAACTCATGAGCTGTAAACATAAGAAGCTTTTCTGTTCTTTGGTAAACCACAGAATTCCATTTTACACAACCAAAATTGTGGCTCTGATGGAAAAAACATTACCATGTAGGTCTACTGCAAAACTACTGTACAGTGTATCCATTACTTTATTTTCACTCCTACAACTATTTCTATAGCTTGTTTCCTTATATTACATTCTTCCTGCAGTGAATTTGATAATTTACACTACTACTTATTCTTTTCTCCAAATTCATAGCAAGGCATGGAGAGGAGATAGGAGAGTAACTCTGCACCCACTAAGTGAGTACTTAGCTAGTAGGCTCCTTGGATATACAATGTTCTATGATCACTATGTTGATGTTTATAATGTATATAAACATTATGAACTCCCAATAAATACAAAAATTTAAAATTGAAATGTTGAAAGGCCTATTCTAGCTGGCACTGGATAAATTACATTTTGTGGGTGCTGATGGTCAGATACAATATACAGTAAGTATTGCTGGGGTTATGTCATCATGCCAGAGAAGAAATATGTTATTATAGGCATTATATTATTATATTTCATTATGTATCACCTGCACCATGGTGCCAGAATAAGTTTCTGGGTGCATTTTTCTACATGTTCATCTTGTAGGATGTATTATAGATGGAAAGCATATGAGTAATGGAAAGGTATTGGGTCTGTTCAACTGCTTGCTGCCAAACTCCCATACAAGTTAACCATTCCTATATAAGATGGCTTGAAAAACAGATCAATTCCATGTAATAATATGTTCATTGAAAAAATGAATTTGAGTCATTGAAATCATAACTATAATAAATCTGTAGTTTAGGGTCTGCACATAGAAATTGATAACTCACCACTCAAGGGAAGCGGCCCAGGTGCACCGCCCTGAGCCCTCAGCACAGACAAACCGAAAAAAACTTTAAAGCAGGCACTCAATGAAGGCAATCTTCCACCAGGCAAATAAATTCAAAGTGAAGAGTTTATTGTGTCCACACGAAACACGTAAGGCTGTGGACACAATAAACTCTTCACTTTGAATTTATTTGCCTGGTGGAAGATTGCCCTCATTGAAATCATAACTGTCTAGTAAGCACATTACAAACTAGCATGAGCTAGGGTAAACTGTGCCTTTTTCTCCCAAACACCATCTACACAGACATTCTGCCTATTAATTATTGTGATTAATCTCTTCAGCTTTTTTCAGGGTCCCGGTAACATCATCAATATGGAGGCTGCAAGGTCCAACTTGGGATACAAACCACTTAATTTCTCTACCTGACCAGGATAGGCTATATGATAAAAGATCCATCCAAAAAGTTGGACATTCTTGAGCTGATATCTGCAGGCAAGAAAGAAGGTTCTAATACAGAACATGCCACTGTGAAACAAGTCTGACAGAAGCAAGTACAGGAGAGTATACACAAAACAGTTCATTCATTGTGTTTTATTTATAGGTATGAAACTACATGTAAAGGATTACTTGATTTATTGATATCATATTGGTTTAGCACACTATTTAATATGTTGCTTTTCAATTACTATTATTGTAGTAATTTAAAGATTTATAACAATCACAATGGTTTGTTCAACCATCATGAATAACAAACGCTAAGCAAACATAGGCATCATGTGTTCCCATAACGTCTGTGAACTGCCAGGGCTCAAACTACCCAGCAAAGCATGTTGCCATTTAGGAATGTAGATAAGATATTAAGATGGATGTGAAGAATGTGTTTTTATCAGGACTTTTATTCCTGAGTGTGGGAACAAACTTTTATTTCAAAGAAAAAAAAAGTATTTTTGATTTATTTTACATTCAAATTTATTGCAGTAAAGAGTTGTCTGGTATGTAATGTGGTAAAACTAGAATATTGATGGCTTGCAAAGTGAGTTTAGATATCAGTAAACCTGGAAATGTTAAGTGAACCATTCGATTTTTGAGAGAATGACTGATCCAGCTCTGCTTTGCATTAGCCTTCGACACAGTAGCTCCTAATGGGCATAATAATACTTTCTAATACTGAAGGCTTTTGTAGTATTTTAAGGTAATGCATCATTTGTAAGGATTACATGGCTACTACTATTCCATAATTCCTATTCTAAACATCTCTGTTGACATTGTTAATCCTCCCTAATTAGTTTTGCACAGTTTTCCTTACTTAATGCAACAATATCATCCCATACTGTTTCCTAACTACATTACAAACACAAGTGCAGACTGCAATATCTGAAGCAATAATACACATAAAAGGTTTCCCCCCCATAATTCCAGTATAATTGCAGCCACTCTTGCAGGCATTTCCATTTTTGAGCCTGATGCATTAAAACAGATGTGTTTTGCTTACAGTTTCGTGTAAAGCCTAGCATTCTGGAGTGCACATTCAATACAATCACTTGCATCCAATTCTCTGGTCTGTTGCACCTATTGACCATCTATTGGTTTTCCCAGTATCAATAGGGTCTATTGGCAACCAGGTGGTACCTTTGTGTCAATATGTGCTCTCAATTGTGTTAATTTTAGTGTATTTATAAATGACTCCTTTTGTGTGCCATGGGACTGAAAGCAAGGCCACATGTAAGTATCAAGAACACAAACTTGTTAAGTAAGAAATAAACTAACGATAACAAGGTTGACAAGGTTAGAGATGCTTTCCAGTGATAATTCAGGTGGATCACACACCTCCCATTTAATGCAGGATGTTCGGGTGGAGCTCACAGGAGTATTAAATTGCCTTAAAATGCTGCAATAAAGGTTTGTGTGTCTCCAATCTCAGGAATGTGGTCTCTAGGCTGTTCTAGAATACTTTTATTCTCTATTATACTGTATGGTGTAGGGAGCTTATCTGACCAATGAATGCAGAATTCTGAGAATATAATAATTGTCAATTGTCAAAAAATCTTTCATTTTTAATAGGTAAATGAACTTAACTGAATATTGAAACACAACTAAAATAGGATCTATTATTTGCATCATAGTTTAATAGACATTGGCATATAAATAATTACAGTAAGGAAAACACTCAAAATATATAGACCCTAGGAGTAGAAAAAGAGATGCCCTACACTCAAACATATCAATGGATTAACCCCCATATTTAATGAAAGGCACTAAATTTGCACAGGAGCAGTCACTCATAGCAACCAATAAGATGTTTACTTTTCCTGGCAAACTTAGTGCCTTTTATTACATATGGGGGTTGGTGCAATAAGCTAGTAAGAATATAACCCCTCCAAAAAACAAGAAAAAGATTGTTAGTCTAGATACCCACAATGTGCCACACAATATGGCCACAACTATCCAGAAACCCGTTATGAAATCACATCTTCAGTTAGAACATTGACAGATGAGTTCCAGACTGCCCCTGGAAGTGAATTACTCACTGGGGGGCATAGGACTTTTTATAGGAGAGCAGTCATGAGCTGTGTACAGAATGGGTTGGCAGAGATGAGAGTGCTGAGATGAAGTGTCAAGAAAATTGATAATACAAGTACGGGATCCCTTATCCGGAATCCCGTTATCCAGAAAGCTCCAAATTAGGGGAAGGCCACTTACCATAGATTCAATTTTATTTAAATAATTTAAAAAACTTAAAAATGATAACCTTTTTCTCTATAATAATAATGCAGTACCCTGTACTTGATCATAACAAAGATATAATTATTATTGGAGGCAAAACAATTCCTACTGGATTAATGTTTATATGATTGTTTAGTCTTAAGGTATGTCCAGATTACATAAAGATCCCTTATCCATAAAACCTCAGCTCCCTAGCATTCTGGACCACCACAGGGGTCACCTGACACAGGGCTTGTCCAACTCCGGATATACTAGTAGCAGCTACTGTACTTCTTGTGACTACTGAGCATTGCCTTTGCTAAAACACACATCTCTTAACAAAGCCAATTATCACTATTGTCTATTTTGAAGCCATGACAAGTAGCTGCTACAAGTAGCTCTGTGTGTCTTGACCCTTATTCTGCTGGAAGTCTCGCAGTTCTGCTACAGGCCAAGCTTCCATGTGGTTGTAGCACCCCCACAACCGTCCCTTTAAATGGTGGTCCCATGCTTTTAAAAATGGGTTTGGTCTGGGCAATCTCTCTCTCTCTCTCTTAAAAGCCCCAATTGGGGAGGATTAAGCCTGTGGAACCAATTTTGTGGTTTTAGCAATCTCTCTCTTCTAAAAGATAATGGAGAAGAGGATTAAGCCGTCTGACTGAAACCAATGCCTAGGTCCGGAGACACTTATCCCAAGAAATGCAACCATGCATGGAGGTGTCAACCTTTGAATACTATAACTTAGTATTAGTATAGTTAAGGATCACCATATGTGGTTTACCTTGAAATGTTATGGTAGCTTATCAACTTTATGATCATAATCATGTAAATAAAAACCCCTGTTTTTGTAAATACACTTGCATAGATACTGGATTATTTATGAGACAGGGGACCAGGGAATATGCATTGATCAATCCTCTTTTTCACACCTGTAATACCCTGCATTAATTACACCTAAAACTGTCAGTGCCAATTGTTCACCTGTTTTCACCTCATGATGTACGTAGTACAGTACTTACTGTTTATATTAGAGTAGTCCTGATAGGTCACCTACCCTGCTCTGCTGTGCCTGTTATACTTGTGTGTGTCATAGTCTGCCTGTCCTACTTTGCCTGTGTGTGCAATACTCTACCTGTGTGTGCCATACTCTGCTTGTGTGTGTCATACTCTGCCTGTTCTACTTTGTCTGTGTGCGCCATACTCTGCCTGTGTGTGCCATACTCTGCTTGTGTGTGTCATACTCTGCCTGTTCTATTTTGCCTGTGTGCGCCATACTCTGCCGGTGTGTGCCATACTCTGCTTGTTTGTGGCATACTCTACCTGCCCTATGCTGCCATAGTCTGCCTGCCCTACTCTGCCTGTGTGTAACATAGTCTGCCTGTGTGTGCATACCTTGCCTGTTCTACACTGCATCTGTGTGCCATACTCTGCCTGTGTGTGCCACAGTCTGCCTGCCCTACTCTGCCTGTTCAGCACTGCATCTGTGTGCAATATTCTGCCTGTGTGTGTCACAGTCTGCCTGCCCTACTCTGCCTGTGGGTGCCATACTCTGCCTGCTCTGTCAGTGTGTGTCATACTCTGCCTGAACATGGTGGTAGTTTGTTAGCATTTAGAAATACTTGTTAGGGGTCCCCAATGTGTTTAATCATGTGCTAGGGGTTCCTGTGCTATCCACAGGGGAGGAATTGAAGGGGGGGTCTTAATATGACTTAATTAACTATCCTTGCAGTGAGCACCAACGATTTGGTATTTTTGGTGTGCTACCACTATCAATGTGGTTATGGTCTTAACATTTTTAGTGATAACCTGGGTGTGGTTTAAAATGGGTGTGGTTTTAAAAGGGCAGTGATCAACAACGGCTTCCAATATCGACTCTCCACCACATAGACCAGAAAAATTCTGGCCTACGGTACCACAGAAGTTAGACAGCACTGACCTGATAAAAGAAAAGAATGAGTGCAATATAGTGCCCATCGTTGCCTAGCATGGGGAATGGATGCACTTTGAGTAATGGGTTCTAGAGCACTTTGCACTGCTTCTTGTGCATCATGAATAATGTGGTATGGAGGGGCATTCCAGAGGATGCCAACATATTACCCATGCACTGTCCCTTTATAACTCTGGCAGGATGTACTGTATATATAGTAAAGCACTGCGTATCTTGACAGCGCTATATAAATAAATAAATGATGATGAAATGATGATATAGTATATAGAGTATGTATACAATATGTGCTCATATAAGGAGTGCAAAGAGATGTTGCTTTGTGTGGCAGTTGGTCTGATTTACTTTTCTCCCATTAGGTGTCCTGTGTGTATTTGTGTGTGTATGCATGTGTGGATACATACACCAATACCTGAATTGTCTCTAAATAACACTTGAAAATCAGTTGATTCATTTGCCTGCCATGTTTTGCTACTGCCTGAAAAATATCCAGCATAGCTCCAAGTAGTCAATCAACTAAATGATGTTGGGAGCTGTGCATTTTCTTGGCTGTGGCGAGGCTGTGTGCAGATGTCCACTTTCTCTGCCAGTTGTAATAACCTCTTCTGTGCAGCAAGGAACGAGAAGAATTCATTGCAAACCCATGGGTTTCTTAAACTTCAAGGTCCAGAATCCAATTCAGTGAATGTCTCTAGTTTCACAAAATTTAAACACACATAGATATAATTCTTCTGTCTGCATGTGTCCCAGAGATATTAGCAACACATTGCTTTGGTAATCTGGGGGGTTTCTATCAGCGAAAGTGGTAAGTGGTAGAAGCATAATGGTCTGACATGTCATAAATAAGCCAGCACATCCAACACCTTACGTGTGTATTTAATAAGTGGTTATTAAATACACACTGGATAACATGGCTGCAAATAAAGCTGATAATTCTTTAAAGTTAAAAACATAGAGGAAGTATTGGATTTTTGTATTTGGGAAGGAAATTAAAAGCATTTTAAGATCATCATCATCATTTATATAGTGCCAGCAAGTTGAGCAGCACTTTATTTTTATAACCAATAGTGGTCTTCCAATAATTTAACAAACAATGGTTACAGACTAAATATGACACCAAAGACCCCATTCCAAAAGGCTTACAATCTAAATAGACAAATATGCACCTTGAACAAGGAATTCTTAAAACACACCACAAGGGATCTCCACATTATGAAAACTCCATTGTGCAAGGCTGTATTTAAATAATTGGTCTTAATAATAGTGTAATCGCATTATGGAACATGATGAAAACATAATACAACTTAACCTTTATTTAATACTTTAGAATGAATCTGTTATAATAAAAACATGCACACTAGAGAAATTAAAACATGTGACAAATTATGAGAAGGGTCACACAATGGCATTTAAGGAGAAGAAAATTCCTGTTTAATTGAGGGTGCCAAAAAGTTATTATATATACTTACCTGATCAGGAGAAAACCCAATCCAGGAGATATTCCAGCACCACGGAACGATCTGCTTCCTTCTTCTTCTTTCTTCAAATTTCCCAGGGCAGACGGATGTGCAGTAGAACGTAATAGAAGACTTCTTTGTTAAAGTTCGGCTTTTCCCTCTACTGCGCATGCGCAGCTGTGAGAACAAAGAATATGAAGGAAGCCGATATATCTATATTTTACTCCTTTAAACTATTTTTTAAACATTTTTCTGCCCACATCCATTTCTGATTATGTCACTTCCGGTTTGATGGCACTTCCTGTTTATTTGTGGTCAGCAGGTTGTGGATCAGGTTGCTGATAAGGCAGTTGCAGGTCAAGCAGTGGATCCAAGTAAGTAACAATTCTGGTCGTGGGTCCAGGTCAAGGGTTGAAGGTAGTAGGTCTGGGTTACAAAAATTGGTTCCCTACCCCCCTACCCTAAATAGTCCAAATCTCCCTCCTCCCCCAGCCTAGCTGCTACCCTGGGCAAATGCACCTAACTCTTTACTCACCCCTCCGTGCAGATTCTGTCCAGCGGAGTTCATGGCAGCCATCTTCTTCTCTTTGGTTATCTTCGAATGAGACTGGTGTAGTGGCACATGTGCAGTTGGAGAAATTTTCTGTTTCGCGACAACTGCGCATGTGCCAAAACTCACGAAAATTGCCAAAGCGCTCATTCAGAAGATTACCAAATCGGCTGAAGATGGCGCCTGTGCACTCTGCTGGACAGAATCTGCATGGAGGGGTAAGTAAAGACTTAGGGGCATTTGCCCGGTGTAACAGCTAGGCTGGGGGGGAGGGACGGGGATCTATGTAGGGTAGGGAGGTAGGAGCTTTTTAACTTTAGGGTTTAGTTCTCCTTTACAGGCAGTTGTTATTATTGATACAATAGTTGCTAATGTTCCTCAGATGCTCAGAAATGTATCAACTAATAGAGCAAATTGTAATAGTTCGCAATCTGCACCTGAATTACTGAGGAAAAACACTAAGAAAATAAAAAATGGAAACCAACTGAAAAAAGTAGGTGAACAATCTGAAAATAACTGAACTGAAAAAAGAGTTTGGAAGGTAAACAACCCCTTTAACTTTAAAAAGGGTACACAATATCCAAACCTGTTTCTCCACTGAGAGGTGTTGTGTGTCTGGAATTATATCAGCTCTATGAATAGCTCAGTCCAATCAAGACACTTTTAAACAGAACAGTTCTTTTGCCTGCGATACGAAACAAGCTGCTGGTATTGTGAAGATGAAGAGATTGTGTTTCCCGCTGCCAGGAACACATTCCTCCAAATTCAAGAAATATCAGTAAGATCCAGATAATGTGGCCTATTGTGGGTGCACAAGTGAGAAGGCTCTGGCATTACATCTGGAGAAACTGAGTTGAATCAAATGACACAGAAGCTGCTTTATTAGTCGAGAATTGGGTCGTGCATAATACTTTAATTGAGTCAGGACAATATATTTATTAAGAAGACTTCTCAGCCTCATGAATGTTGAATTTTGGAACACATGCTTAGAGTTGAGCTGTCACTTTGAATAAAGGTT
The DNA here is from genome assembly GCF_017654675.1 of Xenopus laevis. Classification (NCBI taxonomy): domain Eukaryota; kingdom Metazoa; phylum Chordata; class Amphibia; order Anura; family Pipidae; genus Xenopus; species Xenopus laevis. The sequence goes on from NC_054371.1 coordinate 174,473,081, forward strand.
ACATAATGCAACATGGCTGCTGGAAGAATTGGGTTCAACAAAATGAATAGTTGTCTTTTCTCAACTGTGACATTATTCTACAAAATAAAGCCTTCTATAGACTTCTGAAACCATGTTCCCAACTATTCAGGGGGTTGTTGGCATGGAAATTGTTAATGGCATTTGTTGTTGGCTGACAATATTTTCTGAGCAGTCATTGAAGCTCACCGATGTGCATTGACTAGGCCAACAGATGCATCAGCAAGAGAGCTCATTTGAGTTAATGCAGACATCGCCAGTATAGACAAGGTGTTCCTCTACCTGAAAGCACATGATTAAGCATACGGCTACTCACTGACATTCTGAATACCATTCAAGGTGTGATTTGTTTATATGTGCCCAGAGCACCTTGAACTTCTGGTAAATACCAAGACCACAGATTGGTCAGATACAGTTTTGAACTGCCAAGATTTTCATTATTCAGATCTTCCAAATATCTTTCCAAGTAACAGAAGCCCATACACCATATAACTATGGATCTCAATACTGAAAGTTAATAAAGGATGCTGCAGTGTCTCGGCACACTTATATGAAAGATTGCAAATTATATAATAATAAAAATAACATAAGGAGGGGGGCACCTTGCTAACGTAAGTGCTTGAATTCATTTAAAAGCTTGCAAAGGATTCAGTGTGTTGCCTTCTACTGTTCCAGTCTACCTGTGCAACAATGCACATGCAAGGTATATTTTCCTCTTAGGACTTCATATATTCCATATATTTTCTACCAGTGCCTCCCTAGATGCAGCTCTGTTACTAACTGGGATGCAAATATTTAACATGATATCCATGAATATTGTAGCTATTCTTTCTTTGAATAAGTTCACACATGCAATTAAATCTTTTATATCTATCTATCATAGATATCTATCATTGTGTCCAAAGTGCAATGTATTATTTTTATAAAGGCCCTATGTCTTCTCAGTTATAAATTGCACATGCATTATACATCTTAAAAGCAACTTTTAGAGAGTGTGGAGGCTGCACAGGAGACACTACAGCACCTAGGCAAAAGTGACATGGAATGGCTGTTTATTTTTCCCAGTGTGAAGGTAGAGCTGTGATCCTACTGTGCAAGTGGGGAGGACAATGCAAACAGTACGAGACTGGGGATTCGGGGCCCACCGTGGCCGCCACCTTAATGGCCTCCTTCACCGTGCACCGGGTCGTCTTGTCCTGGAGAGCCAGGGTGTGCAAGCGTGGTAATCCTGTACTGTCCATTCCCTCCCCTGCTATTGACATTCCCACACTTCAAAATGCTTTGTTTCTGCAAGTCATCTGATACCAGCCATACTGCCTATGGCTATGGCATGACTACATTTTATATTTCCTATTATTATTATCATTATTATAAAGCACATTGTCTCATGAAAGAAAAGACACATCTTTACATCAAAAAGAATGCTGTACACTGTTGATAGAACCAGATTCCTGAATGAGAGGGCTTAGAATTCCAAGAAGAGGTTTGGCAGCAACACAACATATGCTACTAATTAACTTCATTAGAGAGAGAGAGCAGCCAGATATTAGACTAACTGCTGAATTCTGTATAAATCAATCAATCTTTTGACCACTGAGTTTCTCTGTGAGGTGTATATTTTATGGTATTAGATTTTTCTTCTTAAAGCATATAAATTTGAAAACGGCTAGATTGCTGGCCTAGTGCCCCCCCCCCCCCACACACACAGTTGTCTCTTCTGCTACCCTTTATTCTGGGCCTGGGGAAAAAGTACTGATCTAGCTCAAGTTGCTACACAAAGTGGGGGGGGAAAAATGTTTGCACATGTTAAACAACATGTTGCTCTCCAACCCCTTGGATGTTGCTCCCAGTGGCCTCAAAGCAGGAGCTTATTTTTAAATTCTAGGCTTAGAGGCAAGTTTTGGTTGTATAAATACCAGGTGCACTGCCAAACAGAGCCTCAATGTAGGTTGATAATCCACTTATTTGGCACCCCAAGAACATTTTCCATGCTAGTGTTGCTCCCCCACTTCCTTTTACTTCTGATTGTTGCTCATGGTTTCAAAAGGTTGGGGATCCCTGAGTTAAAAGAATAGTTTAGGTGTGTTGCTGACACTTAAAAATGACAGGGTTCTGAATGTGATTAGTTTTGGCAGGTGCTTTCTAGAATGAAAAAAATGCTGTGGGGGGGGTTGTGTTTTGATGTTTAAGGGCATGCTATAAGAATATATGAATGTAACATTTTATGTGCCCACCCCATTTATAAACACACAGTTACTATTAAAGAATCTTCTAGGAAAATAATAAACCTAGGTTTCTGAAAATTACACATAATATTCAGTCTCTTATCATCGCCCGCCTTGATTACTGCAACCTACTGCTTGCAGGTATTCCAACAAGTCACCTTTCACAACTCCAATCTGTTGTAAATGCTGCTGCTAGACTCATTCATCTATCTCACCACTCGATATCAGCTGCATATGCCTTCACTGGCTCCCAATCTCCTCTAGAATCAAATTCAAACTACTCACGCTTACACACTTCACTTAACAGTGAAGCCCCTCCCTATATTTCATCTCTGATCTCCAAATACTCTCCTTCACGCAGCCTTCGCTCTGCTTCTGACCTTTGCCTCGCTTCTCCTCTCATCACTTCATCCCATTCTCGTGTACAGTTCTCTCCGGGTTCTGCTTTTCTCTGGAACTCTCTGCCTCGAGCTGTCAGACTTTATCCTTCTTTATAAACTTTCAAACGCCGACCTGTTTAAAGAAGCTTATTCAATGTACCTTAATTAATCAATCATTGCTGTATCATAAATCACAAAATTGTTTCTTAAATCCTAATGTCTCAATTGTTCAGTAACCTTGAGTTTGCAAACTCTCACGTGTAGGGCCCTCTAATCCTATTGTACTCTGTAACCCTTGTTTGTTATTCACCATTGATTCTCCGTTTGTTATTAACTAAAGTGAAGCACTATGTAACTTGCTGGCGCTATATAAATAAATGATGATGATTTGCAACTAAATAAAGAGAAGTGTATTTGCCTATATCAAGGTACACAAATGTCAACATCCAAAAACACTTATTTTGTGCCATTAACATAATACACACAATTACATACACTTGGGTGTTGTTGTAATACAAATACTTCCTTTATGAATTTTTAAATAATGGTTTAAAGAGTTGTACAATTTAACTGGTTGGTATGTTTTCTTCCATTGGAGGGATCTGTTTAGCATCTGGTTTCCACGGCTGCTTAATATATATCATGTGTTTGACACAGCTGTTGACCACAGGATTGAAGAAGATAAAAAGAGAAAGGGAGGCTTAAAAATGCCAACAGTGGGAGGGAATGGCATCATTTCAAATGTAAACTTAGCCTAGATAACAACTGCTTCATTCAGTTCCGCAGAGCACCAACTGGACAGGAATCTCAAGAGAAGACAGATTTCTAAACAGTGAAGTGACACTTTGCACAAGAAGGAAAAACGTACCCTGTCTCTGGGCATAGCAGTTAATTTGTGAAGAAATATCTTGCTTTGAAAGGGCCCCCTAAGGCAGCTGTAAGAAACAAATGCAAATATTCAATTCCAGCGTGAAAGGACAAACACTCAGTCACAAATTGCTCATCCATAAAATGCACTTGACCAGTTTCTTTGAACACTGATGAAACTTCTCAACAGACTCAAATCAACAGCTCACACCTTCTACTCTCCTCAGTGGACCTTCTTGCTGCTCGATTACCCTAAGCCTGATTCTCACAATAGTTATCTATTACATGAACTAGCACTCACTCTAGTGACTCCTCAATGACTGAGTCCCTGTCACTGACTTTACTGAGGAAAACTTCTTATTCGGCCACTTATTCAATAAAGAAGCCTACTTAGACTCAAAAATCCACTCCCTTTACAAGTCAACTCCCCTCCTTTTTACAGACTAGAGAACCACCCTGACACCTCCAAACCCAGCTTCCCCAATAGATGTCTAACCAGTGAGTGGGGAATTCCTCCCCCTTCTCAGTTAACACTAAACCTGTCACTGGTAGGAGTTAAATTTAACTGGTAGGGAGATACGGTCTATTCCTATATTGACTATATTTTCTGTTTTATTTCTATACAGGCCTATGCCAGCAACCACCTCATTGTAATGTAACCCTGGAAAAGGCACTGCAAAATATCAGCATAGCCCAGTTTTTTTGTTTTTTTTTAAACGATACATTTTTATTGGGATTTTTTATTATTGGGAATATATACCTAAAAGAAAAATACAGAAACCATAACAGAAAATATGCAATGAAAAATGTCATTATCCAGCTTTATTAAAAACAAAATCTAAGCCGTTCAGTGAACTTGATAATGATAATGCTCAAGTTTATCAGCTGTACCTTCTTGAGGAAACTTTTAATTAACTTTCTGCCGATTATTTTGTTATGTGACACCAGTATAGGGAAAGCAGAACCCAGTTTCCAGTTTGTATTTTCTCTATATCTGATACCTAGAGCAAGACTAGGAAGATCTTTCCCCCCAAAGGAATTCTACATATTTTTATTGTTCACTCTTTATCAATCAAATTCTGTTTAAACAGAATCTATTGATAACCTTTGCAACCAATTCCTTGAATGGCTCATCTGTCCCCTAAGGCAAGATTGAAACAATGCGACATAGTCTGATGTAGCTTGATAAAGAGCCAAGAGAGGCTTCAAACTGTTCTCTTGCCCATGATGGGAAAATGATGTTTTTTTCATTTTTGTATAACGAACTGTACAAAGAAGTGTGTGCTTCCTGGATTCTTGAACTTAGTCTGATGGGAGTTGCTGCAGCTTCCATTTATCATGTCAATAATGCGCAGTTGTCCCTAGGCATTGCAGAGAAATTGACGGATGGAGCCATATTTTTGCAGTTGTTATGTAATTCCATTTATGATATTGCCAGCATTATCATAAAGTACAGTTTTTTAAAGCTGCTGTTGTATTGAAGTACATAGATGTCCATTTGTGAATCCACTATATTAGAATCAAGTGCTTTTTTAGAGTAGGAAAAGACCATAAGAAACAGGTTGTATTTACATTCCAGGTTCCAGGTTAGTTCAGGTTCAAATATCTTCATAAGCTTTAACCTGACAATTATTCATAGTGAAACAAAGTAAAACATTTGAGGGCAAATAGCTCAGCATTTCTTGGAAGTAGGAAGTGCACATACCTGTATAGATCATTTTTTAAATTCTAGGGACAAGTGAAACAAATTGGTTTTCAAAATTCCACAAATACAGTACAGGCGTGTCAAAAACTTGTGTACTTGCAACTTAAAATATCTGGCCCATGATTTATAAAAGAAAAGCTGAGAAGGCCCGGCAAAGCAAGTGTATGCATCATATGATTCATTAAATGTGGGTGTTATCAAGTATCTCATTTTTCCTTTTTGTGATGAAAATCCTATGCAAATCTATTTAGATTGCATTCATATCCTAAAGCGGTCAAAACGCCCTCTGAAAACACTGGCCCTGCTAACCTGAGCATAAATGCCACAACTGTACAAGCATGGCATCCGTTATCCAAAAACCCGTTATCCAGAAAGCTTGAAATTGTGGTCCCATAGACTCAATTTTATCCAAATAATCTAAATTTTTTAAAATTATTTGTAGTGATTTAAAAAAGCAATTCGGACTCACCCCTACTCCCTTTGTTTGGTGTCTCATGCAGGACTGCAGAGGACTCACTGTGCCTGCATTTATGCAGAGCTCTTCAAAACTGTGATTATCCAGGACAAAAAAAAGAATTAATATCAGGCACACGTCCTTATAAACTAAAATTAAAAACACTATTTATTAATACATTACAAAGCCATAGTTGGCTGCTATGGAATGGATGTCTAATGTGTTTTGGGAACACCCCTCACAGGCTAAAAATGATTCCCTTTCTGTCTGTAATAATCAAAACTGTACTTTGTACTTGATTCAAACTAAGATATAATTAATCCTTATCGGAAGCAAAACCAGCCTATTGGGTTTATTTAATGTTTACGTGGTTTTCTAGTAGACTTAAGGTATGAAGATCCGAATTACGGAAAGATCCATTATCCAGAAACCCCCAGGTCTAGAGCTTTCTGGATTCAGGTCCCATTCCTGTACCACCGTAAATATACGCTCATGTTTATTTTCCAGCCTTGAACCACCTTACAACTCTTGCCACCTTGAACACCTCTTACAGCCTGTTTATATCACTCCAGATTTCACTTAATATCACACATAACAGAAACATGTGAAGAAGCATGTTAGAGCAATCATAAAGGAAAACTTGTGTGTTTCCCCAAGCAGGCTTTCTTAAATAAGTAAAAGTTCGGCACCTACATTTTGCAGCTTTTAGGTGACAAACTTTTTCTTATTTAAGAAAGCCTGCTCAGGTTAAAATACCCGAAAACCTGCGTGAGATCCTTAACTCACATGGGGTTTCCTTAATGCTGAAAGGCTTCATAAATTGGCTCCAATCTGCCCCTTAGTGCCTTAGGGTAATTTAATAAAAGTAGCAAAGTTTACATCAGGTTTATTAAAACATAGGAACCAACCCAGGGATCATATAGTGCTTTCAAAAAGATGAACATCAAATGATAACTGCTGGTTGGTAGATTGGCTTACAAAACCTGATGCAGAATTTATAACTGGTCAGTTGTTCTTTCCCCACCGCTGCAAGTAAACTCCAGCAATCAGTACACAACTGATTCAATTTGTACCTGGGCAGCAGGTCCGGACTGAGAATTAAAATAGGCCCTGGCATTTCAGGTACATAGAGGCCCACTCAGCCCACACAGAGGCCCAAACAGCCCCCACCGGCCCACTAAATACTGACTTTATATGGCACATTATAGCAGCCCCTCTGGCATTTGCCAGAACCCACAGTTTGCCATGTTGACCAATATAAAATATCTTCTTTTATAGTTTTACTTGCAGCAGGATGAACAAAGCAAATCTCTGATTGGTTGCCATGGGATACTTCCCAGGTACACTTTTGCCCAGTGATTTTCAATATGCCCCACTGGGCAAAAAGATTATAGGATGCATAGATCTTTATATAAGAAGTAAATACACCTTAAGCTGGTCATACACATAGTGATATTTCAACCTATAGTCTAATTGTTGACTGATCTGCCCAACCAGTTTGGGCAAAGCTCCACTTATTTGAGGTTGACGATAAACAGGCAGATGACAGTGCCACATTTTGCCTTGAAAATCCCTCATTTGAGCCTATAGGGTAAACCAGCAGATTAGTGCACTTTGGTCATCCACATATGTGAGCAAATTCTACAGTATCAGCCTACTTTTAGAATGGATCAGCTGAATACCAAGGACTTACTGTACTTACTTTTTGGATATTGATGTACCTATTATACTCATCAACTGAAAATCAGCCAAGGGTGGCCAACCTCAAAGGCCAGTAGTTATATCAAGTACAGCCTTGCAAGACTGGATTAGATTCTTTGATTAGAGATAGTTACTTTAGGAGTACACTCTACAGGTATAGGATCTGTTAGGATCCAGAAAGTTCCAAAATGCAGGAAGGCCATCTCCAGGTCCCGAGTAGAGAGCTACTTTATCTGCCTATATCCATACAGGTACAACACAGAAGCTTCATCTTAACCGATTGGTTTGTTCAGGCATGGGTTTTAACATCGTTATATCCTTTTTGAAGATTTCCAGCTGAAAATATCCCAAAATATCAAACATATCTAGAGCTACTGTATGGAAATATTTACATTGTGCCCCACACAGATGCTTCTGGTTGTATGGTTATAATAATGTTAGACATGCCTTTGACAAGACTTCTGCAGAAGCCCAGCAGGCAGATAAATATAGCACTGGCTAGGCAATTATTTTAAGAATCTTAGTGCTTATTTTATTCATCCATGTCCAAACTCTATACCAGTCCTTTTGTAAAAGAGCTTGCTGTTTCATAGGCTTTGAAGTTAGGCCGTGCGCATACCAACAGGCAGACAGGATACTCTGCTTCCTGCGCCAGTTAATAAAGAAAAATACAATTTGTCTTAGATTTGGTAACCTGAGAATTTTACATAGATCCCCAACTCTAAATACTGAAACTTTTCAAGAAATTTGATGGCAGGAAAGAAAGCTTTTGGAAGTATTTATGAGCCGAATTTTTGAATGCCTTTGAAAATATTAGGGATTTCTTAAAGATTAAGTTAGGCTCCAGCTTAAGGGTAACTAAAGGACAACATTTACAATGCATAGGACTGCAATATGCATTCTTAATAGCCATGTGCTTTGTTGAGTGAGTCCATAATGTATCTATTTTGCACAAGACACTTATGTGTTTGTGTATTTAACAGAATTGTTGTGTGATGGGTTGTTTTTCCCACATCTTAGCTGTTAAATGTGCCCCCTTTAAATTTTGTACCAGAATCAATGTACTTTAAGATGGGAGCATGTTCAATTTCAAGTCTATAGAAAGTGCTACATTAAAATCTGGTGCTGCCCTAGGCATAAGGGTTCTTTGGTCAAAACTCTCAAATTCAAATTTTGAATTACCCAACTCGATTTGAATTTCAATTAGAATTTCGAGATTTGTCAAACCTATAATCTGGAAATAATTCAACTATTTGCCACCTTAAACCTGTCGAGTTTGTGTATAAGTCACTGGGAGAGGTCCAGTGTTGTTTGCCTTCCTGACATTCAAGTTTTTTTTCAGAGAAAAAACACGATTTGGGTTTAATCGAATTTGATTCGAGTTTGATTCAAGTTTTCGGGTCGGTAATATGCTTTCAAGTTTTAGATATTCTTTTTTTTTAAAAGAGAAGAAATTGCATTTTACACGTGGGGGTGCCAGAAGTAAGGCACCCCCAAGTGACTACTTTTACTTACCTGACACCCCAGGCCCTTGCTCCTATCAGCAGAAAACCTTTTTCTGGCGACCACCATGGAGAGATCCTCTTCCTGCTTCTTTGGGAAATTTGAAAACCGATGAAGCAGGAAGAGGATCCTCCATGGTGTACGCTAGAAAAACCCTGGGCCACTGCGGTTTTCTGCTGATCGGAGCACCGGCCAGGGGTGTCACATAAGTAAAAATAGTAACTTGGGGGTGCCTAACTTTTAGCACCCAATTGTAAAATGCTATTCCTTCTCCTTTAAACACCCCCCAATCGAATTTCGAGTATATTCGGATTTATTAGAGTTAAAAAAAAACACATGAATTCGACATTCAACCTTTGATAAATGGGCCTCTAAATGTTGCAGGGGAGACAAAGCACTTTGTTAAAATCTGCATTGTTCAGTCTCTAAACATTCCCAGTGAAGGCTAAAATGTTCTCGGCTGTGAGCATTGATGTGCTATGGAGTATTCTCAGCAACTTAGAGGTGCTCCTTAGCCTCTTCAAATGTGCCTTTTAGAGAGGGGTAGCTATCCTTGAGAAAACAATGTTTGAAGCATATAACAACAACAGTGTCAACAGATGCAACTACATCATGTGACAGCACAAGACGGTAACAATTGAGATTACTATTTATATTAAAGGAACAGTAAAACCAAAAAATTAAACTGATTTAAAGTAATGAAAATATCCTGTAGGGGGCCCATTTACTTAGCTCGAGTGAAGGAATAGAAGAAAAAAAACTTCGAATTTCGAATGTTTTTTTTGGCTATTTCGACCATCGAATTGGCTACTTCGACCTTCGACTACGACTTCGACTTCGAATTGAACCATTCGATAGTCGAAGTACTGTCTCTTTAAAAAAAACTTCGACCCCCTACTTCGCCACCTAAAACCTACCGAGGTGCCATGTTAGCCTATGGGGAAGGTCCCCATAGGCTTTCTAACAATTTTTAGGTTGAAGAAAAATCGTTTGATCGATGGATTAAAATCCTTCAAATCGAACGATTCAAAGGATTTAATCGTTCGATCAAACTATTTGCGGTAAATCCTTCGACCCTATGTAAATCTGCCCCGTACTGTTGCCCTGCACTGGTAAAACACTACTGTAGTTCATATAAACAAGCTGTTGTGTAGCAATGGCAGAAATTGGAAAAAAAGGCTATATGGCACAGGTTAAATAGTGGATAACAGATAACACCATACAGAGCTTTGAATGGCTGCCCCCATTGCTACACAGCAGCTTATTTATATAATCTTAATTTCCTCTTTCATTACATTTATATGAAGTGATGTGCTGCAATAGAGCTGGAGAAGTTTCATTCATTGCTTGACATTCAGAGAACAAGGAGTCCTAGCAAAAGTAAATCATGTCTAATGATTAATAATGCTCGGTGACATCTGGACTACACATGTTGGCTGACAGTTTTATCTTTTATTTCAAAAGGGAATCCCCCATAGATTCAATATTAATAAATCAAGCATTCTCCTTTGCAATTGTATAAGCCTGCTAATCTTCTCCTTGAATACAAATAACCAGTAGCCCCCTGGCTCAAATGAAGACAGCACAAAAGTTCTCTCAAAATACATTATTCTCTGTTTCTTATCTCAATTGTTTCTTTTGCTCAAATGCTGAGAAGAGGTTCACATGCTTCAAGCAATAAATTAGCCTAAAACAATTAGTCAAGGGCAGTGATCCCCAACCTTTCTTACCCATGAGACAAACTGAAATGTAAAAACTGTTGGCGAGCCACACAAGCAAGAAAACATTCCTTGGAGATGCTAAATAAGGGCTGTGATATGACAATTGGTAGCCCCATGGGGATTGCTGGCCTGCAGGAGGCTCTGCTGTCTTTATGTCTCCTAAACTTGAATTCAAGTCAGGAATTTCAAAGTGGGTACTTACTATGAGGCCACTGGGATCAACACCAATGAGAGTGGAGCATATTACTCACAAGCCACTGGTTGGTGATCACTGGTTTAGGGCTGTTTTGCTTCTTGCTTATAAGCAGATACACAGAGTAAATTTCTGGCACCAAAATGCATACTTGCCCATTTCTGCTCTGAAATCTGCTCTGCATGTCTGCACCCAGGCCGCTGCAGTGACTGGAGGTACAGACACAATAGAGAGCAGTTTTGAGTGGAGGGGAGAATCAGCTTCATGTTGCACTAGCCCACAGCTACTTGTGCTGTACACCCATGCATCTCTACTAAATATTTGGCTTGTTATTGAAATGCACTTATGCAAACCTTACATGAAAGCCAATTGGTACAGCTGTCAGTCAGTAATGGACTTGAACTCTAAAGGATGCAACTTGCCCTCCTTAGTGGGCTGTACAAATTATCTTATACTTGTGAAAGTTGTATACATAGTCTGCTGCCATAATAATAAAGGTCGATCATGGTGCCCTTCTGTTCATTTTGTGGTGCAAGAGAAGCTTCTAACGTATTTGAGGTATTTGTTCATTATGGAGCATGGCATGGTATGTTATTATTCATATTGATATTCCAAATGTCCATGTGCCACACTTTGTGTTCATAGGTACAGTTCTTTGCCCTCCTAGTATGGAGTGTAAGGAGCTGTGTCTTCCTGTGAATACAAAGCTGCCTGTTTTGCCTTCGGACACCCCATAGCTTGGTATGCAAGCGAGGAAACACACTGGGTGCAAGGTGCAGGACAGCCATGTACTCACTGACTGCCAATGACAGATGCAGACCTTAAAGGAACAGTAACACCAAGAAATGAAAGGTTTCATCTGTAATGTACTGTTGCCCTGAAGTGGTAAAAAAATGTGTAATTTATATAAGCTGCTGTGTAGCCATGGGGGCAGCCATTTAAAGCAGCAAAAGTAGAAAAGGCTCAGGTTACCAATCAGATAACAGATAAGCTCTGTAGAATGCAATGGGAAATTTCTGTTATCTACTATGTAACCTTTTCTCCTTTTTTTTCAAACGGAATGGCGGCCCCATAGATGCACAGCTGCTCATCTATATAAGCTATAGTAGTGTTTCTGAAGCAAATACATCAGGTTTACTAATACACTGCAACAGTTCATCATATTCTAATTACTTTAGAAGACTTTAATTTTTTGTTGTTACTGGACTTCCTTGTGCCTGGCAGTGCTGTACTCTTCACCTTGTGCTGGATTTTTAATCTGGTGCAAAGTCAAGAGTTTAGCAAATCCTTCAGGAGAAAGGCTGAATTTCATTGGGCTGCAGCATTTGTGCCTGTGGGATTAGTAAAAGGTAAATGTGGCCTCTTGTCACATCATTTTCATACTTTATTTTGTCCTTTCCTCTGAGATCTCTGTGCCTTTGCTGTGGCCAAAACAGATTAGAATCCTGTAGCCCAGCATGGGGCCACGAGCTGTGAGAAGGAGCTATTCCAAATGAGATGTTGTATACCTGATATTAAAAAGGATTGGGCAGTAATGACAGTAAGCAAAGAAACAATTAATATTCCCCATTGTGTACACAACTACAGGAGATTCCTGCACATACAGTTTTGCGCACGTACAGCTTTCAAATCTTTTCTTTACAGTTTTTCAATAATTAGGAAATACAATATATTTTCAAGAAAATCAGAACAATCTTGACTGTAGTTTATCACCTGCCCATTTTATATTGCCCATCCACTGCAAATAGCTGAGGCTCCCCCATTTTGCAATCAGACTTCTTGCATTAGCAAACATGGATTTAAGTTGGCCACCGCTCTATTATTTATAGATGTAAATCCTTCATTGGTATTCAGTCTTTATTATTAGGAATAAAGGAACAGAACCTATGTTTCCTGCCAGATTTTTTTGTTCATAAATCAAACGAACAGGTGAACTAATGAGGCTATTTGTCAGGGATACTGCACTGTTGTTCTCTTCTGATTCCCAGCAAGACCTACTGTTTAATACCCCACTGGGTGCCATGACCCTGCTATACAAGTAAATGATTATTAGCAATTGGAAAAACCCGGCTGTAAACCATTTTTTCCCCTCGTAAAATGTACATTTGCTTCCAATAAATATGCAGATGCTATAAATGGCAAAGGGAAAAAATATAGATCCTAGTCAGTGCCTTGTTGACATTACAACAATTCCTGAAAGTAGGGCCAGTTTGGGTTAGTGATGGGCTCAGTTCCATTAGCTACATCAATGAAACCTATTTATAGTTGAGCATGCAGCCAGTTACCTGGCAACATATTCCCTTTTCATTTTGCCCACGGGGCTCATTCCATCTTTAATTTGGAGCTGTCTGAGGTATGCGGTAACTCAACAGACCTTGCTACACTGTAGCAACATTCATTCAGAATGGGCAGGAGGTCGAAAACAGGTTAAAGGGGGACAGAAAAGTGATCTGTGAAATTTCATAAATCGATGAATAATATCTAAAGTAGCCATGATGGTGACAACAGCAAGGGGTAATGGGTGCCAGTGGGCAAGGGGTGGGCCAGCAGGGTACCAGTAGTAATGCTCAATTGCTCATCAGTTTTTGTGATTTTAGTATGCAGTAGCAAGGACTGAGAAAACTCATATCCTTTTCCTATTTGCTCCATGTAAATTTCACAACATACTATATCATGTAATTCACATTAGGGCCGGAACTAGGCGTAGGCAGAGCAGGCACTTGGCTAGGGCGCAAAGCTGGGAGGGCGCCAGGCACGTACCTCCTCTGTCGCCTACCCCAAGTCCGGTTCCCTTCTCTGCCCGACTCTCTGCATTTTTTCTAATTTTTTGCGCAAATTTGCGCATGCGCACACTAAACAGGCGCCGCGACTGCCGGGCCTCCCTAGGGCGCCTGCCCTGATTTACATATACTTCATTTCCAAATGTCACTGGCTTAAGCCAAACGTCCCCAAATATGGGCAGAAAGGGCAACACTACACATCTACAGCACAGATTTAGCTGTGCAGAAGGCAAAATACCATTAGATTTAATGCAATAGCCCACGCCTGCAGTAGATGAAGTGCTTGCATTAATTCTTTTAGGCATTTTCTGCAGTAGGCAATGTGGAGAGTTGGGTGCAACAACAGGTAATCGGGTGCTACCACCTAAAAGTAAAAAAAAACTAGGCTAAGGATTGGTTTGTATTATGAGTTGGAAGGAGAAGAAAAGGCAACCCCCCCCCCACATGAACATGATCCGCTCCTCCTATACAAAATCAATATAAAAGGACCATATACCTGTAAATTTCCAGTGCAAGGCAACAGTACATTACATTTTAATTACTTTAAAACACTTTCAGTTTTTGGTGTTACTGTTGCTTTAAGTTGAGCTTTCTCTTTAAGAAGTAAACAGATTCCATGAGAATCCGATTTGTTGAGAGATATCTGTGAATATGAAGTTAAGCAGATCTTCCAGGCCAATATCAAAGGTAATTTGAAATGGTAATTATACCAGAATTACAAAAATGCTTCACAGAACAATAGATTGAAATCCCTCCTTGTTTGGAACTGACAAAGCAAGTCTGAATCACAGCCAAGAAATGAATTCTGTTCAACCCATGTCTGAGGTCACATCAGGACAACAAATTCTCTAGCAGGCCTCCAGCCTCCATGCCATAGGGTATATATATATATATTTAATATATAGTACAATGTTAAAGCCACCCCACCACACACACTGTGAATTCTAAGAATAATACAAGTTGCTGAGTAACATATGCTGTTATAATGGGGTACATCAACAGTGACGTTTTATTAAAATGCAATGTATATTAGCAATATTAAAGTGTGCATAAAGTATGCATTGCGCCGGCATAGTGGGAATCTATAGTGCTAGTGCTATGGGTTACTGCCCAGGTGCAAATTTGCCCAGTATTGATAAATGAGCCTCATTATGTATCTCCTGGTAGAAAGGCAAAATAAGACCTGATATAAGTTGTTTTGCTGTTTTTGTAATGGTCGTGGTATTTGGGGGGTGGTCAAAATTTCACCGTTGTCCCTCTTTCTGGTTTTAAAATGTTGGGGATAGCCTGTCAAGTTTCTTTTTTGTTGTATACGTGGGATGCAGAAATACATACACACTGCCCTCACTGTTTGACCAGCTGTCCAATTACACAATAATCAATGTATTATCTCTAGAAGGTCAGCTTTATGATTGCTGAAGCATTACAAAAAAAAAACAAAGTACAAAAGAACATTAAATTGTAAAAATAAGGTATATATATAAAAAATAAGGGAAATATATTTTCAATACTAAACATCTGTGAATTATATTTGCATTCAGCTAACTCAGAAAGAGAAGTAGGTGCCTTTCACTCTCTTTTTTTCCTACAAGTGGAAAAAAAAAGTTGTCCTTCGTGTCATCAAGGTAATGGCCTCCTGCCTGACATGGCTAATGAAATCTTATTTCCACTTTGGATCAGAGTAAATATGAAACAAACCTTGTACAGTACAGTGTGTCCATGTACATACAAATCAGAAACTTCTCAAGTACATTAAAGAGTTAGATTACAGAATAAAACGTGATTTCATGGGAGAACAGAGTAAGACAATCCACGCTGTTAACAAGCCAGGTTTTAAGGCAAATGATAGGTCATTTATATGGAGGTCTAGGCACTATATTAAATAAACACAGGAGAAGAACACTGTATTTTTTTATAATATAGAAAGCACATTTAATGAGAAAGCTCAGCAGTATTCATAGCATCCAGGGGATTCCTCTCCTTTGTCTGCATTTTTGGTGAGCCAAACACCCTATTGGGCAGATTTACTAAAGGGCGAAGTGGCCGCCCGCAGGGACTTTGATAATTTACTAACGGGCGCAGGTGTCCGCTAGCAAAATCAATCTGTCCAATGAATGTTACTCTGCAAATTCACTAAAATGTGGATTTTTCTGAACATTACCTCTTTCGCCAGACTTGCCTTTACCAGCTCAGACCAGGCGAAGTGCAATGTTACTGGAAACACTTCTAAGTTCAAAAAACGCTGGTGTCTTTTCTTTTTTTTCAGGCTGCAAAAGTCCTAAAAAAATATTTTTGTGTAACCGGTTTCCCCCATATATTTTCTAACATATGGAAACATATTTTACAGTGGGCTCATGTGTATGGCATTAAAACAACTCTATTGACTTAAGGTTCCCTGGACATGTCTAATTATCAGTGTAAATGTAATGTATTAGATGCAACATGTAACATAAAGAGGTCCATTCAACTTTTAATTTCCTGCCTTATGCAAATTAGCCTGAGAGCAAGACTTCTAACAAATTTGCACTAGGCAGAATTGAACACTAGTGCATCTTCTCTTTGATTTGCTCACATTGCCGAAGTAACGCTAGCAAAAATTTGCCACTTTCCGTCGGCCAGGACGAAACTTCGCATTTTAGTAAATTAGCGTTGTCCTAGCGAATTTTTGCCAGGCCAAGTGTTGTGATGGGTGTAAAGCCATTGCTGGCGAAGTAAATTTACCCCCATAAATGTGTAAGTTGTCATGAGCAGGGCCTTCCTATTGTTATTCAGTAATCTTTATTAAAATATTGTAAAATCCCCATATGTTGTACATTATTGTAGAGCACTGCATAATTTCCTGGCACTATATAAAAAAAGATGACGATGATGACAAAGAAGCTGAAAACACTCTTGTTCCCTAAAATACTTTAAACGTATATTAAAATGCCATCTCCAAAATTAAAAAATTATAATTATTTCTTTGCAAAATTCAGCAAAGATCAAATGGCTAGGAATCCAGCAGGAACATTTTGACAAATATGATCATAAGCATGTTTACTGTATTTCAAAAATGGTTCTTATTAGTGATCACCCATAGCCATCATTTTCGAATTCAGTCAAATTCCAAATCTGCTACAAGGATTTGTTTGGATCAATAGACCAATTAGATCTATTTTCTTTAGCATTGCCCAAATTCCATAGAAGCCTAGTGACGACCTTAAAACTTTTTAAGCTTACTTTTCTCAGTGCTTTTTATCAATATCAGTACTGATGGAATCAACTTTCCTGAAAGTGCAACTGTGCTTTTCAAGGTATCAGAAAAAATGTGATTGATTCAGGACAATAAATTACAACAATGGTTATGGATCAATCAGAACCAGTTATTCCATGCCACTTACTTCTACAAGGACCCAGTCTCATTTGGATCTTACAAAAAGTGATAAGAATTGTCCACATCCTAAATTGGATGCATCACTTGTTCGTATGAATAAATCCATGGCCCAAGTGATGTAGAATAGACAGGGACAAGGCCACAGTGTTGGAGAAGTTTGATTTACATTAACTAGGTGCCTGATGTATACTTGGTTTCATCTGTGCTCCTGGGTATCAAGCTTTTCATTTAGGACAGGGTCATTTGGATTTTGCCTCAAAGAGGTTCTTCTCGCTGTGAGCTCATTGCTCAAAATGCAGCTCTGCAAGCTTTATAGAAAAAAGTCTCAATTTCCAGTATTCTCCCCACTTGAACTTTATAGAGAAAAATGATTAATAGAAAGCATCATACACAGACACTTCATTGTGTCAAAGAATATTTGCCACTCAAATGGACATTTGGCCTATCACTTTTACAATTGCCTCTTTTATTATAATAGAACCATAATGAATAATGCTAATAGACTTGCTAGCCTTATGCACCCTATTGTTTCACTTTTCCCCTTTTTTATTAACCCAAACTGCTTATTTATACCTTATTAGGCTTCCTATCTGTTGGTCGCCATGCTCATTCACCTTTTAAATTATATTAAATCATAAAGCAGTACCATGTTGTCAAATAAATTATATATTTTGCTAAGTAAAGCTATTTATTTTATATGCCCCAATCAAATAAATACATACTATTATTTGCATGGAGCAGGATCCTGTGATTATCTTTGTTATTTGTTACTTATCCAAAGCCTGAGCCTAATTCTAGAATGTTAGTAGGTTAAAAGACAGGCTTATAGAGGGGGATGAGCAGGATAGAAAAAAAACATCTTTTGTACTTCCTTGGCCAGAACTTAGAAACTACAATTATTTTTTCACATTTTCAATAGATCTGCATACAGAGTATATTAAAGTTCTCCGGTGCTCTCAGAACAGACATTAAACAGCTACCATGAAACAAGGCAAGTTGCCATGCATTTTACTACATTTTATTAAGTTCATCGAAAACTCAAAGGCTACACCGTTGATTCTTTGTTTCCTGTGGAAGGTGAATGCACGTGTCATATTGCACCCAGAAAAGCAGTCACATAGAGGTGTGAGATTGTGTTAAATAAAGAGGATTGGAAAGCTGTGAAATGTTATAAGGAGCATCTGCACAGAAGAGTTTACATTTATATACTGTACATACAGCTGCTATTTCTTTCACTACTCCAACGATCTGTTCTTGGGGACTGACATGCTGAAATGGATTAACAAGCCCCATTATTCTGCCGAAGGGGAGCGCTTTCTACCAAGCAGAGCTGTATAAGAAACTCATTGTATTCACAGCTTTAACTGTTTTGTTAATTACAGGCAAGAAAGCAAGTTGAGGCTAAGTTGCTGTTACTGAAGAGTCGTACCAGGGTGAAAAGGGGCATGAGGGTTGGAAACAATTATGGGTAAAAGGAATCCATCCAAGAAGCAAAACAAGGTCTGTAGAGAGTAACAAATATACCACCTTCAACCAGCAGATAGCGCTCTATTGGGGGAATGTAATAAAAGTTATAAAGAGCAAAACAATTCGCACCAATAAGAATAAAAATCCACATCTCGCAATGTAATATTGTTCCTTAAACTGTTATTACATTGTAAATTTTAATTGCGCACTCTTAAGAAGTGCTTGAAGGTGTTTTTGGAGCAAACATAACGACTTTTTCAGTAAGAAGTTTTATTACATTGACTGCGCATTGGCGCATACTATAAAATTCGCAAACAGTCTTCCACTGTCGGAAGTGGTTCCTAAACAGTTTCCGGGTTTGCAAAAGCTATATTAAATTCGCACAGAGCTAAATTTGTTCGCGCAAAGGCATAACTTTTCGCATTGCGAATAGTTTTTCTGTTACCAACTTTTATTACATTCCCACACATTTATCTATTTATGAAGTCACTTGGATGTGCATTCTGTGCTGTACATACTTTACAATACATCAGTAGTGCAGATGGGGAAACAACACTGCACTAAATGAAAAAATAAAGAAATGAATTTGTAAAAGTTTTCCCTTAAGGCGGTAAATGGGTGGGGTCAGGTTACAACTGGGTGTGGTCTGTCCGGATTGTGAGAGCACCCTGAAACATACCAATTTATATTCTGAAATGTTGGTAGGAGTGTTAATTGTTATTTGTTTAAGTACAAAAATACACTTTCTCCAGCTTTAGCTAAATCCCTGCTTACGAGAATGTAAGTAGAGACCTCGATTCTGGGATGGCAGTGGATGTGATTTACTTAAGGTGGCCATACACGGATAGATCCGCTCGTTTGGCGATGTCGCCAAACGAGCGGATCTCCCTCCGATATGCCCACCTTGAGGTGGGCAATATCGGGCTGATCCGATCGTGGGCCCTAGGGCCCAACGATCGGATCCTAGCGTTCACCAAACGGGCGGTCGGATCGCGGGACCGCATCAACGAACAGATGCGGCCGCGATCCGACGGGATTTTTAATCCCATCCGATCGAGATCTGGCCGACTTTCGGCCAGATCTCGATCGGGGAAGCCCGTCGGGGGCCCCCATACACGGGCCAATAAGCTGCCGACACGGTCTGTCGGCAGCTTTTATCGGCCCGTGTATGGCCACCTTTAGACTTTGCTAAAGCATTTGATACAGTGCCACACAAAAGGTTACTGGTTAAATTAAGGAATGTTGGCCTGGAACATAGTATTTGTACCTGGATAGAGAACTGGCTAAAAGATAGACTACAAAGAGTGGTGGTAAATGGAACATTTTCTAATTGGACCAGTGTTGTTAGTGGAGTACCGCAGGGCTCTGTACTAGGTCCCTTGCTTTTCAACTTGTTTATTAATGACCTGGAGGTGGGCATTGAAAGTACTGTTTCTATTTTTGCAGATGATACTAAATTGTGCAGAACTATAGGTTCCATGCAGGATGCTGCCACTTTGCAAAGTGATCTATCTAAACTGGAAAACTGGGCAGCAAACTGGAAAATGCGGTTCAATGTTGATAAATGCAAGGTTATGCACTTTGGCAAAAATAATATAAATGCAAGTTATACACTAAATGGCAATGTGTTGGGAGTTTCCTTAAATGAAAAGGATCTCGGGGTCTTTGTAGATAACACGTTGTCTAATTCTGGGCAGTGTCATTCTGTGACTACTAAAGCAAATAAAGTTCTGTCTTGCATAAAAAAGGGCATTAACTCAAGGGATGAAAACATAATTATGCCTCTTTATAGGTCCCTGGTAAGGCCTCATCTGGAGTATGCAGTGCAGTTTTGGACTCCAGTCCTTAAGAGGGATATAAATGAGCTGGAGAGAGTGCAGAGACGTGCAACTAAATTGGTTAGAGGGACGGAAGACTTAAATTATGAGGGTAGACTGTCAAGGTTGGGGTTGTTTTCTCTGGAAAAAAGGCGCATGCGAGGGGACATGATTACACTTTACAAGTACATTAGAGGACATTATAGACAAATGGCAGGGGACCTTTTTACCCATAAAGTGGATCACCGTACCAGAGGCCACCCCTTTAGACTAGAAGAAAAGAACTTTCATTTGAAGCAACGTAGGGGGTTCTTCACAGTCAGGACAGTGAGGTTGTGGAATGCCCTGCCGGGTGATGTTGTGATGGCTGATTCAGTTAATGCCTTTAAGAATGGCTTGGATGATTTTTTGGACAGACATAATATTAAAGGCTATTGTGGTACTAAACTCTATAGTTAATATAGGTATGGGTATATAGAATTTTAATTAAAAGTAGGGAGGGGTGTGTGTATGGATGCTGGGTTTTCATTTGGAGGGGTTTAACTTGATGGACTTTGTCTTTTTTCAACCCAATTTAACTATGTAACTATGTAACTATATGAGTAATGCAAAAGTCTAAAGGTGGCCATAGACACACAGATCCTATCGTACGAATCGAGGATTCGTACGATTTTCGGATCGTGTGTGGCGTATGCCGACATCTTTCGTCCGGCAGAGATCGGTCGTTTGGTCGATCGGTCAGGTTTGATTTTGACCCGACCGATCCCGCCGGAGCCCACGGCACATCGTAATCGGATCGTTCGGCCATACGGCCGAACAATCAGATTACACCCGATATAGCCATGTTTGTTAATGGCATATCGGGGAAAGATCCGCTCGTTTGGCGATGTTGCCAAATGAGCAGATCTTTGCATCTATGGTCACCTTAACATGCATAAGTCCAACCAAATGGACACGCTGCCTCCACACTATGCTGAACAGCATTGCAACATGGAAAAAGTAAAATGTCATTAACCCATGACAGGCGTCTTGCACAAATTACTGCTAAAGGAAGCCCCTACATGTATGTATATTATTAGCCTTTTTATAAATACTCCACAGAACTCTTAAGGCTACCAGGCTTGGAAGTACAAACCAGGGACCCATAATACAACTGTCACGGCCGGCACCCGATACCAGAACAAATGCCAAGCACCCTGGTCTCGGCTCGGCTTCACCAGTAGTGTGACCACCGTTGGGCTTCGGGAGGAGCCCTCAGCTTACTTGGGTGCCACCTGGACTTAACGAGGGGTGCAAGGCGAGATGTTCTAGCTGGCGAAGGGGCACAGCGGTTAGCAAAGTCTTTTTGGGCTGAAAGGTCACGGTACAAAGGATTAGGCAGAAGGATGGTCAAACAGGCAGGGTCGAGGCAGGCGGATATCAGAATCGTCAGGCAGGCAAGGGTCAAACCGGGTTGTCAATCAAGGGGTTAAGCAGGAACAGTTGTCGTAGGCAGGCAGGGGTCAGGATACAGAGTTCAGAATAGTCAGGATACAGGCAGGGTCAAACACGGATAATCAGAATACAGAATAACAGGAACAGATGCACTAGGCTCAGAAACCACTTAGAAACAAAGTTTTATCACGGGCACTGGCTGGGAGACAGAATGGGCCTTATATAGGTTCAAATTTAGCGCCAAACGGGCGTCAAAAACGTGCTGGCGCAAATGTGCCAGCGTGCCTGCGCCTTTAAGAGGCGCGCCGCGCACGCCCTAGGATCCAAGATGGCGCCATCGCCGACTCGTGGACCATGCGGCGGCCGTCCCCGCCAACGACGCGGTGGACGACCCCGCCGCACAACAGGTACTGTTACAACAACGCTCTACATAAGATGCTATTTAACAACCACTGCCTTTATTTACACTCACCCAAGGCCACATCAATATTCCATATTTTTATTATTTTATTTATTATTATTATCACTATATTTATTATCATTATCTTCCAATATAATTTGTGCTTGGTCTTCATTTTTAATTTTTTTGTGTTTCTTAATTATTTATCTTTTTGATCAGAATCTCTCCAGTTTGGTATTTCAGCCAAGCAACCAGGCTGTGGTTTGAATGAGAGTCTGGAAGATGAATACAAGTAGCAATAATAATAGCCTCACTGTCTGCTGGAGTCAGTGACCTCCCACTTGAAAGGTAGAAAGAGGCAGAAGAAGAAAGAAAATAATTCAAAGGGTGAAAATAATTCACGAAGACCAACCAATTAGAATAAGCCTTTCTCTAAAATAATCAAAACTAACATATTTTTACTTCTTCTGTGGCCCCCCTCTTCCATGAAGCCCCTGATGGTGGACCTTGTCTATAATACAAAACACAGGGCTGGGCAGAGTTTTTGCATTTTACACTCAGCTGAAAATTAAAAGTATCCAGGTGCCAAGGGGTGTCATTTGGGAACTGATGTGTTGTTGTTAAACTACAAAATGCTTTGATTGACATCTGAATGATTTTTCCATGATGGAATAGTCTAGAACGCACAAATGTGCCCACTAATTCATCACAGTGAATCTTAAAAAAGAAAGTTTAGCTCTGATTTCTCATTTATTAGTATTTAAAGGAAAGGAAAGTGAAAATGACAGGGGGTGATTGTAATCACCTCTCTCATAGCCAAGGCCAGTGCTCCTGTTAGCAGAAAACTGCCCAAGTCCAGGGTTGTACTCAGCAAGCACTGAGGAGCAGACGCATGCCCAGTAGAGTCAAAAGGCTGGCTTTTTTTTTTTTAAAGTTTCGCCTGTACTGCGCATGTGCAACCACGCGAATAAAGAAGAATCAGATAGATCGCTTTGTCATGCTCACTGAGAAGAACCACAAGGTATTGGGAAAGTGATTATAAACACTGGGCATACCTCCCAATATTAAAAATTGGAAAGAGAGACAAAAATATCTGGCGTGCACAGCGTGGTGACAATTTTTTGATAATGCCGTTTTATGGTCCCACTCATTAAATAACATGTCCAGTTTACATAATTTGTCTGATTATGGAACGTTTAAATAGATTTCTTGGGGGTTTTAGGGTAAGGGCACACGGGCAGATTCAGGGAGATTAGACGCCCCCGCAACAAATCCCCTCTTCTTTGGGGTGACAGTCTCCCCGAACTGCCTTCCCCTACCTTCCTGCCGCCTAATATGAAAAATCGCCATTGGTATGGCACTCGCGGCTCTTCATTTTCCTATCCACCCGAAGTTTCCTCGTGAGGCAAGTTCGGGGAGATTATTGCCCCGAAGAAGAGGCGATTTTTTGCCAATGAGACCTGCTTATCCTGCAGTACTCCAAAGAGACCTGCTTATCTTAAATAGTTACAATTGTATCTATGCTTATCTGAAATCGTTATAATTGTATCTATGCTTATCTTAAATAGTTACAAATGTATCTAAACAAAGACGTCCAGTGCAGGGATCATATAGAAAAATGTCACTAACAATCTGGGACTGCTAGCTGAGCTGTCAAAATCATGACTGTCCCACAAAAAAACAGGACAGTTGGGAGGTATGTCACTGGGGGATGCATAACATTTAGCACTCCCAGTGATTTACAGTTTCCTTCTCCTTTAAATTTATTCTTGACATTACCTGGCACTCAGCCTCCGCAATAAAATGTGATATTCTGTTAATAAATAGTGGTTATTAAAATGTGAAATATAAAGGGATGTGGTATATATTGTGAAGGATGGATTGTTCTGCTTAGCATTCTTCTCTTAGAGTTATTTCCTGTACAGACAGACAGCATGAGCTACAGACATTTCCTGATAATATCCTGTCGGCCGCAGTCACTTTCTTTGTTTCTAAATATATAACACAAATCTCTATATTGAAGAATGAAATCTCAGCCATTTGTCTTTCTCAATGTCAGCGGCTAAGCCTGTGGTTCATGCTGTTGTGGGTAATATGCACCATTCTCAGCCTCATAGTAAGTATTAGCACCTGCCTTTTGTTTGTCAGTAAAAACCAAAAAGCTGGATTTCAGTGACCTGTCAGACAGTTAAAGGGTTAAAAGAAAAATGCACTGTATATGATTAGGTATTTAGGGCTTTTCTTACATTGATTTATTTTTATATATCTAATGCCCCAGCATATGTGCTCCACTGTCAGTGGCTCAAAATAGATTGCATTGTTCTATTATAGGGGTGGTTCACCTTAAAGTTAACTTTAAGTATGTTATAAAATGACACATTCTAAGCAATGTTTCAGTTGGTCTTCATTACTTATTTTTATAGTTTTTTTAATAATTTGCATTTTTCTTCTTACTCTTTCCAGCTTTCAAATGGGGTTTACTGATCCCATCTAAAAAGGAAATGCTCTGTAAGGCTACAATAGAGGCCTCTACTAATCATATTTTAGTGCCTTATTCAATCAGAATGATAAAACTGCAAACTAGAGTGCTGCTGAATAAAAAGCTAAATAACTCAAAAACCCCTTTAAAGGGGTTGTTCACTTTTGAGTTAAAGTGGACCTGTCAGCCAGTCATAAAAATCTGTCTACTAAAAGTCCTTTTCAAATTAAAGCATTCATAGCTGTTGTAAACTCATTTAAAAATCTCAGCTGTCAATCAAATATTGCCTGTCCCTCCTCTATGCCTTAGGCATAGAGGCGGAGCAGGCAGTTACTATCACTTTCCATTCAGCACTTCCAAGATGTCACTGCTCTCCCCACATTCCCCCAGTTCTTTTTACCATTTAATTGTGTAGCCAGGGCATGGGGATGGACATCAGGTCCCCCATTCTGGTGCACAAACAAGATTCTGAGATGATGCAAGGCTTGGCTTAATAACAGTGTCCACAAAATGGCTCCTGCCTGCTTGTTATAATTATGAATTCCCAGACTGATGGAAACAAGATTCAAATAATTTATACAGTACAATTAAAGTTTTTTTGCTTGCCTAACGTGATAAAATAGGATTTGGATTCATTTTTTGGAATGATGGGTCCCCTTTAACTTTTATTCTGAGACAATTTGCAGTTGGTTTTTATTTATTTTTTGTATTTGTTTTTGAGTTATTTATATTTGTATTGAGCAGCTCTCCAGTTTGCAATTTCATAGGGTCCAAATTACCCTAGCAACCAGGGCTAGAACTAGGGGGTAGGCAGAGTAGGCACATGCCTAGGGCACAAAACTTAGGGGGCGCCTGGCACGTACCTTGCACTGCTGCCTACCCCCTGTCTGGTCTGCAAAATCTTGCAAATTTTGGTGGTTTGCGCACCTGTACACGCGAACCAGAGGTTAAGAGGCGATCCTAACTGTCAGCGCGCATGTGCACACTGACGTACGTGTACTCATGCGCGCGCTCGTGTATGCACAGCTGCAGAGGGGGCGATGGTGCTGGCCGAGTTGCCTGGGGCGGCTGGCCGGCTAGGCCCGGCCCTGCTAGCAACCATGCATTCATTTAAATAATAGACTGGAATATGGATAGGATGAAAGACAAGAAATAAAAAGTAGCACTAACAAGAAATGTGTAGCCTTACAGAGCATTTGTTTCAGATGGGGTCAGTGACCCCATTTGAAAGGTGGAAGAATCAGAAGAAAAAGGCAAATAATTCAAAAACTACAAAAAGGAAAAAATGAAGGTCAATTGGAAAGTTGCTTAGAATTAGCCATTCTACAAAAAAATTAACTTAAAGGTGAACTATAAAAAAAATATAATAATGAAGCACAATTTAAAAGTTGCTTAGAATTGGCCATAACTAAGTAAAGGTTAACCACCCCTTTAAAATATATGAAGAATACCTATGGCAATGACTGCTGTATTTCTTGTTAAAGGAACAGTAACGTCAAAAAATAAATGTGTTTTAAAGTAATGAAAATATAACGCAGTGTTGCCCTGCACTGGTAAAACTGCTGTGTTTGCTTAAGAAACACTATTATTGTTTATATAAATGAGCTGCTGTATAGCAATGGGGACAGCCATTCAAAGGAGAAAAGGCTCAGGTTACACAGCAGATAGCAGATAAGCTCTGTCTGTCTAATGGTGTTATCTGTTATCCATTAGTTAACCTGTGCCATATAGCACAATTTCTGCCATTGCTACACAGTAGCTTGTTTATATGAACTATAGTTGTGTTTCTGAAGCAAACAGATCAGTTTTACCAGTGCAGGGCAACAGTACATGATATTTTCATTACTTTAAAACACTTATATTTTTTGGTGTTACTGTTCCTTTAATGCAGTGACTGTGAATTAACATTTCTAGCGTCCTGACTTCAATAAAACCATTGGGAATCTGGCCATGAGTGTTTTTCAACTTTAAGGTGACACTAAACCATGTTGTAAAGTATGATTTACATTCACTTAATACTGTACATGTATGAGATGCTTGCTGGAGGTGTAACAAGGATAAATGTATCTATGAACATATCTGATACATGTGACTTAATTAAATCCTTCTGGAACTATATCCAGGGTGTTCTTAACATTATTGGGGCAAATTTACTAACCTCCGAAAATTTGCCATAGCAACACTTCACCATGTGTAGATTCGCTGGGACAACGAAAATTCACTAAAATCCAAAGTTGCGTCCAGGGCGCCGAACTCTGGCGAAGTTGCTCTAGCATTACTGCGGCAAGTGAAGAGAAGTAGCACTAGCATTGCCTCATTTGCATTGGCCGTATATGTTGGCAGCAAATACATTACACTACACAAGCCCAGGGAAGCTTAATGAAATAAAATAAAATAGAGTTGTTATATTGCCCAACACATGAGCCCAGTGTATAGTTCATGTGCCATATGCTAGGAAATGTAGGGGGGAAGCCGGGTACCCCAGAAAAAATTTACGCTCTTTTGCAGCCTATCACACTGAACAATGAAAAGTCGCCAGCGTTTTTTGGGACTTTTTCAACTATTTTTTGAGGAACTCCTATCTACTCTATTGCACTTTCCCTGGTCTGTGGTGGCGAAGGTAAGTTTGGCGCAAGAGGTAACGTTCAGTAAAATAAACATCTTAGTGAGTTTTCGTAGTTACGTCCATTCGCCAGAGAGCAAATTCGCAATTCCTCCTACATTGGTTGAATGGAAAAATATATGGATTTTAGAAAAATGACAGATGAATCTGAACTCTAATTTGTGTCATTTAGATTCAGCCGATTCCTGCTATTTTAAAAAGGCTTGAAACGGAATCCAGGATTTGCTGCATCCCCATTGTTTCCTCCTTTCTTATTTGCTTTTTTTCCTCACCCTATCCCTTCTTTTCTCTTTTTGTACCCCTACACCTTGACATTTTTAAAACAAAATAAAAATTGTATTGAAATAAATAAGGTAGACCATAAATGATTCTGCAAATTTTTGAATCCAATATAATCAAATGTAAAAAATTTTATGCTTAGAGGCAGTGACAACTCTTTTTATAGGTTCAAATTGTTACAATACACCATAATCCCATAATTGAAACCATTATGTTTTCACAATACCTCTCCACTATGAGAAACAGTTCTAGTTGGGGGTTTTTGCCTTCCACTGGATCAAATAAAATAGCTATAGATTTACTCAGTAACGGTGCGGAACGTGCAGCCGGGCCCTCGCCCCCCTCCGTACCGATTATCTACCCCGAAATCGGCCGATGCGGCCAGAAAACGCCAGTGCGCGAGCTGCCGGGGGGCGCTGAGGGGGTGCGGACCCTGGACCAATTGCACCCCCTGCTCCCCCGGTAATTCCGCCACTGGATTTACTTGAGCACAGGTGTGGCTTTCATGTAACCCTCATACATTACATATAAATATACCTGTATATGGGTAGGACTACATGGATGTTTTCGGAGTGATCCGCATGCGATAGAAATAAGGTGAGAGATAGAAATGTCAGATGAAGTCCCAGCGTTGATCCGACGCGACACGACTGTCGGATGCAGACGCTGCACGCGGCGTTTTGTCACAGCGAGTAGGAACGCGCTGAAAATGTCCATGTAGTCCTACTCTAAATCTATGCTTAGAATTATCATCCAACTTAGAAAAAGGCTATTTATTTGAAGAGCTCCAGCCGTAGTGTTGCTTTCAGGTCAGATGCAAAGAACAATGTGTCTACATTTTTTTTATTATAAAACATTTCGGAAAGGCCGACGCATCTGGTCCACCATTTAACCTTTCTTTTGTGAAAAAAAGGAATGTTCGCATTTCTGAACTTCTGTCATCTTTCTTGTTTTATTACGGTTGAACTATTTCCTTTCTTCAAACTACCATACCACTGACTGAGCTTTTAGTTTTTACAGAAATAATCTTTTCAGCTTAGACAAGTTGATTTTGGCTCTAAACTATTCTTATTCTACATCTGGTTTTCTAGAACTTGTCATTTGATGTTTGAAAATAGTACATTTCATCTCTTCTCCCTAGCTTCTGTCTTGAAAAGGAACCCATCTTTACTTGGTACTAAAACCTGACCTTGGAAGGGCACACACTTTAGCAGGATTTTTATCAGCATGTTTGGAATACTGTGGTTTAGAGACTGGACTGGTCTGCCTGAGGAATTTGGGCATAATAACTGCTTTAAAGAATGCTTGTGAATATTTAGAAAATATTCTGATGGAGACTAACCATTTGCTGGCTGTAAGGGTATTTAGATACAGTATATTTATTTAACCCTGAATGGTACTGTAGGTCATTTCCAATTTTGCTTTATAAAAATGACCTCACAAGAGCAATATTCAACATAGTGTTTTACTGTGTAAACAATAATAGTGAAATAATAAACATTTACATCTTTTTTAATTAGTAGGGATGCACCGAAATCCAGGATTCGGTTTGGGATTCGGCCAGGATTAGACCTTTTTCAGCAGGATTAGGATTCGGCGGAATCCTTCTGCCCAGCCGAACCAAATCCAAATCCTAATTTTCATATGCAAATTCAGAGCGCGGAGGGAAATTGAAGGACTTTTTGTCACAAAACAAGGAAGTAAAAAATGTTTCCCCTTCCCACCCCTTATTTGCATATGCAAATTAGGATTCGGTTCTGTATTCGGCCGAATCTTTCGCGAGGATTCGGGGGTGTGCCCGAAACCAAAATAGTGGATTCCGTGCATCCCTATTAACTCCCATAATATTGTAAGAAATAATGAATGAAATATCTATAAACCAATGACGTATCTACTAAGAGCCAGGCCCCCCAGCAAAATAATCTTCAGAGGGGCCCAGCATTTGCCACAACCCCTGTCCACGGCCGCCCCCTTCCGTGACCACTCCCCCTTCCCCACTCACTGCCGAGTGAGTGTGCCTTGCTCCTAGGGTTGCCACCTTTTCCCCAAAAAAATTCCGGCTGCTGGGGGCGGGTACAAAAAGGGGGCGTAACGTGATGTCAAATGGGGCGGGGCTATGCTGCAAATGGGCGGGGTCACGGCGTGGCCAGGACAAGAACCGAAGGACAAGGTAAATTGCCGGTAAATTTGTAATACCGGCCCCGGCCTTGGCAGGTGTTTTACCGGCTAGGCCGGTAAAATACCGGCCGGGTGGCAACCCTACTTGCTCCCCACCTACTCCCTTTCAAGAAAGGACCGTTAAAGAGGAAAAGAGAAAGCAGACAGGGAGCCTGGGGTTACTGCTTTCTCTGCTTTCACTTTGGGCTAAAAATTATCATTATCCTTAAAAATATCCCCTTTATTAGTGCTCCCCATAGATCTGATACTGTTCCTGTCCATGGGCATGTCCTAACTTGTCCTTGCCATAAGCCCAGTAGGTGGGGGATAGCCAATCACAGTCATGCAGTTATGCAGTCATACAGGCAAAAACAGGCTTTAGTTCCCTATCAGGTCAGCCTAGCTTCTTATTGGTTCCTATCCTACAGTGCAGTGTCCTGGGTGCCACCCCACCCCCCCACACACACACTCACACAGCCTAGGAAAGGAGGCAGCAGTGATGGAACAGAGAGACAGAACTAGTAAGGTTTTTGTAAAACATTTCAATAAATCAACCTAATACACTTCTTTTTAAAGCACATTCCTTCAATATTTAAAAGAGCACAAACATCACCCAACACTGGATACAACCCTTCTGCAATATAACTCTAACTATGCAACTGGCCATGGGCCTGATATTCATGCTGTGGGTTTATTAAAGGGAATATTACAAAAGTACAAATGTAATAAAAGTAAATGCTAGAACAGAGCGCCATTATTAAAGAATCCAGTATCACTGTCCTCTAAATATTCTTTGGTTCTAAAACGAACGAATATTTCCAACACTAACAGCAGCAACCTTCATTTTATGGCATTATATGAATGGTGTTTTAAGCTGATAAGCCTTAAGCTGCACTAAGATGAACAAGGTTCTCTATATGGCACATAGGTCCAGATTTAAATCAAGATGATTTCACCACAATTTGCTTGCCATTGACATCAATGAGAAGTGCCATGAGAAAACCATACATGTTCGCTAGCGCCCACCTTCACACTCCTTATGGATAAAAATGATGTAAATGTGAGAGAGATCTGGAGAAGAAGACTACTGGCATTTGGAATATTCTGTATAACTGCTAGTGATATATTCATTTCAGACTTTGCCACCAGCCTTCTCAAACTCTGCCAACAGCTTCAAAGTCTTCCTAAATGAAATGAAGGAAGAAATGATATTTTATAATCAGACCATGAAATGTTATGCCCATACGTCACTGCTACGTGTTTACAAGCAAAGAGCATTTGTACACTGGCTGATTTCTCATGTCTGCCTTATCTGTATGAATCTTACATATTAGCAAGAGCTTTCACACAGTCATAACTCAAATGGTTTCCAACTCTAATAAAGCCAGCCTCTTCAAAGACAGTTGTTTCCATTAAAATGTCATAATTCAGTACCCAGCTATTTAAATGTCAAGTGAGACAGATGATGCCAGAACAGGAAAAATATAAACAGACTCACTGCAGGGCTACTAACTAGTTAGCAGCATAAA
The DNA here is from genome assembly GCF_017654675.1 of Xenopus laevis. NCBI lineage: Eukaryota > Metazoa > Chordata > Amphibia > Anura > Pipidae > Xenopus > Xenopus laevis. The sequence goes on from NC_054371.1 coordinate 174,504,186, forward strand.
TCAATGTCCCTCCTAGCTGAAGACATGCTGACAGTGAGAACTGCCATGCCACAGTCCAAAGAAAATATATTCAGTGTGTTACTCAGACTAGGGAGGCATGGCACTGAAATATGTGCAGGCCTGGAGACACCAATAGCGTTCAACACAACAAGTAACTAGATCTAATAAAGAACAGCCATGCCAACAAACTGGGGGGGGGGCTTCTAGGTGACCTGAAGCCCTTATCAATATATGAAACTGACTTCCCACCTATAACATTCTTAGCTTGCTGTAGTTGTTATACAGGATAAATATTAAGCTTTATAGTGGCAGGAGTTTCAGGTAAACTGAAGTTGAAAGGTTAAAAGCTATAAATTCTTGATTTTATTCTATTTTTGTTTATAGTACATGTCCCTGCCTTCCTGTGTTGCCCAGGGTCCCCTCAAAAAGCATGTCTGCCACTTCTAATTCAGAAAACAGTGTACATGTGCATGATCTGGTCTGTCTGGCATCATCTCTGGTCTATATTCTCTCTAGGTTTCCGTGCATGGACACAGGTCATGACACCACATCAACTTGTACATACCTCCCAACTGTCCCATTTTTCATGGAACAGTCCCGATTTAGACAGCTCTGCCCGCTGTCCCGGATTGTTACTGAAATGTCCTGACCTTCTCTTTGATTTCTTAAAACGTAGTTGGCTTTTGAGCCCAGAATACGCGGCAGGTGCACTTGGATACTTTTGTAACAATTTAAGATAAGCAGTTCTCTTGGGGAAACTGTGAGTTGCAAGAGAGCAAAAATGTAATAAGACATAAAAACAACAGAAATGTGTTCAAACTTTTAAAAACTGACGAATTTTGTAATGGTATTTAGGGGGTGTGACCATAAAATGGGCATGGCCATTTAATTCCTGCCAAGCTAAGCACGCCAAATCTTTTTGTCCATCTTTCTATTTCCAAAATGTTGGGAGGTGTGCTTGTAATGCACATATACTGTACATCAATACCCAAACAATGCTCTTTTTTTTTGCTAAAATTAAGAGAGAACATTGCTTCTGATGTGATGAGCTTTGCTGATTGCCCCCCCCCCAAGATTGTTTATTATCTGATGGACAATTTCAAGAATTGGGTAACACACATTTTAGTGTTCTCTGCTCACAAGGGCAAGGCCTGTGATTACCTGCAGCATCTACTACCTAAGGGCTTCAGTTTGTGCCTTACAACAGATCATTTTCTAAAAATACTTCCCTGTAATAAGGTTGGATAATGGTAATGCATTAGTCACTGACCCTCACAAAATTTGTATTCCTAACAAAAGCTAAGCTACTTTGATTAAAAAATATATATATATATTTTAGTACCAGTGTCTATGGGTTGCGTTACAAATATCCATGTTACACATCTCCATCCCTCATATTACATACTGTATCAATAGACATAGAAAAAACAATCCTTAGACAAAGTTCTCTGAAAACCAAAGCAACACAATTGGGTGTTGGAAGTAGTTTTTTTGTGCATTTTACATACATTTTCTTTTTTTACCCATTTATTACGAAATTACTCCTCTAGACTCAAGGGCTCGTTTTCAAATGCAATACTAAGATGGACACAAATATTGGCTGCTTGCATGCTGCTACTCACAAAAGTACTTTGCTACCTTCAATTTCCACTTGGCATCGCTACACATGCTCAGTTTGCTGATTACATGGATATATATGGGATATATGGCCATATAAAGAGAGATCCACTTGTTTAGCGTTGTTGAGGTGGGCGATATCGGGCTGATTAGGTGAAAGTACAAAGTACAGGGAGACTCAAGGGATCCCAGCTTTGTGTAGGTGTTACTGCAAGGGATCCCTCAGAATGTTGCCACTACACTTTCAAGCAACTTGCTTGTGACTCGTACAATAACATTATTACTGACCCACTGCAAAAAGAACACATGAAGAACAACTTGTGAGTGATTGACCAAAGCAGTTACTAATTTGGATCTGCAGTGGTAAATTGGGTGCATGTTGTGCTCCACAATATTTTGCAGACAGCCACAAAATTCTGCGTAGCGGTTTCATCCAAATTTTGCACAACATGCAGTGCTTCTGTTTCATAAAAGAGTCCTTTAACATGTAGAATTTTTCCCTTAAAAAAGGATGCAGAGAACACGCTTGCTCCTGGTGGAGCCTTTCATCACATATCACATATATCATCAATATACATTGAAACAGTATTTTGATCGTTTGATTGGTATATCAGTCAACTTGGACACTGAACAGGTGTTTATTCATCCGCGGGTGGTCTTACATGTTCCCCACACTTATTAACAAGCAGGATTTAGCGCACCAGAGTCTACATTATATACAGTAACTTTGAGTATCCCAGTTTACGTTAGGGAGCCATGAACACAAGTCCTGCCTCCCACCACGGACTCCAGATTCTTTCAAATTTTTTTAGTGAGCCTCTGGCTAACAGGGTGATGTCTGATTCACCAATGTGATCCAGTTTTGTACTGTGGGGGGGTTTGGGTTCCATCCACGTCATTGTAATTATTTCCCTAGCATAGTATAGGAGAGCTCTGTATCTGACACCAGACCAGGCTAGCCAGGCGCCCTAGGCAACCTGGGCAGTCATGGTGCCGAATAAGCACACAGACGCATTTAGGCGCACACGCCCACTCAATCCCTCACAGCTCGCAATGAGAGTGAGGAGAGGAGAGACAGTTTGGGTGCCCCCCCAGCTTTGCGCCCTAGGCACCTGCCTACTCTGCTTACCCCTAGTTCCAGCCCTGTCTGTTTCTGGCATGATTAGTGTTTATGAGATCATCTAAGACCCCTAACATACACACCTGTGGTGTTAGCAACTTAGGAAAATCTAACTTATCTGTTAGGAGATTTGTAACTTCAGTTCAAAGCTTGCATACCGGTGGGCAGGACAAGGCCAGTAGTAGAAAGTTTGTCACTTCTGTCCCACACTTGTGACATCTTGCATCCCATGCAGTGCCGGGCCAGGCCAGCCAGGTGCCCTAGGCAGCCTGTCTGTCCCCGGCGCCGGCTGAGAGCACGCAGGCGAATTGACATTCACGCGCGCACATGCCCCTATTGGCGCTCGTGCCCGCATGCGCACAATGGAGCTCTCTCGTGCGCGCCATCGGAACTAGCTCCTGCATGCGTGCACAAAAATGGACCGTGCGCATGCGCAGGAGCGCGATAGGTGAAGAAAATGCCAGCGGCAGTTGGAGAGAGAGGGGACCGGACATGGGGTAGGCGACAGAGAGGTACGTGCCTGGCGCCCCCTGGTTTTGTGCCCTAGGCACGTGCCTACTCTGCCTACCCCTAGTTCCGGCCCTGATCCCATGGATATATATGGGATATATGGCCATATAAAGAGAGATCCACTTGTTTAGCGTTGTTGAGGTGGGCGATATCGGGCTGATCCGATTGTGGGCCCTAGGGCCATAATGAAAGGTATATGAGCGGTCGGATCTCAGCACTGAATCAAACAGATGCATTCCCCAATTCAACAGGATTTTTGCCCTTGCCCAATTGACATCTGGCCGACTGTCGGCCAGATATCGATCGGGGAAGCCCATCGGAGGGCACCACACAGGGCCGCCGTCAGGGGGGACAAGTGTCCCGGGCATCCATGGGGGCCCGGCAGTGCTGCAGTTTTAAAAGAGCCGGGCCCCCCTTGCGAGTGCCAAAGATCTGCAGCCAGCCTGAACAGGCGAAAGTGCCGAAAAGCTGAACAGCCGAAGTCCCGAAGCGGTGAAAAGACCTGAAGTCATGAAAATAGCCAAAGTCCTGGCGCCAATGTTTTTTTAAAAAATATTTTTGGGGGCCAAAATTTTTTTTACTTGTAAGGGGAGCCCTGGCACCAGTGCTTTTTTTAAAAAAACTTGGGCTCCCATGACTAAGCACCCTGAGGGGGTGCGAAATGCGTAGGGTGGATTGAGATACAGCTATATTTTTAACTTTTTTAACTGAATATCTATGGTCCTGTGGATCCATTCGAGTGTGGGTCAGCTCCACTTTTGTTTTGCTGTACCGCTCCCTAAAGCTGGGGGTCTGGGGCTGGTGCACCCAGACCACTTTTACTGTTTGGTGAGTGACTATACTCTATACATTTAATTCTGGAGCACCTTGTCCTTTTCCTAACCATTTGAAATGGCCACCTTTAGTCATACAGGTGTAAGATAGAATTGGTGAAACCATTTAAACTGGATTAATAAAGTATAACTAGTAATCGCTTCTGTTGCCTCGTCCCAGCCCTCCTCTGTGAGGTTTGGGATGTCAGTTAACCATTTATGATAGGCCTTCTGGAAGGGTGGGGAGGTTGTTTGCAGTAAGGTTTTATATAATGTACACATTGGTTTAGTTAGGGTGGGAGACCAGAGTACAGTTTCAAAGGGGTTGGGATGTTTGTATATCCATTCTGTAAAAATTGTGCTTGGAAGACCTGCCTGAGTTGGAAGTGAGATAGGTTGTGTTCTGTAAGGTTTTTCTAACATACGTTTTAGTTGAAGGTTTTATAATTTACAGAGAGAGCTATATTATCGTACAGGTATATACAGTATATAGTTTTTATTTTTTTTATAAGGTATTTTATTACACATGTATAGGCCTTTACTCCTATATCCATTTCCTCTTGTGAATATGCTAAATTACAGTGTTATACGCTCTCCTACAAGGATGGCAAAATCCATTAATGGCCTGGCCACTATACAGAGATATGGAGCTGTTGACAGACCGTTGGACCTGCCATGTGTTTGTGCGGCCAGATGTGACTCTGATATTTGCACTGCTGGTCTATTTGTTCTTCCAAGTTACATACAGTATCTCTGGTTTATATTACTAAAAGAGGTGTGCAGGCAAACACTTGCTCGGTACAATTGCACTCTTTGTAAATCACAAGCAAGTACCAGTGTTTGATTATAACCACAGCTGTTTGCACTGTTTCAGACCTGTCTCTACAAATTTGCATTAGATTTCCCGTGCAGCCCAACTGTATCAATGGAGGTTTTTGTTAAATTCCCAATCCAGCACCTTGTTTTACAGCAGCTTACCTTTACAAATGTTTTGCACATTTTTGCATCATTTTCATATGAAAAGTTATGTTGTGGTTTGATGCTTTTATATTTTCATTTGATATTTAGTGCAAAACCACATTAAAACTTTTATTCAACCACTCAAGGTACAAAGCTGACCTTTAATGTGCATTTGGTGGGGATGGATGCACTGAAATCTGATGAATCTTAAAATGTAATTTACCATATTTCAGGGTTAGTCAGCTAGGTGCTCATCTAATACTTTAACATAAACATTCCATGTTATAAATTATTCTGGTAAGCAAATATAAATCTTCACTACACATTGTATTAAATGGAAGATTATATTTAACAGCTTTATCATCAGACACTAATGTTGCTATTAATTCCTTGAGCACTGGTGCAATTTAAATTATGTTATCCCCACTTTGCAAATGCTAGTGCCAGATTCACAGAACATTTGCAAGATTAGAATGCATTTTGCTGGATGCAACTCAGTACACAACAAAATAAGGCACATTCACTTATACTGACGCAATGTGCAAAGCGCAATTTTGAGTGCAATCACATTGGGGGGTTTTCCCACAATGCAGCATTTTTTCCCAGAATTCTAGCAACATAGTGGAAGCAAGGGGACAATTTCCTTGGCGCAACTGTGCTGCATCTACCACACTTGCATTTAAAATAGATGCAACTTTGAGTGCAGTTCATTGCACTGAACAGTTTCAAAGTCTGTCTGGCGTCATTGCCTGAGTTTGCTGTGCAAGAGATGTCTGCATGTGATACTTAATGTGCACTTAAACTGTACCTATTGACAAAGGGAAAGCGGAGCTGTTGTCTCGGGATCAAGAGGTGTTGGTAGCTCCAGGGCTCCCCTGCATCAATTAGCTCCCAATTTCGGCAGGAAGGCAGGGAGGACTGAGCCACTAATTTTACATAAAATGATATTACTGATTGCACCAAACAGTAAACTCATATTGCATTACAAGGAGAGACAACCACTAATATCCCACTAGAACACACCCCGTATTTAAACCGAAAAAGCAAGCCCTGTCCTTACCACTTGGGTGGCCTACACTGCCACCAGGACCTTTGGCCTTGTCCTTACTGTCTATGGCCTTTCCACAGCCCACGCCTCATGAATATATATTAAATGGCAGCAGTGCTGTATTCATCGGGGGAGGGTGTTATTGAATCCAGAGCAGAGTGTAGTACAAAGTGTAAACATGGTGGTTTTTGCAAATTTTTTGCACTTTGCACCATGCCCTGCACTTCTAACAGGCACTGGGAATACATAAAGGCACACTTTATCACAGGTCTAAGTATATCTGTTTCACAGCCAAACACCTGCTTGCTACCAGCATTCTCCTCATTCTGTTGACTGAATCTCTAGCCTAAAAACCTGACATTGCTTATGGATTGGAATATTTGCTCCAGTCCCTGTTTTCCAGCTTTTTCTAAGCTGATTTTCTAAAGAAAAAAATCTTTTCATAATTCCATACACATACATTTTTGGAGCCTATGAAAAATATGACAATACCCTGGGGGAAATACCTTTCTTCCAATATTTTTCCTGACACTGCCAGCAACATTTAACAATTCACTTCTGGGTGAACCAACCACCCAAAATAAAGAGCATGGTTCATTTCCAAAACTTAAACAGGTACTGCACAAATATGTTCTGGGAAAAGGCTATGCCGCTTGTCATGGCCGGACTGAGAATTAAAATAGGCCCTGGCATTTCAGGTACACAGAGGCCAAATCAGCCCACAAAGAGGCCCAAACAGAGCACACCAGCCCACTAAATAGTGACTTTCTATGGCACCTTATAGCAGCCCCTCTGGCATTTGCCAGAACCCACAGATTGCCAGTCCGGGCCTGCCGCTTGTGGCCCTTCGGACACTCTTCATCTTTCCATGTAGAGAGAGTACGTGGCACCTTGGCCACTTAGACACTCAGCCACTTAGACACTCAGACTTTACTTAAAGATGGAACATTTCAATAAACTGAATGATTTCACTTTAAAAAGAGGTAGAATTTGGTAAATACGCATCAGAAATACACTATACACTTTTGTGACCTTTGTTTAGAATGTAGGCAGAAAATAGGTGCTAAGATGTTGTAAACTACCATAAAGGGCCCGCTGGGATTTGTACATCACAAGTGGTAAGGGGACACTATTGGTTAAGGCAAAAGGCCTCATTTAGTTTTGGCAGAGTAGGGAGCACCAATGAGCAAAGGGTATTAGGGATCCTTGTATTCACCTATTCTTATGCGCAAGTGCTTCATGTATTGGTCATTTTAACAAATATTGCATTTCTGGTCATGAAATGAACACATGACCAATAGCTATTATTTTTCCATTTTAATTTAAAAGCATTTTTGTACTTACTTCTTTTAAAAGACTTCTGTATATGCCATCTATATGCTTATGTTAGTGTCCTATAAAGCTGGCTTACAGCAAAGATCTCATTGTGACTTCTGGTATTTCAACAAACTACTCTCTGCCCCATGGTCCTGTGCCCATAGCCATAGAGTCCTTGTCAATAACGAATAACATATTTATAGACTCCATCTTCCTGTATTTATTACTTGCAAACATTCTAGAAAGGGCCCAAACATTTTTCTCTCTGTACCACTCAAAAAAGCTTGAGGGTATTCTTCTTTCAGCAAAAGAGGGTGAAGTTCCATATTTGTATATACATTTCTGATACCATGCAACTGTTATTTATTTCCTCCGTTTATATTTCACAAATCACTGCAGACTGATTTGTTTATGTTATTATTGCCAGAAGGCCCTTCTCGGCCTGAGTTTTCATTTCTTAGCAATAATAATGGAAATGTTACTTACGCTACTTTGCTGACCTCAGCGCTGAGGTGAACGGTTATAGAGAAAGACAGATATGCCCAGTCTGGTTCTGAAGCTGAATATTTCTCAGATTCCTAGCAAGTGTCAGCAGGCCTTGCCTGAGCCGTACTGGAAAAATATTGTGTGAAGAATTCATTTTTACTGTGATGAGTTACTCACGTTAGGTGTGAATGAGTAATCCTCTGCCAAAAACAGTTCCTCAACAATTTGGGGACTTTACAACTAGAGAATAATAAAGGAGTTTATTCTACACACACGTATACATATTGTCATTTTGAATTTTCTGCTTAAACACATAGACGGAAATATTTTATAAGGATAGTTACTTTGAATAAATCCATTCCTATAAGCATGCATATATGGCTGCAAAGCTCTGGAAACATGGAGACAATAAATGTACAATAGATGTACAGCCATTTATTTGACAGGAATGGATATAAAAAAAATGCAGTGAGGGCAAGTGCAATACAACTGCTGAACACAGTCAGATCTGTATATAAGAGAAAGGAAAGAAAGTATCGCCTTCTTGTTGATCAAGAAAAACACTGAAGTAAAATAATTATCACTATATCTTTCGGTATTCAATTAAACCATTTGATCCTGTGATTCTATATATATATTGGTTCCCCACTTAATAAATAGTCCCACAAAGTACAAGTGCTTAATTTGTATAAATTGATAAATTAACCTAATTGAGGTTATTGAAAATTAATATTTTTAAAGTGATATGTTGCTTAAATAAAATAAAACTAAGATTCAATTACATTTTCAATTAAATATTGTGTGTGCTTTGTAATTTATAATTAGGGGTGCTAAAGTGCCAACAGATTGTGATCAATTCACTCATAAATCAATTACAGTGCAATTATTAATATCTCTGATTCCAAGAAAAGGTAGGAAAAGGAAATTGTAGATGGGTGGAGAAGTCCCGTGTTTTCTAGCTGATCATTTGACTAACTGCGGGACCCCACAAAGAGGATGAAGTCAGTGCTTCTGGGACTGTGGTCTCAAATTTTATTTTAACTGACTGAGATGAAGAGCTATCTTTTCTAAAAAACCACAAATTCCAGAGCACTTGTAGTGAAAACAGTTGACAAGAATACAGATAGGAATCTCCTTAATCAGGGCTGAAAGAAGCGCCCAGATCACTATCAAAAGTTTTTGTTTCTTAAAAAGAACCATAATCTAAAATGGTATAAACCGTTGAGAAATAGCAGACCGACGCGCGTTTCGTAAATTGCTTTTTCAAGGCTGTGTATGCTGCCACGGACGCCGAATATTTATAATCTTTCAAACATGCGCCGGCGTCATTACGCACACCTACGCTCAGCGCAATGACGTTTCCAAAGTGCGCCTGCGTCATCGCGCACACTGCGCATAGCGCAGTGACGTCTTGTGTGTGATGATGCGTTCCGTGTTAGCCCTGCTGTTGTAATTGATTTATAAGTGAATGGATCACAATCTGTTGGCACTTTAGCACCCTGAATTATAAATTACAAAGCACACACAATATTTAATTGAAAATCGAATTGAATCTTAGTTTTATTTTATTTAAGCAACATATCACTTTAAAAATATTAATTTTCAATAACCTCAATTAGGTTAATTTATCAATTTATACAAATTAAGCACTTGCACTTTGTGGGACTATTTATTAAGTGGGGAACTAATATATATAGAATCACGGGATCAAATGGTTTAATTGAATACCGAAAGATATAGTGATAATTATTATACTTGGGTTTTTTTATTGATCAAAAAGAAGGGGATACTTTCTTTCCTTTCTCTTATATAAAAAACTCAAACACTGACAAAAGTCAGATCCCCTCTTTTTTAATCAATTTTACATATCTGACGATAGATCATTTCCTTGTAATTGAACCGTCAGATCTGTATTCATGGGGCAGAAGCAGATCTCTGAGCTCCATTTGTAGAGTGCAGAGACCCATGGCTATTCATTAAAGTGTAAGGCAGGGCACACGTGTGTAAAAAACATGGTGGTTTGTGCCCTTTTTTTTGCACTTTGCATCTTGCCCTGCACTTAGTAAACAACCCAAAATATAAAGACAAGCCAGGAGGGTGTGCTGAAAGCTGTAATAATACAACCAAAGAGCTAGAATTGCATATGGGGGCAGGTGTGTAAAGGACCAGCGAGGCACTAATTTATGAGCAATTCTAAGATATATTACTAAAAAGAATTAACTTACCAATAGTTTGGGGCACTATATTGAATTTGCTGTGGGGCCCAGTAACATCTAGTTATGTGGCAACTGTGATAGAGATCCATGAGCCCTGAACAACTAGACCTCAACATGCCATAAATAATCATATCAGTTATTTTCAACAACCTTATGTGCCAATTGTTTTTCACCCTCTTTAGATTGTGAGCTCTGGTTCTATTCTGTTTCTAGTCTTCTATTCTGTTTTTAGTCTGTAACCCTTGTTTGTTAAAGTATTGTAAGACCCCAGTTTATTCTTTATTACTGTATAATTGTGTGCATATATTTGCATTATATAAATGAGTTGTGATGATCATTGAACAATGCTGTTTGTCGAACAATAAAGTTCACTGTTATGTATGTTTCTTTTTTAATTGTTCCCACTTTTAGCTCCAATATTTGTAAGTGACTATATATATATATATATAATACCAATGTTCATTTCCACCACCATTTAATATGATGACCCATTTGTCAACTGATTTACAAAAGGTTTGTTTTTATAGGAATGGTTACAATTTCAATAAGTGTTACTTATTAACTGTGCTGCTTTTAACTTGCCCTGGTTAATTAAAACCACATGTCTAAGAGCAATCACACTCCAACAGTAAGTGTGGACTGCAAACTCTTAGGCGCTAGGATATTTTCAGATATTAGTTGGATTAGGATTTTTTTATCGCCACGGGGTGTAGACTATAACCAGACCCCAGGCTGAAGTGTTCTCTGCAGTCTTGCATTTCTGCTCAAAATCATAATAATAACCCCTATTGTGTTCTCCATTCATGTCAGTCTGGAACACTATCTGAAAGCATCATGCTTGAGAGTAATCATCCACATAACTCTGAGCATTAGAGAACATGAAATGTATGCATTTTGGGTTCCTAGAAAACTGGCCTATATTCTGATCTATAAAATAAGGTCAGAATGAAACTTTTAACACGGCCAACATACAGTAGATCTTTTAGTTATTCTAACTTTAACAGACCAGCTTAAAGAGAATCATACTACTTATAACATTGTAAAAAAGCTGCAGTAAGTGTAAAAGCAATTAATAGGAATGAGGATACTGCCCTCTTCTGGTAAAATTATTATAAAGCATTTCAACTAAAAATGCTTTGCTCGTGGCAATATACTGCAAAGGTAGAAGCCGACTACAGCAGGAGTTGTCAGAATCAGTATTGGAGCAAATATGTGCATAGGTGCTGTAACCCAAATAGGTGTACAGATACTTTGCAGAAGCTAGACTTACAATGATTGTAATGAGGACTGTAGGGATTAGCATAAAATTTATATTATTGAGCTTTTGTGGCCCTAAAATAATGTTTCTGTGAGGCTCCTGATCCTCAAATAGGTTTCCACAAATACAAATAACTACAGAGGCACGAGTTTAATCTAACAGTAAGCATAACAATTGAAAATATCAAGAAACAGAGCAATGCAAGCAAATATATACATTTGGGAGACTCTGGGGAGCACAGGAATAACAATCGTCCCCACTTTCTTGGGCACCCCTATTTGATACTTTGCAATAGTCCCACAGTCTACAAACCCCATGTATACTGTATATGTTCAGTAGTAAATGGTAGATTTCAGCAGTATTGTTCAGTCACCTTCACCTGTGTATAGTGCTCACTCTCCCGTCAGGCCACACCAGCAGGCCCACAAACAATTAGATCAGCATAGATTTGGATGGAGCACAAAAGTCGCAGAGCTTAGCTGCAAAAAGATTTATTAAATCACATGTTTCGGATCACATGGATCCTTTTTCAAGTGAAAATACAAACAGTTACCAACACACCGTATAAAACATATCCCGCTGTAGCTCCACCTCTATAAATTAGTATAATTAAATAGTCAGTGCTGCCAAGTGAATCCTTCTCACACACGTTTAAAAAATTACACATAAATATAAGTGTGACATAAAACAGCTATTTACAATGTCCATAAAATCCAAAATACACAATCATTAGCTGTTTCTGTTGCCCAGACAATCCGTTGTCCCTTCTTTACATAGAATAAGTGCTGCCCACCACTTGACACACTGTAACATTAAAATGTTTCCCATTAAAATAAACAATTATCATGACATCGCAACAATTGTTGCAAAAGCTAAAAACAAACTTTTTTTCAAACTTGAAATTGGTACTACTCACTCTGGAGTCTACCCACCATTAGTATCTATCAACATGCCAATTTAAAACAGGAATTATACCTATTCAATAGATAGATACTAATGGTGGGTAGACTCCAGAGTGAGTAGTACCAATTTCAAGTTTGAAAAAAAGTTTGTTTTTAGCTTTTGCAACAATTGTTGCGATGTCGTGATAATTGTTTATTTTAATGTGAAACATTTTAATGTTACAGTGTGTCAAGTGGTGGGCAGCACTTATTCTATGTAAAGAAGGGACAACGGATTGTCTGGGCAACAGAAACAGCTAATGATTGTGTATTTTGGATTTTATGGACATTGTAAATAGCTGTTTTATGTCACACTTATATTTATGTGTAATTTTTTAAACGTGTGTGAGAAGGATTCACTTGGCAGCACTGACTAATTAATTATACTAATTTATAGAGGTGGAGCTACAGCGGGATATGTTTTATAAGGTGTGTTGGTAACTGTTTGTATTTTCACTTGAAAAAGGATCCATGTGATCTGAAACATGTTGTGATTTAATAAATCTTTTTGCAGCTAAGCTCTGTGACTTTTGTGCTCCATCCAAATCTATGCTGATCCAGTAGTAAATGGTACCAGGTTTGTCCCACTCACAAGCAGTGGCTACAGTTTATAAGCCCAGTGGGTTCGTGTTATCTTTGTATTAGTATCTTATTGATGGAAACGCAATGCCATAATGAACTCAGTCAGTTTCTAATGCATTGCTACAACTGTAGAACATAGGTTTGTGCTTGCTTTATAGAACGATTCCTGTGTTTAGATTCTGTTGAAACAGCAATACCAGAATATTCTTTATGTACAGAGGAAGCTGCTTTCACATTCAGTAAAGATTCTCAGTAACTTCCATAGGGACAACGTTTTGCAATTTGCTATTAAAGGTATCAAGTCAATTATCCAGACTACTAGTGACTTGAGGCTTTCCAGGTAAGGGATATTTCCATAATTTGGATCTCCATACCTTAAGTCTGCTAAAAATCATTTAAACATTAAATAAACCCAATAGGATTTGCCACCAATATGGATTCATGCAGCTTAGTTACCATCAAGTACAAAGTACTGTTTTATTAAGGAAATTTTTTTTCTAATTTTGCTTTGGTATATAGCACAAATATTTTAAAACAATAAGTGACGGTTAAAAACAGTAAAAATATGTTACCTCTGCTAAACTTTGAAAGTAGGACAACTGTTCAATGATTTTTTTGTAGTTTAGGCAGGTGAAACAAATTACATTTTGCAAATCTGTCTCTCTAGGTGCCAAATGGAATGTTCAGCTCACAGATACCAACCGTGCACTGTGTCTTTTGCTCCCAGAACCAGAACCTCCTGTTGGGTTGGGAACACGTTGCATTCTAGGTACCCTTGCAGTTGCTAGGCACAGCAGTACAATTATTGTGAGTCCTGTCTATTATGATGCGCTAACGCATCTTCTAAACATAACTTTTAGAACCTCAAGCTTCACATAGCTACGGTTAGCCTTATAAGACCTAATATGTGTAACCCCATCTTGGCCATCCCCTTGTGCCATAGGATATACACCATTAATATCTTACCAACCACAGGTCCTGAATTCCCTTTGCTAAATGAAAGGGTACTGGGAATTTCTCTCTCATGGCAGTGCCTCCACCTAGTGGGATCCAGAAATACACCTACAGATGTCCCCACTAGGAAGAAATGATTAGCAACAGCATTGCAGTAACAAGTGAACTTTATATAAGAAGAAAAGTGCAATTTACATACCAATACCCACTACCCTGGGGAACCCTTGTGCAGTCCAACCCTGGCACACTCGTTACCCGGCACAGTCCCACACTCCACTCCTGTTGGACAAATCACAGATTCACAGTCTGTTTTTCCCCAAGAGCTCTTAACTTTCCCCAGGTAGCATCACCTGCCCAAATACCTCTCCAGATGGACAGAGGTAGTTGCATCCCATGTAGCAGGCACACAAACAAAGCCTGTTTCTCAAAAGGGGACACGCTGGATTCGTTCACTACCCTCCCTCCGGCACAACTCACCCAGGGACTCAGTTGGGTCAGACATCCATGGTGACTAAATCCTCCAGCCAAGCACACAAAGCTTGCTTTATTTTATAATACAGCTCCCAACACTATCCACAGTGCAAGCACAAAAAACCTCCATTACTTCTCACAACACAGCTCCAAGCACTCTCCGCAGTGATAGCACATCACTTCATCTCTTTTGCATCAAAGCTCAAAACCCTCCTGGTCAAGTTCCCAGGCTTGGAGCTCCTGTACCCCAATCCCTCCCAGGGCTCCTCACATATTTTTGCCCCTACATCATGATTACAACCCTGCACTCCCGACTGGAATGAAATCAGGAAATAGACTGCACTGAGCACATGGATGCGTAGCTATATGAAGAAGTTATGCAACAGCGACACCATGTGGCAAATCCGGTTTCTGCCAGGGCACACTGCAAAGGGTACGAATGGCTCACTCCCCTTCCCTTACCCAATTTAGATCCAACACTTAGATGGCCAGACAGGGGTTTTTACATCCTGTGGTACTTTTAAAACCATAGGGTAACTTAACCCTATGGGTCCCTACATATGTTTGCAGCTTATGTGAAATCATAAGGCAAACTTAGAATTGCAGCAGTTAATGCATGCTTTACCTATTATAAGATCATAATGGATTACATTGCATATTTTTGGGAGGTGATCTTCCCGTGTGCTAATCAAATAATCAACTAGCAGATTTTTTTAAGATTTTTTAATCTTTTACTATGATAGAAATGCATCAATCCTTTTACTGAATACATTGGTATAACTACAGAGGAAACACACCTGCAATGGCTGGGGGGGCCCAATAACTAATCAGTAGTAGTTCATATAAATAGGACAAATAATTAATTAATATGCTAATAAGTCAGGCAGTTTTATTTTTTGCTGTGGGCACTGGAATTTACCTCAGTAGAGTTTGCCCACCTACCTGCCCGTAATACTGCTCTGACCTATCATTGCTTGATACCTAAGTTGCACAAGATTCTTACATAAAGTATGGTTTTGCATATATGACAGGTTTTTGCATTAGTTACAGAAATTGCATAGGTCTAGGGGGCCCAAATTATCTTGCTGTAGGACACAATGACTAGTCATTCCACTGCTGAAAAGTTCATGTAGGAGACACTCATAAAATTCAGTAAATAGATCCCAATAAAAACTGCCAATTTTACTCTATAATAAGCAGCTCACAAACACGGTTAATTAAATACTTAATTAATCTGCTAATAAGTCAGTTCATTGAGGGGCAGTGGAATGTATCTTGCGTTTTTTTTATTCATTGGTGAGCAGTGGAGTTTGCCCCCTTGTTAAGCTTCTCTGCAGTACCCAGGCGCTATATCAGTGAATTTTATTTTATTTATAGGTGGAAATTGGCGATATGGCAATGGACTGAATATGCCATGGATTAAGGTCGAAAATACTCCTTTTGTATAACGCTGGACTATTTTTTTGATATACACATTTTTGATATATGTCTTAATCTGTAAATGTCTGAAAGTTTATACGTACATTTTGACAAACGTAAAAAAAAAAAAAAATTTATGTGTAAGATCGACATTTTTATTCCACATACTGTTGTATTTATACTATTAACACTGCTAATTGGCACTTTAAAATGAAACATGGAGGTGATGAACTTTAACCCTGCAATTAAGGGGTGGGATTCCAATAGGATATGTTTTAAAAGGTCACTTTGTTTCCATTTTTGTTACACTTGATAAAGGGCGTTTGAGGCCCGAAACATGTTGTGTGTTTTGTAGCTGCTAATAAACTACATTGTTGCAGAAAAAAAAAAAGGATTGCTCTCCTCACTTTTCTAGTTATAGTTAAGCTTCTCTGCATTGCCATTGCCTGTTACGGAAGTAAGCTTCTATGTAAGTTATGTTAACTTAAGTTTCTAGGTAAGTCAGGGCAGTTTTGCAGAAGGTAAGTAATTTAAGTACGTTTTGTGATGTGGACACATATGGCCAATGGGCTGCAAGGTGAAAAACTCTGATATAGTCCATAAACCTGCTAAGCTTCTTACACAATAGTGGCCATCTGATATCATTAGAACAATGCTATAGGTGAAGTCTAACAAACCTGCTCTACTGAAATCAGGCCATAAATGCCATTGACTACCTTCAACAAAGGATCAGCCTTATAATCACTATACAATGTTTCTTCTTTTTACTTCAATCCTTGTTACCATGACTGTACCCAAGATGTTTTAATTCTGTCAGTGTACTGTTTCACAGGACATTCATGGACTGCCAGTCTGATCAAAAGGAATCAGTGAAAAGTCCCATTCTTTGAAAAGAAAAGATACAAGAAGTGTTGAACTGTTGCTGTATATTCTGTTGTTATGGATATTAAGTGTGGGGCAGCAGTGTTTCAAAAACAGGTTGCGCTAGAACTACTGAAGAAAACAGTTCTCTAGAAGTTGTTTGTAGGTATATCCACCATGCTCAATAATCTTTATTTGGGTGTAAAGCAGTCAAAACCAGAGATTAAATATATACTGTAGAAGAAACAATTCTGCAGCACTCCTGATTGCAAAAGCATGAAAAAAGGCAAGGTAAGGCCCAAAATGTTGCCTATCTGTGATGTAAATTAATTGCTTTTTTCACCTTTGCAATCAGTGCTGCAGTACTACGGCAGAAAGCAGCGGCTCGTGCATGAGCCAACAGTCATACAAATTTGTGTTAAATTGTCAATTTATATGAAAGGATAATATATTGACTGCCAGCTATTTCACACCAGTTTACTGCTATTTCCTGTACATTTTGCAGTCTTATCACTTGTGAGTACCTACAGTAAACATATTAGACTTCCTGGGTAACTAGTACAAGTTTTCTGGATAACAGATCTTTCTTTGGATCTCTGTCCCTTTAGTCTGCTAGAAAATCATTTAAACGTTAAATAAACCCAATAGGCTGGTTTTGCATCCAATAAGGATTTATAGTATCTTAGCTTGAATCGGGTACAAGGTACTGTTTTATTATTACAGAGAAAAAGGAACTTATTTTGAAAAATTTGGATTGTTTAGATAAAATGCAGTCTATGGGAGACAGTTGTGCCGTAATTTAGAACTTTATAATTAATCTGTCATTCACTCAATTTCTTTGTAGCTTTCCCCTGCTTCAGATCTTCACTTTGCAGTCTGGTGTGCTGTTCCATGCATGTTTATAATTATTGCTATATATATATATATATATATATATATATATATATATATATATATATATATATATATATATAAATATATATTACCTATGAAGCAATATGATAATAATGCATTAAAGGTTATCTGTTGCCTAATATTACTAAAATGAGCAGTTTGCATTGTTACTCCCTATGCATAAGTGTTTAGTTTTTATTTGTACACTTACGCACATTCACATGCCATAAATTATATAAAGAAGGCATAATAAACAACTAAACGCTCTGAGTATGAACATTACACCCTACAAATAAGAATGTTGTACTGTCTAAGGCTTTTGTATGACTCTCAATATACACTACGGTGATTTAATTAAAGGAACAGTGCAGTATAAAAATAAAAACTGGTTAAATAGATAGCTTGTGCAAAACAGAAAATGTTTCTAATATAGTTAGTTAGCCAAAAATGTAATGTATAAAGGCTGGAGTGACTGGATGTGTAACATAATAGCCAGAACACTACTTCCTGCTTTTCAGCGCTCTCATTTTGAGTTAGTCAGTGAGATTCAAAAGCAACAGTTATGACCCATGTGCCCACCCCCTCAAGTCACTGATTGGCTGCTGCCTGGTAACCAATCAGTGGAAACCAAGAGAGCTGAAAAGCCAGCAGTAGTGTTCTGGCTATTATGTTACACATCCAGCCTTTATACATTACATTTTTGGCTAACTAACTATATCAGAAATATTTTTTATTTTGCACAGCCTATATATTTACCCAGTTTTTATTTTTATAAACAACAATCCTTTTAAAGCAACCCTAAGTCCTTTATTTGGGACCTGAGGCATTGAATTTGCTGCATAAAGGAGAAGGAAAGCTACCGAGGCACATTATTGCCAATAGATTAACCACAATAGTGCAAGCTAGAATCGGGGCTGTTTTAAGAGCCAACTGGCGTGCCCTCACAGTCACATAGTGAGGCAAAAAATGTTTGTGGAACCACGCCCATTTTTGGCCACACCCCCAAATACCACATTGTAGAAATGGCCATTGATTCCAGACAAGCTAGTAAGATCACCAAAACATGGCCAATGAACAGAAAGTCTCTGTGACCTTGTCTGTGCTTGTGGCAGATTGGCAGTAAGGCAGAGCCAAGATAGAAGCTCCCTGTTCATTAAAGGGGTTGTTTACAGGCCTGGATTTTCGGAGACTTCCACTCACTCTTCCTGCTCACTCATAGCTCTGGGCTCAGATTACAGCAGGGAGGAGAGAGGGGAAAAGGGAGGGGAGAGGGAGAAAGGAGAAAACTGAGCATGCTCAAGCCCTAGCCCTGGAGGTTTAAGCTGAAGGCAGGAAGTCTGATACAGAAGCCCATGAGTACACAATAGAAGGAAAGAAATTCTGTGTTTCTTTTGACAGAGAACTCAGAGCAGCATTACGTTGAGGGTTTACTTGTGTATTTATATAGACCTTTCTGATAAAGCTTACTTAGTTTTAAACGTTACTTCTTCTTTAAACCTGCCAGTGGTCCTGAACTTATAACCTCAATGCTTATTTTCATTTATACATATCAGCGGAAAGTATCATGCTAAAATCAGCTAATATTTTCCTTTAGTAAAGGTATATCCCAATTACAAATAACAATTTTGAGGACCCCCATCTGTTGCTTGTTTGAAGTTAGAATGCCTTTATAGTCAAAAACAAGTCTCAAACATTACATGAAAAATATAGTTTTGCCACCAGCCAGTTATTTTACCTGCTTGTCAGTAAAAAAAGAGGATGCCAATGTTATCAACAGGGAAGGTTAAAAATATAGGAAGTTCTGTATTTTTTTTTCAAGAAAAGTGGGAACCCTATAAAAATAGATTTTTTTTTTACAGTTTAGCAGTTGATCTACCTATCAACCTATTGTTCTCACAGGCATTAAATATATAATAGTACCCTGTAATATTATTGTTTACTGCTTGCCTGTGCCAGCTTGCCTATCCAGTGGCAGAGCACATATGAGACAGCTCTCAGCTTTGCAATTGCTATCTATACTAATGTGCATGTGCCATGTAAACAACATGGTCCCGTACCATCAAAACTGTGTAAACATTGCTAATTATATCCCTGATTTGCTATTGAAAATATGTTAATTGATGTTTGTTGGAGAATAAGGGATAAAGCAGAGCAATTTGCATTAATATTGAATTGCCTACTCCACACGCTGTGCTGCACACTTGCCAATAGAATTTCAAATATTTCATATGTACAAAGCCTTTATTCTGGGCGCACATGCACAGTGATTGTCCCCATATATGTGGCCCCTTGCTGCCATGACTTTTGTGGGCAAATCTCTTGCAAAAAGTTGAGCAGCTTTCACAAAAGTGAGCTCATCTGGAGGTGAATCTAAATAAACTGTACTGTAAACTGTAAATTGTAAACACGTCACTGAAACCACACGCGACCATCAACATGCGTTTTTCAGCACGTAGGTTTCTTTTCCCAACATGCACTTCTCATTGTTCTTGTTCCCCATAATTCTGCTGGCTGGAAATAGAAAAGCTATTTAGAAATAGAAAAACTATTCACATGCAAAATGGAGAAGGAAAGATCGTCAATACGCAACGTAATTACGTCACCAGTTCTAAACATGTATATGTGTCATTTATATTGCGAGTTTTGGACGCTATAGTTAAAATACGCTGCGTATTTACGTATAGTGTGTTTTCAAACTTGCAGATCCCATAGAGTATATCGATTTGGTAGTTTCTTGACGTATTGGTGTTTCTGCTAAAAAACGCCAATGCTGGCATCCTGTGGCGGATTTCAGCTTGCAAACGCCATGTGAGAATTGCCATAGTGCGTTATCCATTAGTTTCAGTCAAAGTACAGTTTCTGTGTATTTACGGCTGACTGAGTTTTTTTAAAAACGAAACGTAAAAAACGCCACGTCTGGCCTTGCCCTTAAAGGAGTCTCTGCTGTTTCAGTGATTCAGGTGCAGATTCTGAACTGTTACAATTTGCTACATTAGTTGATACATTTCTCAGCAGCATCTGTGCAATATTAGCAAGTATTGTATCAATTCTAACAGCCACCTGAAACTCAGAGATTCTGCTTAGCTGGGACAAAGATTAGAAATGTATCAACTAATGTATCAATTTAGACCAGTTTACAGAGTCGGCGACCCCCAGAAAAATGAAGCTTCAATATTAGGAAAACTTCACAAACAGAAAATAGGAAATAATTTTAAAAAAATCTATTTCTGGTGAACTATCTGAATACAACTGAAGTTTTGCAAGGTGTACAAATCTTTTAAAGTACATATCTTGCCTCTTTTCTGCTGAAAATGTGAACTCTTAAAATATAAAAACGTTTATTGCCCTTTCCCCAAAAAAATCTGCAATAAGAGAAATGATTAGAGTTTAGTTAAGCTGCTCTATACAGTGGTGCGAAAAACTATTTGCCCCCTTCCTGATTTCTTATTCTTTTGCATGTTTGTCACACAAAATGTTTCTGATCATCAAACACATTTAACTATTAGTCAAAGATAACACAAGTAAACACAAAATGCAGTTTTTAAATGAGGGTTTTTATTATTTAGGGAGAAAAGAAATCCAAACCTGTGTGAAAAAGTAATTTCCCCCTGAACCTAATAACTGGTTGGGCCACCCTTAGCAGCAATAACTGCAATCAAGCGTTTGCGATAACTTGCAACGAGTCTTTTACAGCGCTCTGGAGGAATTTTGGCCCACTCATCTTTGCAGAATTGTTGTAATTCAGCTTTATTTGAGGGTTTTCTAGCATGAACCGCCTTTTTAAGGTTATGCCACAACATCTCAATAGGATTCAGGTCAGGACTCCAAAGTCTTCGTTTTGTTTTTCTTCAGCCATTCAGAGGTGGATTTGCTGGTGTGTTTTGGGTCATTGTCCTGCTGCAGCACCCAAGATCGCTTCAGCTTGAGTTGACGAACAGATGGCCGGACAGTCTCCTTCAGGATTTTTTGGTAGACAGTAGAATTCATGGTTCCATATATCACAGCAAGTCTTCCAGGTCCTGAAGCAGCAAAACAACCCCAGACCATCACACTACCACCACCATATTTTACTGTTGGTATGATGTTCTTTTTCTGAAATGCTGTGTTACTTTTACGCCAGATGTAACGGGACACGCACCTTCCAAAAAGTTCAACTTTTGTCTCGTCGGTCCACAAGGTATTTTCCCAAAAGTCTTGGCAATCATTGAGATGTTTTTTCGCAAAATTGAGACGAGCCTTAATGTTCTTTTTGCTTAAAAGTGGTTTGCGCCTTGGAAATCTGCCATGCAGGCCATTTTTGCCCAGTCTCTTTCTTATGGTGGAGTCGTGAACACTGACCTTAATTGAGGCAAGTGAGGCCTGCAGTTCTTTAGATGTTGTCCTGGGGTCTTTTGTGGCCTCTCGGATGAGTTGTCTCTGCGCTCTTGGGGTAATTTTGGTCGGCCGGCCACTCCTGGGAAGGTTCACCACTGTTCCATGTTTTTGCCATTTGTGGATAATGGCTCTCACTGTGGTTCGCTGGAGTCCCAAAGCTTTAGAAATGGCTTTATAACCTTTGAAATTGAACTCAGGTGTGATAAACCACAGTTAAGTTATTTTTTAACAAGGGGGGCAATCACTTTTTCACACAGGCCCATGTAGATTTGGAGTTTTTTTTCTCCCTTAATAACGTAAACCTTCATTTAAAAACTGCATTTTGTGTTCAATTTTGTTATCTTTGACTAATAGTTAACGGTTTTTGATGAGCAGAAACATTTAAGTGTGACAAACATGCAAAAGAATAAGAAATCAGGAAGGGGGCAAATAGTTTTTCACACCACTGTATGTTTGAGGCAAATCATTCTGGCAGTCTGTGGCACTTCAGTACAGGCCTCTGTTCCGTAGAGCTTAAAATCTAAGTCCTTTGATGAGGAAAAACTGCCCAAAGAGACGTTGATGTTGTGGGGATCTCTACTCACTGATTGTGGAATAGGAGCAAATCTTCTGAATGATTATGGCTTATGAATCAGTGAGAACTGGAGCATCACCACCCAGAACCGCCGGGGCTTTTTGCACAGAATAAGACTGAAAGGAAGATGCAGCTCACACGCCCAGAGGCTGCCCCTCCCTCCCTGTCACTGCAGCTCGTTCTCTCATTTCCTGGGTCACCCCGTTGCTATGGTGACCGCATTGCACCTGAGCCCTGCGCTTGCGTGCTTCCCTGCAGTCAGCTGGCGCAAACCTGGGGGCCCGAGTGGCTGGCGGGTGGCAGCAGAATTACTACAGAGGGGCAGGTGGATGTGTAGAGAGCAATTCCAATTTCCTCCCTCGGGCAGACTGAGCTGCAGGAGGCCTCCCGGCATGCACCGCTTTATTGTGGTCGGTAGCTCAGGGAGATAAGAGCGGGGCTGACCGGACTGACGGGCGCATAAGAACGGGCATGAGAGCATGAGCCACAGCGCCCACTTACTGAAGAGAAGCCGCGAACTCACATACACAAGAGGTATATATTGTATATTGTAGCGAATGCACCTGTCTCTCCTGGCGCTATTCCTGCTCTATACAAGCGCAATTCTTTCCTGTACTGGTGCAGCTGCAGCGCTAGGACAGGGACAGGGTGGGGCGAGTGGAGAGCAATGTGCAGTCTAACTGGATCCAGTGTAGGTAACAAGCCCTGGGCATCATCAGCATTAAGTGCTAAGGATTTGCCTCTCATTCTCGTGTCTCTCATCAGCTCGGGACTCGTGATTGAGGGAGAGATGCGCTAATGAATCCTCCTCATCAGTGACACAACTACATATCACTGGGCCCAGCAGCAAATTATTTTTCAGGCCTCCAAAATGTCTAGACGTTACCTGTTTTACCTACACGTATTGAAATTGTATACAAATTAGGGCCTCATGTACCCCCCCCCCTCTCCGCAGCCGCAGGGTCTGCTTCCTCTCTAGTTACGCCCCTGGTACTTGTCGTCATCACTGAGCAGCAGGGGCATCGCCTGTGTGTAAAGATGGACTGACCCCGTGGGACACTAAGGGCGGTTTCCTCTGCTCATCACTGGGGGCTGGGAGTAGCCGTACAGTCGCCTGTATCTCTTCCAGGGTGGGGACACTCGTACTATATCTCACTACCCTGTCTGTCTGCGCCTCAGGATGGCACCTCCTGCCCGTGTCTGACTGAGCCCATACTGAGCCCATACGCCTCCTGCTGCTGGTGAAGAGCGCTGGGTGAGTTGCCACAGGGACAGGTTTGGGGGGTGTCACTGAGCTCATACTACACCCCACTAGTACCTCACCTCGTTAATACAATAGCACCTCACTAATACAACAATAGCACCTCACCTCACTAGTACAACATTTCACTAGCACCTCACCTCACTAGCACCCCACTAGTACAGAACCCCACTAGTACATCACTAGTACAGAACCCCACTAGTACGTCACTAGTACAGAACCCCACTAATACATCACTAGTACAGAACCCCATTAGTACATCACTAGCACAGAACCCCACTAGTACATCACTAGTACATCACTAGTACATCACTAATACAGGACCCCACTAGTACATCACTAATACAGAACCCCACTAGTACATCACTAATACAGAACCCCACTAGTACAGAACCCCAATAGTACATCACTAGTACGGAACCTCACTAGCACAGTACGTCACTAGTGCATCACTAGTACAACACCCCACTAGTACAACACCTCACTAGTACATCACCAGTACAGCATCTAATGCTGAGAGTTGGAGACATGAGCTTTTAATAAAAGTGATTTAGTGAGCACACCAAAAGGCTGTGGGATCTGCAATGCAGATGGAAATGCAGGGCTGTCCAACCCCCTGTCCTCACTTATATAGTTATAGTAATAACTCGAGGGCCACGGGTTGGACATCATTAAGCTCTGGACTGGATTTCTTGGGTACTGGCACCTCAGCTTTGTTGTATGTGAAAAGATTTCCTTGAGTGATTGGCATCCATGTGGCATGCTTGGGATGACTTAATTGATAAGTATGGATGTTATTATTATTAATTATGATTATTATTATTATTATTGGATACATTATTTCCATAGGAAATGGCCACACCTCATATCTAATGTAACAATGTGGGGTTTGGATTCTTTATTGCCCATTGTTGTGCCCATTGTGTGCATTGATTGGCTGTGTGTTGGAACGTAAGGGTCCAGTTATTAACAAACTGCAGTGTAGCACAGCTTTCTAGTCAAGCTTTTTTTCCCATTGTATGAAGCATATTAGCCGTAGGCATTTAATAATTCATGCTTTTATGGAAACAAAGAGAGCGCAGCATGGTCTGTGTGTCATTATGACCTATCCATTGTGTGTGCTCCTGGGAGTATCAATGACATCAACCATCTCCTACTAAGTGCTGTGCCTCCTGTCTCCCTCTCAATACAATCCTGCAAGACAAAGTGCTGCCCTTAACACTGTGCAGTGAAAAGAAAAATATCAGTACATTTAGGGAGTGACTTTTTCCCTTTAATCTGAACAGAACATGACGATGATGCTGAAGGGATTGCTAAAATGCTGCTCACATCGTCCCCACAACTTGTTCATTAGACTGGTCACAGAGCAGAGTGCTGTTCTGACCACACACATTTTGCTCACCCCTTACCGTGTCACACTCAAAGTGGCTAAAAGTTTGCCAGAATCTGAGGATTTTCCTTATAAAAACCAGGGTGTTATTTCATTTACAGCAGAAATATTTTAGGGGCAGTATGATCCATGTCAATTTTATATGAACACTGATTTGGCCACTCAGTGCTGTGAGTATGTGAAAGTTCCCAACCCTTGCTTGACATTGTGTGTAACCTTGTATCTACCTGAGTGCAAGCTATTGTAATCAGCCATATTAGGCTCATCCAGGCTCACTGCAGTGTCCTTCACTGGGCTTTCTGGCAGGAATCACGTGTGCAACAGATACATGATCAAAGCCCTTGCAAATGTGTCCTTCTGATAAGGAGCAACAATGTGTTATACTCATATACAGATATATATATTCATATAAAAAGTTTTAAAAATGTGTTCAGTTATAAATATATGTATATAGATTATTGATATACTGTATAAACTCACTGTTATGCTGAGTAAACATGTTGGCATACATATTGTGTCCAGGTACATTCCAACATTGCTTTCTGACAGTTAGTTAATAGCAGGTGGCATTATAGTACTGAAATTATACAAAGTTAGGAGCATGTTTAGGCTAAATTATGTAAATGGTACAGATATTGTTGTGATATTGTATTTAAGTAACAGCAGTTCCCTCTGACTAACTATATATTAAGCATGGGAAACATAAGAATGAACAATAGCACATTTATTCATTTAAGAGACAAATATCATGGCACTCCCTAAACAGTTGGGATCACAACATGCAGCTTCACTTTTCATATACCATGTGTTGTATAAGTTGGGAGGTGTGCTTAATATAACTGAGAATGAACTAGTAGAATAGCTTTTATACAGAGAGGTTGAGACTTGTTTTACTTATTCGCCGAGTATTTGTATTTATTTAGAATAAGAATAAGATAGGAATTGTATATATTTGCTGGGTAAGGGCAGATGTGGGTCTGGTTTCTACCTCTTTTTTCTACCTCTACCTCGAAGTTGCCTCACAAGGAAACTTTGGGGGCGACTTCGGAAAACCAATCGCTCTGAGTGCCATCCCACCGGCGATCTACATTCTAGCCAGCGGGAGGCAGTTTGGGGAGATTAGTCGCCCCGAAGAAGAGAGGATTTGTTGCTGGTGACTAATCTACCCAAATCTGAACGTGCGCCCTGACCCTCACTCATTTAGCTGAAGCAAATCAAGAACTTCAGAGTTGGGGTGTCTTTGCTGTGCCCTCCTTGCTCTTCTGCTGCAGCACAGGGCACTCAGGAAGCACAGAAACTGCAGGTGTTTGGTTTGAGCACAGGAACAATGTACATTTTTGCCTTGCCATATTAGTATACAGCACGCAGGGAAAACACAATATGCAGCCATTTTGAGATTACGTTTTTTTTTATTTCATTTTAAGCAGATGGGCATATTTGTTGAGGAATGACAGTTCCCCTTTAAACGAGCACTTGTTTCTATTTTTTTTTCATAGGTGTCTTTAAACCAGCACTGTCTATAAAACCCCAATTTTCTTTTATGGCTATTTTGTATTAATTTTAAATAGTCTTCATATTGGATATAAAGACTGGTCCTGCAGGGGCTGCTAGATCTTCCCTCTCAGAGTCAGTTAGATCAGAAGAAGTTATCTCATGGTAGATCATGAATTATTGTTATTCTTTATATAGGGCTGACAAATTCCTCATTGCTTTACAGATTAATTTGCATCAGTCCATGCCCCAGTGGAGCTTGCAATCTAAGGTTCCTGTCAAATACACACACACACTATGGTCATAGTTATCAGGAACCAGTTAACCTGCCTATGTGTTTTTGGAGAGTTGGAGGGAAGTGGGGTACCCCAAGTAGACACGAGGAGAACATACAAACTCTTTGCAGATAATGCTCTGATGGGTTTTTTGCTATTTATATTAGGTTACCACTCATTCTGTACCATTGTCTCTTTGTACTCCCTCTTGCAGGAGTTATTATAGTTAGTTATAGTTAGTTTCAGCACTGTTACATGATCACTATTAAAGGAACAGTAACACCAAAAAATTATGTGTTGTAAAGGAATGACAATATAATGTACTTGTGTCCTGCACTGGCAAAACTGGTGTAATTGCTTCACAAACACAACTATAGTTTATATAAACAAGTTGCTGTGTAGCCATGGAGGCAGCCATTTAAGCACAGGATAAAAAGTAGATAACAGATAAGTTCTGAAGAATTCCAATGTATTCTACAGAGCTCATCTGTTATCTGCTGTGTATCCTGTGCCTTTTCTCCTTTTTCATCTCTGAATGGCCGCCCCCATGGCTTCATTGCAACTTGTTTATATAAACACTAGTTGTTTTTTTGAAGCAAACACACCAGTTTTACCAATGCAGCACAACAGTACATTATATTTCCATTACTTTAGGACACTTTCATTTTTTGGTTTTACTGTTCCTTTAATCATTCTCAAGTACTGTTCAATTTTTTTTCTCCCAGCCCCACAAATGCAATTACCTTTCAGTCCATCCAACTTCCCCTCCAGAGCCAACCAGTCCAGTTCACTGGTGCATTCATAAAACCCTTTAACATTTGGCTCATATACTTTCATTTATTCTCACAATCAGTTGTTTCCTTACAAATTCCCAAGACATTCAAATGCTGGTGGCCCATTTAATAATCCCATTAGGTGAAAACTATCAGCTCTTAATCAGTTATAATGATCCCTCTTTATTCCAGAACAATAATGGCTGTATTTTGTGAATCACTGCTTTAATCTCAATATCTAGAAATCTAATACTCTGTGAACCGATCTCAAAGTAAATCCTAGGTGCTGCTGTGATAATAGAATCATCATGTTCCTCCCTTTCTATTGTATCAGATAGGGAATAACTCAGCTAAAACAAGCACTGCCAAGCCATTTCATAGGAAATGAACATTTCACCACACACCCCACAAATAGAACTGGCAATGGTGCTACTAGAATTCCCATGGCAGCTCCTGAGATATTGGTGTTTATATTAGTGTCTGATACCAAATGTAAAACTTATAACAAATACTAGGTGGGCCATCAGTGTAGTACAGGAGGGCCCATACTTTACTCTAAAGCAAGGTCTACTTTTATACTTTTAGTGATAATGTCCCATTATAATCTACATCCATAAAAGAATTGTTAGCATCTGTTCCATGTAAATATTACTTAAATACTGAAAATGTATATTGCTATTTTTAAAATCAACAATTTCTTATGTAACTTAACAAAAATATCTGAAAGAAAAGCATGAAACAGGAGGATTAAATAGACAAGCTGTTTGTTGACATAGTCTTGAGATCTACTGATCACCAGCTAAAGGTCTACTGGTAGATCCTGATCTACCTTTTGGGCACCCCTGGTGTAGTATATGGTGTCGTAAATACTTATGTTCCGAACTAGTAACTCCATACAATCACAATAGGCTGAAAAGAAAATATAAACTATAATGCAGTTGGTAACTGTAGGTTTATGTGGGTTATTGTTCATTCTTCATTGTTAGATCATAAACTCTATAGGGCAGGGATTTCCTACTGTGTCTCTAACCGCATGGCTATTATATGTATATTTATACTTGTTTATTATAATGCTGCACTTTTCTATATTGTACTATTTTACAGTGCTACATAGCCTAGTATTATTATTATTATTAATAATTAGGGATGCACCGAATCCAGGATTCGGTTCGGGATTCGGCCAGGATTCGGCCTTTTTCAGCAGGATTCGGATTCGGGCGAATCCTTCTGCCTGGCTGAACTGAATCCTAATTTGCATATGCAAATTAGGGGCAGGGAAGGGAATTGCGTGACTTTTTGTCACAAAACAAGGAAGTTACAATTTTTTTCCCCTTCCCACCCCTAATTTGCATATGCAAATTAGAATTCAGATTCGGTTCAGTATTCGGCAGAAACCTTTTGCAAACGATTTGGGGGTTTGGCCGAATCCAAAATAGGGGATTTGGTGCATCCCTATTAATAATAACGTATTTTTAGAGCACCAACATATTGTGCAGCTCTGTAAAATAATTGTGTTTATACAAAGAAATTCTATAAATGACATACATAGAACATATAGAGTTAAGGTTAGGTCCATAAATATTTGGACAGAGAATTTTTTTTTCTAATTTTAGTTCTGAACATTACCATAATGAATTTTAAATGAAAAAACTCAGATGCAGTTGAACTGCAGACTTTCAGCTTTAATTCAGTGGGTTTAACAAAAAGATTGCATAAAAATGTGAGGAACTAAAGCCTTTTTTAACACAATCACTTCATTTCAGGGGCTCAAAAGTATCTGGACAAATTAAAAAACTGAAAATAAAATGTTAATTTCTAATACTTGGTTGAAAACCCTTTGCTGGCAATGACAGCCTGAAGTCTTGAACTCATGGACATCACCAGATTCTGGGTTTCCTCCTTTTTAATGCTCTGCCAGGCCTTTACTGCAGCGGCTTTCAGTTGCTGTTTGTTTGTGGGCTTTTCTGTCTAAAGTTTAGTCTTCAACAAGTGAAATGTATATTCAATTGGGTTCAGATCAGGTGACTGAATTGGCCATTCAATAATATTCCACTTCTTTGCTTTAATAAACTCCTGGGTTGCTTTGGCTGTATGTTTTGGGTCATTATGAAACATCACCCAATCAATTTGGCTGGATTTGAGCAGAAAGTATGTCTCTGAATACCTCAGAATTCATTCGGCTGCTTCTGTCCTGTGTCACATCATGGATAAACACTAGTGTCCCAGTGCCACTGGCAGCCATGCACGCCCAAGCCATCACATAGAGATGTGGTATGCTTTGGATCATGAGCTGTTCCACACCTTCTCCATACTTGCCATCATTCTGGTAGAGGTTGATCTTGGTTTCATCTGTCCAAAGAATGTTTTTCCATAACTGTGCTGTATTTTTTTAGATTTTTTTTAGCAAAGTCCAATCCAGCCTTTCTATTCTTGATGCTTATGAGTGGCTTGCACCTTGCAGTGCACCCTCTGTATTTACTTTCATGCAGTCTCTCCTCTATGATAGACTTGGATATTGATACACCTACCTCTTGGAGTTGTTGAGTGTTGTTCACTTGTTTGGCTGTTGTGAAGGGGTTTCTTTTCACCATAGAAATGATTCTGTGATCATCCACCACTGTCATCCACGGTCTTTTTGCTTTGCTGAGTTCACCAGCTTTCTTTCTTTCTCAGGATGTACCAAACTGTAGATTTTGCCACTCCTAATATTGTAATATCCTGTAATATTCTCGGATGGATTTTTTCTGTTTTTGCAGCTTTAGGATGGCTTGTTTCACCTGCATGGAGAGCTCCTTTGACCGCATGTTGTCTGTTCACAGCAAAATCTTTCACAAGCACCCCCCTCCCTCAAATCAACTCCAGGGCTTTTATCTGCTTCCTTGATAATGACATAACAAAGGAATTGCCCACACCTGCCCATGAAATAGCCTTTGAGTCAATTGTCCTATTGCTTTTGAGCCCCTGAAATGAACTGATTGTGTTAAAAAAAAAAAGGCTTTAGTTCCTCACATTTTTTCTGCAATCTTTTTTTCAACCCACTGAATTAAAGCTGAAAGTCTGTAGTTCAACTGCCTCTTAGTTGTTTCATTTAAAATTCATTGTGGTAATGTACAGAACCAAAATTAGAAAAAAAAGTTGTCTCTGCCCAAATATTTATGGACCTAACTTTTACATACATAACAACCAGTACCTGTACAAAAGGTGAGGAAGGCCCTGTGCTAAAGAGTTTACAATCCAAAGGGGAAGGGAATAAGGCACAAGGTGTGGGAGTGGGCAAGATAAGAAAAAAAAAACAAGTGAGAGATGTAATACTGTATGTGGTATTGCATTTGGTAGCTAAATGGAGTGAGGTAATGGCTTCTCTAAAGAAGTGCATTTTAAGAGATCTATTGAAAGCAGAAAAGTTGGGAGAAAGTGGGACAGACTGTGGGAGAGAATTCCAGAGGAGGGGTGCAGCCCTTGCAAAGTCTTGAATGAGAGTGTGTGAGGAGGTAATGAGAGAAGAGTTGAGTAGCAGGTCAGAAGAGGAGCCTAGTAAGCAGTTGGGTAAGTATCTAGAGGTGAGTTCAGAAATGTAGGCAGGGACAGAATCATGAAGTGCTTTGAATGTCAGGGTCAATAATTTTAATTTTATTCTGAAATGTAGTGGAAACCAGTGCAGGGATTGGCAGAGTGGGATGGCAGAGGTGTATAAGCCTGGGGACAGTGTTCATTATGGACTGGAGAGGTGACAGTCTCTGGTGGGGAAGGTCAATTAAAAGAGACTTACAGTAGTCTAGACGTGATATGATGAGATAGTGAAAAAGAATTTTGGCAGCATCTTGGGTGATAAATGACGGTATTTTGGATATGTTCCTTAGGTGGAAGTGACATGATATAATAAGTGACTGGATATGAGGAGCGAAGGACAGGGCAGAATCTAGGATAACCCTGTAGCACTGTATAAAAAATACATACTGTATATATTCTTTATAATTTCCCTTGTCATTGCTTCACCTCTAACACAATTTAGATTCTTCTGATGGATCAAACTGTGAATCAAATCTACGGTGTAGAACAAAGAGTATATTTGTATTTCATTAGGCTATAGAAAAATCTGAGCTACAAGAGATAGTGTTACATGTAATGCCTGGCAAATGATTTTCCCCACTGACTGCTATATTCTCTCCTTTTAACAGTGGGATGAAATCCATCATATCTGGTTGTACATCTGCCACATACAACTCTAGACATAACAAATTGCAGAGAAAATGGCATTTAGATGGAGCCTGTTATAATAATGGAGCCTTATAATAATAATAATTTGTGTTGTAGAGCAGACTGGTGACAGATGCAAGTAACCTGACAGCAGAGGTAGCACTGCAGCTCACATCTCACTCCACTGGGTTAGAGGCAGGGCTGCAAATATGTAAGAATATGGCATGGTGTTGGCAACATGATCTTACTCCATTTCATTAGAGACACTTAAAGGAGAACCAAATTAAAAAAAACAAATATGACTAGAAGTGCTTTTTTCACATACTGAGCTTGTCGCTCCATCCTAAAGGTATGGCATCTCTACAACATTAAAGATCCAGGCCTTTTAAGTTGTGCACTGGTGCTCCCCATCTTTGATTTGGTTATGAGTGTCAGTGACACGCACATGCTCAGTGGGCGTTGAGCAGCTGTTGAGAATCTAAGCTTAGGAGTCATCACAAATCATCAAACAGAAAATTAGATTTGCCTGTTAAATAAGCTGATGCTAAAAGACAAGCTCTGATGCGAATTGTGCTGGTTTTGGAGCTTCAATGTAAGAGAATCTGAATTAATTACTAATCAGCCTTGTATTATATATAGTGTATTGTAAGTCGGTCCCTAATCTCAGTAAGTGACGGCAGCACAGAGCATGTGCAGTGAATTGGCAGAAAAGAAGATGGGGGACATCTTCAGAGACACAGATCTTTGCTGCTAAAGGGCAATGGTTGCCTTGAGCTGGCACAGAAGCCCAAAACATCATGTAAAACATTTCTGCCATATTTCTTTGTTAAGCTTTCGTTCTCCTTTAACTGCTTGTATAGCTTTAGAATGTGTGAGGAAAGCCAGAGATAAAATAACATACGTTAAAGGTGACCAGGCCAAAACGGAAGCCAGGACCTCAGCTCTGAGGGTCACTAATACTGATCAGTGCACACCTGTGCCTCACAAGATCTTCCTCAACATGTACAATGTCCCCTCTCTTCATTAGTGTTGTCTACAAAGTATATTGTTTGTTGGAGGAGACATTTTCACTGTACTAAAGGGATCCACTGTAACCCAACCAAAAGAAAAATGCTGATACATTAATGGGGGGGTCTAACCCAGAAGGAGTCATTATGTGACCACCTTGAGGAAAGCTCTGCTCTTCACACAAGATTGAAAATCCAGCACAGGGAGCCAAGCATAGTGTAAGGAGGAGGCACAGGCAATCCCTGTTATTATTGTCAGCCATATTCTCTGTCTGGTGCTTCAGTCTGACAGCTCAGTAATTCAGGTGCAGTCTCTGAACTGTTATATATCAATTATATCAGCTGCCTTTGGTCCAATTGGTCGAACGTAAAAAATAAAGAGCAAGTGAAAAAAGTCTATTTCTGGTGTACTGATAGCAACTGAACTAACAAAAGGTTTTGGAAGGTGGGCAACCCGTTTAAACATTAACAACCCAATATGGTTATATTCAGTGTAGTTACCATCAAGTTACTGTTTTTATATTACAGAGAACAAGGAAATCAAATGTTTTTCCTAAATGGGACTCTAGGAGGGGGGATGGCCTTCCTGTATTTCAGAGTTTTCTGCACAACAGATCCCATATCCATGCTGCTTTGATATGAGGCTGATCAGTAGCACAGCTGTATCTGTAGTGCTTGTTTTGTATATCAGTTGTACTGTTCATCTCCTGACCCAGGCATGTCTCACCTCCATACAGGGATGGGAAGAATTAATCAGAATATGGATATTACTGCATCATATATCAGTACTATAACAGGAAACAGAGATGATAACAAAATGTTTATATTGCATTTACATTGAGCACAAAGACTGGATGTGTACAATTCCAATATTGCTAAATCACAAATACTTCTTAAATTGGTTATATATACATTGTGGGCTATTTTGTCCTTTGTGTAGTTTACTGTTTACCTTTAAGTTAGCTGAATGGTGATCAGTGTTGTGTCTGTATGATACGTGTGTTATGCCTGTATGATACGTGTGTTATGCCTGTATGATACGTGTGTTATGCCTGTATGATACGTGTGTTATGTCTGTATGATACGTGTGTTATGTCTGTATGATACGTGTGTTATGTCTGTATGACAGACATAACTGAATGGTGATCAGTCATAACTGAATGGTGATCAGTGTTATGTCTGTATGATACGTGTGTTATTTCTGTATGATACGTGTGTTACAGTATGTCTGTATGATACGTGTGTTATGTCTGTATGATACGTGTGTTATGTCTGTATGATATGTGTGTTATTTCTGTATGATACGTGTGTTACAGTATGTCTGTATGATACGTGTGTTATGTCTGTATGATACGTGTGTTATTTCTGTATGATACGTGTGTTACAGTATGTCTGTATGATACGTGTGTTATGTCTGTATGATACGTGTGTTATGTCTGTATGATATGTGTGTTATGTCTGTATGATACATGTGTTATGTCTGTATGATACGTGTGTTATGTCTGTATGATACGTGTGTTATGTCTGTATGATACGTGTGTTATGTCTGTATGATGCGTGTGTTATGTCTGTATGATACGTGTGTTATGTCTGTATGATATGTGTTTTATGTCTGTATGATAAGTGTGTTATGTCTGTATGATACGTGTGTTATGTCTGTATGATATGTGTTTTATGTCTGTATGATACGTGTGTTATGTCTGTATGATACGTGTGTTATGTCTGTATGATACGTGTGTTATGGTTGTATGATACGTGTCATGGCTGTATCATATGGTATGTGTGTTATGGCTGTATGGTACGTGTGTTAAGGCTGTATGATACGTGTGTTATGTCTGTATGTGTGTTAAGGCTGTATGATATCTGTGTGTACTTTATACTGACAGTGACAAAGCCAGGCAGGCTGCCAGTTGTGATGCTCCGCTGTGTGCATACATATGTGCATCTGTCCTGCTTGTCTCCTGACTTGTGTAATACAATAGTGACATGAGCAGATGCTGTTGTGGTAGTGGGTCAAAGCTAATAACCGCCGGGTAACACTGCTGATGTCTGATATTGTTTCCCCTCCTGGAGCTGAAGCTGTATCAACTGGCATCACTGATGAGGAAACTGTCATGTGTGTGGTATAGTTGTCCTTTACACGTATAACACAAAACCATTACTGCTGTGTCTGTGTTTCACTGACAGCTTGTTGTGATCCAGGGTAATTATTATTACAATATGATACTTTATTCTGCTGTGTTCTGAAACATTGCCTTGTTCATGTGGTAAATATTATCAGACTTTCTGGCTCCTTGTAGAGAATCTGTTGCACAGAGCTATTGGCTGAGATATTTCCCCGTTCTCTCTTAGATAGTATTGCCATGGCTACTTCTAATCTGGAGAACCAGCTGCAAAGTGCCCAGAAGAATCTGCTCTTTCTGCAGCAGGAACACGCCAACACGCTGCGAGGCCTGCACTCAGAGATCCGACGCCTACAGCAGCACTGCACAGGTACATGGACCTACATATGGATATATACTGTCTATCCACTCCTCCAGCCTCTCCCATCTGATCACATGGACATATAACGATGGTTGTTCCAGTCACTATAACCGTGTTCTTGTGCTGGTTGATATCAGTGACTACTGGTGGAATGTGGCCCAAAGCACAAATCAAGGGGCCCTATACTGTATACCCATAGTGCATTCATTCCAGGGCCCACCAATCATATCTTGTGCAAATCACTTCAAACACTTTAGCTCTCTCTCGTATTGACACTCCAGAAGCAGCAGCAATAGGCAAGTTTTGCCCCAATACTGACAAATCTGAGGCGCATTGCACAGTTTTTGTGTTAACTCAATTATATTCAATGCTGAATGAAACTAAATGCACTGCAAATAGTGCCGGATCTCTGTGCTTTACGGTTCATTATTAACTCCTTATTCCTTTCATTTTGTTTTTTACTTCAGATCTGACATATGAATTAATTCTTAAAAGCCCTGATGAGACAGGTAAGGAATGTCATGCCCACTGATTTTTGCTTTATCTCATAATTCTGTCCTAATTATTCAGCAATTCGATTGTTTTGACACAAGCCAGAACACATAATAACACACATCACTTCAAGCTATTTTCCAAAACAACCACTAATTTACATCTACATGTACAGTATATCAGTGCATCTTGCACAAGTGTGATGTTGCAAATAAGTGTGTGCCCATAATTGGGCTCTAATTCTGCGGATTCTGCATTCAAACATACTTCCAACACTGCATTTATCAGAAGGGATCCGCAGTGTTTATTAAATGGACATAGGCCCATATGCAAACCATGCAAATGACTCACATTTAGGAATTCCAAAAACACTCAGTCTCTGGTCACTGGTAGCCCTGCTTTTTTTTTTCCCTAGGAACCAGTATGTCCAGAAGCCACGAACTAAGGAGGAAATGTGAGGAACTGGAAGTGCAACTAAAAGTCAAAGAAACTGAGAATAACGAGTTGCTAAAAGACCTGGAACAGAAAAATTCGATGATTATGGTACTGGAAAACACAATTAAGGAACGAGAGAAAAAGTATTTAGAAGAACTGAAAGTGAAGAGCCACAAGCTCAACATGCTTTCCAGTGAACTAGAGCAGAGGGCTGGCACCATTGCATATCTCACCTCCCAACTCCATGCGACCAAGAAAAAGCTGCTGAGTTCAACTAGTGGGACAACCGATATTGCACCGCCCGGTAGCCCAGTACTTTCCAGTTACAAGCCGTCCCCTCCCAAAGAAAAACTACCAGAAACTCCCAGGCGCAGAATGAAAAAGAGCCTCTCTACTCCCCTCAATGCGGACTTTGCAGAAGTCTACAGGCTCGGGGCAGACGGCAGAA
Source organism: Xenopus laevis (assembly GCF_017654675.1). NCBI lineage: Eukaryota > Metazoa > Chordata > Amphibia > Anura > Pipidae > Xenopus > Xenopus laevis. Next base: position 174,540,853 of record NC_054371.1, read on the forward strand.
AGATAATGTTGCGAGAGCCTGTGGATGCCATGCCCGACCCAACTCCATTTTTATTGGCCAGGCAATCTGTAGAAACGCAGATGATCAAAGAGAGGCCACTAGTCATCCCTCCCATTCGCTCTGACTCCAGCAGTCCAGCCAAAGAGAAGAAGCAGAAGGCCCATATTGGAGTAGCCCATCGCATCCCCCATGCAAGTTCTGTGCCGAGCCAAGTGGTTTCCCAGCCTGAGGTGGAAACATTAGCAGTGGATCAAGTTAATGGAAGCAAAATAGTAAGGAAGCACTCAGGAACTGACAGAACTATTTAGAGCAACTATTTAGTAACCATAAATTTGCTTTTTATTTACTGTGTGGCCAGGCAGAATATAGGGATGATTTTTTTATTATTTCCTATTGTACCCTGCATGCCAAATATAAACCCATTCTCTGATGTCAAAATGGAAGGGGCTGTCCTTAAACACCAACTACAAATGATTCCTCACTAACTAAGTGCTGCTGTTACATGTCTATTTAATGCTTGCACCAGTATGTGCAATATCTAGCTGTGCTGGAGCAAGCACACTATACACACAACTACTTACTACTAGTCTGCTCTGATATTATACCCACAAGACAAGCATCACAATAAGAGCTTCTTGCTACTTCCTACTCTGTATTTCCCATGCTGCAGTACAATGCCTTTCTCTGGCAGCACTAACAATACTATTCATGGATGTGTCATTTAGATTTAAGACTACTGTCGTTTTTTTCTAAGCCACTTAGTGTTTCTATACATTTTATTCTAAGTTTACAGCTTTTCTGTGAAGGTGTAATGTGAATATAGGACAGCATTCATTTTGGCTGTACCATATTTAGTAAGGGATGACGGTTTCTAATGCTTACTATTGCTCCTTAAAATAATCTTACAAGCCAAGCCTTCACATGAGCAGATCTGTAGGGGTTTCTGCTTCATAATGCAGAATTTATCTCTCAAGTGGCTTTTGCATCAAGTTGCAGATGTAAGTCGCCAGTTGAGCCTTGATTATTAGTTACAATGTTCTTGTCATTTATAGGAATCTTGTGACAGTTTAAGTTGCAGTTCTGACAATTTATATGTTAAAACACAAAGCTACAGTATAATCAGGATAAGTGCCATTAAAGGGGGCACTGGGGCTCAGAAGCTTGCAGAAGCCCTTCTGTGGTTGCCGATTGGGCAAGGATGGATATGATTAATGTTTTGCACTGGGGACTGTTATGGTCTTGTTTTGCTACTAGTAAAGATACACAAAGTGCAGGCGGCCAGCAGTTTGCAAGCTGAACTGATATAAGATACCTGTGTCTACTTAAACTGCATGAAGGCATGAGGCTGCTGGGTAACCGGGTATCTATCACAGGCCATATTACGTAAACAAGTCCTGCATCACATGAGATAATGAACCTCTACTGAAAAATAACCTGCACTATACCCTTCACTGGCTTCTGTTAGCATTTACAGTGAGGGTGAACATATTCTTGCAGAGTTTGATAAAGGGAAAATGTATTACACTTCCATAGAGAGACACTGTCATATTGTAATTAAAATATCAAACAATAATAAACACTGTAGACATAAAATACTTGTTATATATTTATAGATCATACCTCTCTGCAGCTACTGCAAAGGAAACATGAGCACCTTTGTGCTAGAGTCCTGCAGCGGGTCAGGTACCTGTGAGTTACCCACAAAAACCTGCAGTGCCCTGCGGGTTGCAGGTACAATTTTCGGGAGCGGGTATACACGCGGGTCGGCGGTTCTCCGGGTTTGTGGGTCACGAGATGGGTTGCGGGTCTTCTCAATAACGAGTTTTACTCCTTTTTTTCTTCTTACTACTTCCAATGATGTCACTTCTGCTTTACAATGACAACACTTCCTGTTTTATGCCTTTTTTTCTGATCACTCCAACTTCTAATGATGTCACTTCCGGTTTACAATGTACAACACTTTCTGTTTCTGGATGGTCAGCGGATCTGGTTGCGGATAAGGTACTTGCGGGTCGGGTGTCCAATCGGGTAAGTATGTGGGTTGCGGGTCCGGTTCAGGTTTAACAAATTGGTTCCGCGCAGGACTCTACTTTGTGCTAAAACCATTTTTTTCCTGATTGCTGATCCCTTATGTGCTATGCAAACAGGCCCCACTGGATCCAGAATGAATGCGTGTAAAGCTACAGAGGAGGAGCTGCTTTCTATACTAAATCAGAGCTTCTGAAGCAAATACACAATGTTTATAAGTTCAAGGTGCCTGTACGGTGTACTACCTTTCACCCTTTAAGTGCTTTAAGTTAAGCTTCATTTGTCATGCCCAAAAAGTATATGCATATTAAACAAAAGCTGATTTTTTTATGCTTGACAGCCTTACTGTCTGTACAAATAGCACCAAGAGCTCTGTTATCTGCATTCTCCACACATTATCCTACAACATGCTCCGAAGTGTCTCTGCTGATGTAAGAGGAGAGCTAATGGAGACAGGGCTAGTTTCAAGGATTTCAGAACAGTTAACATAATCACAGTAAACAAATATTATTATTTGTAAATGACGAGTTTGGTTCTAGATATATAAATAAATGTGATTGTAACCTGCATAAATACTCAATAAAATGGATAGAGTCCCTATAAAAAGAGAGACGGAGGATACAAGGGTCTCCTGTTATGTTATTGCTTCTTGTTGGCATAGCTTATAAATGATGGATTTCTATAAAAACACTTGTAGCTGCCAATTTAACTGGATCTTAATTCTGTCTCATAATATTGACACCTCCCTTGTAATTAATAAAAAGTGTCACAACAGTGCCCTGTTCATTATTCATGCAGCAATATTAATAAATGGAGCATTGTCTGTATACTGTGGTACAAGCTGGTGAGAGATTGTCTTTATACACAGAAACAAGTGCAGGACCATGAATATACAACATGAGAAAGATACTGCATAATCATTCTATTGTGTGTGGTCCTCACTGGCCTGAAAAAGCTTCCAGCAGTGTGGCTTGCTCTCGATGTCACGCCTGGCTAAAAATTGGTCACAAATCTACAGGTATGAGATCCGTTATCTGGAAACCCGTTATCTACAAAGCTCAGAATTACAGGATAGCCATCTCCCATAGACTCCATTTTAAATCAAATCATTCAAATTTTTAAAAAGCATTTGCTTTTCTGTACTTGATGCCAACTAAGATATACTTCATTTTTATTGAAACAATCCTATTGGGTTCATTTTTTAGTAGACGTAAGATATGGAGATCCAAATTACAGAAAGATCCTGTATCTTGAAAACCCCAGGTCCTGAGCATTCTGGATAATAGGTCCCCTACCTTTTGCATTTTAAAAAATTCCATCAGTTTAGGACTACATCGGCTTGTTATTACTGTCCATCCTGATACAGCTGCCTAGGAAGCCATTATGATCCAATGCTTTGGCAATTTGGCCCAGTGAGTTGGTGCCAAATTAGGGAAAGATCCACTGGTTTGGTCCTTGCCCAGATAAGCAAATCTTTTAGTGTCTGGCCAGCTTAAGATATTTCTTGAGCAATGATAGAATAGGACTTTTTACAAAGGGTTGGTTAAAGGAACAGTAACACCAGAAAGTGTTTTAAAGTAATGAAAATATCAATTAGTGTTGCCCTGCACTGGTAAAACTGATGTGTTTGCTTCAGAAACACTACTATAGTTCATATAAACAAGCTGCTGTGTAGCAATGGCGGAAATTGAAAAAAGTCTATATGGCACAGGATAAATCGTGGCTAACAGAGAACACCATTATGTTCTACAGAGCTTATCTGATATCTGCTGTGTAACCTGAGGCTGTGTAGCAATGGCTGCCCCCATTGCATCTTATTTATATAAACAATAGTAGTGTTTCTAAAGCAAACACATCAGTATTAACAGTGCAGGGCAACATTATATTTGTATTACTTTAAAGCTTTATGTTACTGTACCTTAAAGTGAGCGTAATCAGTGTAGACACAGAGGCCCTATACATATACATATATATGCCACAACATGAGACTGAGCAGCAAATAGAAATGAGTGAATACCAAATTATAAGCCACTGTGCATTGATAGAGAAGATTCTGCTGATGATCATCATCATTATATGCTTTGTGCTGATTGATTGGCTCATATTGTTTAGTAATCAAAGAGGAACTATGTGTTTGCATTTTCAAACATTTTATTTAAATGTTGTTATAAGCATTCAGCTTGCCTATGCAAAATATATTAATATACAGCATTAAGAAAATATGAATCTTCATGTATATCTTTCTTTTCTAATCCGAGTTGAGAGTAAGGCACACACCCTGCAGCACCCAATGCGAATTGTGTTTTGTTGTAGAGAGATCAGCTTCAAACACCAAACCGACTCCCATTGCATTGCGCCTCATCGATGTAGTGTAGACTGGTGTCCTGAAGGTATTCTGTAACACACAGCATTTCTCTTATTTCTGCAATAACCCAAGGCCTGGCTCTACTACTGTTACTGGCCAACTCCTTCATTCAGACTGTGACCTAAACACTTACATGATATTAATACGCAATAGAAGAAAAGAGATGTTTTTCCTTTAAGCCAAATGTTAGGAATGCTTATGAGTAATTATGAGGAACAGCCATGGATATTGGTTAGCCGGATTTGTGCACATTTTCTCTAATATGCGTGCATTCTTTTTATAAGAGAACTAAACCCTAAAAATGAATATGGCCAAAAATGCCATATTTTATTTACTAAACTTGTTGCACCAACCTAAAGTTTAAGCTTCTCAATAGCAGCAATGATCCAGGAATTCAAACTTGTCACAGGGGGTCACCATCTTGGAAAGTGTCTCAGTGGGCTCTGAGCAGCTGTTGAGAAGCTAAGCTTAGGGGTCGTCACAAATTATTAAGCAGAAAATGAGGTTGGTCTGTAATATAAGCTGATGCTACAGGGCTGATTATTAAATTCTGATGCTAATTGCACTGGTTTCTGTGCTGCCATGTAGTAATTATCTCTATCAATTACTAATCAGCCTTATATTGTGACATTCCTATTCTATGTGTACTGTATATTATGAGTGGGTCCCTATACTCAGTAGTGTTCATTGAGGGGGCCGGGCCCTGCCCCCCTCCGTACCGCCGCATTAGCCCGCATTTCTCAGTGGCGCACAGACTGCTGGGGGGCCCTGAGGGGGTGCGGGCCCTGGCCCGCTCGCACCCCCTGCTCCCCCCGGTAGTTCCGCCACTGCCTAAACTCAGTAAGTGACAGCAGCACAGAGCATGTGCAGTGAATCAGCAGAAAAGAAGATGGGGAACTACTGGGGCATCTTTGGAGACACAGATCTTTACAGCTAAAGGCCTGTGGTGGCCTTGGGCTGGTACACAAGCCCCAAACATAATGTACATTTCTAGCTACTTCTTTAGTTAAGCTTTAATTAATCTCAGTAATTATTTTTCTTTATTCCATTTAAGGCTTAAAGGGATCCTGTAATCGGAAAACATGTTTTTTTCAAAACTCATCAGTTAATAGTGATACTCCAGCAGAATTCTGCACTGAAATCCATTTCTCAAAAGAGCAAACAGATTTTTTTATATTCAATTTTGAAATTTGACATGGGGCTAGACATTTTGTCAATTTCCCAGCTGCCCCAGTCATGTGACTTGTGCCTGCACTTTAGGAGAGAAATGCTTTCTGGCAGGCTGCTGTTTTTCCCTCTCAATGTAACTGAATGTGTCTCAGTGGGACATGGGTTTTTACTATTGAGTGTTGTTCTTAGATCTACCAGGCAGCTGTTATCTTGTGTTAGGGAGCTGTTATCTGGTTACCTTCCCATTGTTCTTTTGTTTGGCTGCTGGGGGGGGGGTTATATCACTCCAACTTGCAGTACAGCAGTAAAGATTGATCAAAGTTTATCAGAGCACAAGTCACATGACTGTGGGCAACTGGGAAATTGACAAAATGTCTAGCCCCATGTCAGATTTCAAAATTGAATATAAAAAAATCTGCTTGCTCTTTTGAGAAATGGATTTCAGTGCAGAATTCTGCTGGAGCAGCACTATTAAATGATGCATTTTGAAAAAAAAAATTCCCATGACAGTATCCCTTTAAAGTGATAATCAATTTTAGCTCAGTTTTGAAAGCACCTGTCCCACAAGTGTCATATGAAGAGCACATTTAGTGGCCAGACTAGATTGCATTATAGAGAGAAAATCTGCTGTAGAAGGATTCAGTGGGGCAGAAGATATATATCAATAGAATTAAAGGAATGCTGAGAGCAATATGCTATGTCCCCTACTGCAAACGACAGTTACATTCAGGGCTGGACCAAGCCCACCAGGTGCCCCCAACAGAGGGGAGGGACAGAATAATGAAGGAGGGGAGAGCGGTAGAGAGAAGCAAACACAGACTAGGAGTGGGTAGAAGACAAATGCAGACAAAAGTAGGATTTAGGCTAAGTAGCAATATATTACTTGTAGTTTCAGCCGATGGGCTTCAATAGGGATGACCTTCAAAACAGGCAACTCCACCACAAGTACTTTAGGCTTGCTTTTTATAAGACATGAATTCTCTATATCCCAGTCAGCTCCTTCCAGGTACAGACCGGAAATAAAGCATCCTAAAAGAAATCACAAAAGAGAGGAATACAATAAAGGTACTTCTGAAGGCACTGATGTCTGCTTTAATCCAAAACATAGGCATGCATTCATCAAACTCCTTCTGTCATGTTTAATTATCTCACATAATCTTCAGTAATCTCCCTTGGGCTGATCCATATCCTCATCTCTGGCTCCAATCTGACCGTATTCAAGAAAGACTGAATTATACTTGAATGTTTGCAGAATCTCAGCAAGTCAAGTGACAACAAAATCATTTTCAATAGTATCTCATTAGATCTGAACTGCTGTGATGAACCTTCTGATGGTTTCAAGTTTCAACTTTTAGCTCGAAAATGTGGGATTGTGAAAACTGGAACTGCACACGATCGTTTAGCAAATAATTTGTGAATTGATAGGAAACTTAAGCTTTACTAAACACAATACTCCAACCTTGACATTCATTTAATCTAAAACACTTTCAAGATTACTCAAGAGGTCCAGTTGCTTTAGACTTCTAGTATCAGTACTTAGGCACGTTTGGATGAATGAAACCCATCACAAACATCTCTGCATTTGGTAAGATCATAGTACAGGTATGGGACCTGTTATCCAGAATGCCGCGGGACCTGGGGTTTTCCGGATAACAGATCTTTCCATAATTTGGCTCTTCATACCTTAAGTCTACCAGAAAATCATTTAAACATTAACTAACCTAATAGGCTGGTTTCACTTCCACTAAGGATTAATTATATCTTAGTTTGAATCAAGTACAAGGTACTGTTTTATTATTACAGAGAAAAGGGAAATCATTTTTAAAAATTTGGACAATTTATATAAAATGGAGTCTATGGCCTTTCCGTAATTCGGAGCTTTCTGGATAATGGGTTTCCGGATAACAGATTCTATACATGTATCTCTAAGCATTTCCTCTTATCCTTCCAACTCCCAATTTTGCAGCAAGTCAGGGCATTACAAACGGCTTCATTTCAAATAATGCAGTGAAAGCAATGTGGTGGGTTGGTAATTAAATAACTAATTAAAGGAATTGTTAAGTGTAAGAATAAAAACTTGCAAAAATATAATGTATAAAGGCTGGAGTGACTGGATGTGTAACATAATAGCCAGAATACTACTTCCTGCTTTTCAGCTCTCTTGGTTTCTGACTAACTATTGAATACTATGAATTAAGTATTAATATGAATAAATTGTCTAGAAATAAACTGGCTTGTGTACAAGTATGGTACCTTTGTTAGTATTTTAGTGTCTCGGTGCACATGAATTTTAATTCTTAACAACCAAAACTTTACCTTGTCCAGGCCTTTCAGTAACTTCTTCAGGTGTGCGAAAGCTGGTAACCTGAGTGTACAATGTGGAACGATCCAGGGGCCAGCCATTCTTTCTGCACGTGGCTTGGACGAGAGCAGTGAGGTAGGACTCAGGGATATGAAGTCCTGATAGCCACATGACATTTGGTTCACTCTCATTCACCTACAAAAAAAAGTGCATTTTTTTGATTTGTTATGATTTGAGGTTATTATGGCAGAGAAGAATTTCATTATCCATGATGTCATAAAGTAACACTAGTATCATCTGATCTGAGAAATTCTACCGTTCTGAGTACATTTACTAAAGGTAAGAAGTAAAAAATCTGTAGCATATAATGGCAATGGCTGATGGGATTTTACATTGCCTTTGGGACTACTGTGCCAGTCATTACTACACTGGCCGCAATTATTAGCCATAATGTGCATTGATTACATCAATCTCAAGTCTCACCCACGATGTGTATTGATTAAACCGTCTTCTGAAGTGAATCATCCAATTTCCCAGAGATTTCAGTGTGTCGGGAGCCAAACGTCTCCATATGTTCGGGATCTGCCCATTAAACAGCGCTCGAGCCACTTCATCTAACTCGCTGCTCATCCCAACTTCACCGGCCAAGGCCTGGACATGAAACAGATCCGTGAAACAGACATTGGTATTTTCAGAAGAAAGTGGCCAAAACTAGAATACCTGATCATTTTGGAAGATCTTAGTTCATGTAATCAATATAAAAACTTTTTAATTGTCAATCAATTTGTTCTCTGCTCTGAAACATAGGCTGGAAGCTTCATATTCAGAATTCAGTGCTGAGCGACATGATCCACATTAATGTATAGTAAGGAACTAGCCAATATAGTTTTATTCATTCTTTTATGGAACATGTTTTTATAACCTTTGCTAGAAAGCTTTTCCGTTACTTAACCCTCCTTTATCTGATACTGTACTGTGTCCTTGGGGTTTTATCTATAATTGTTTGTCTTCCAGCCCTCCCTCCTGTCAGCAGTTCTTGGTGGTACCAATGTAGGACAAATGTTGCTGAAATCTGGATGGAAGTGATAAAGCATCCTTTCAGTCTTGCACAGTCTCATTATTGAGTTATTTTTAGGCTGGAACAAGGTGTGCTGTGTACCCACATGTATTATACTTAGCTTGCTACACCTCTGCAAATTACACAGTTCATATATGGAGATACAGAACTATGGGAATTATTCACCATCCCCAGTTACATTTTACCAAGTGATAATGATTGAGAATTAGCAATTTCGTTTCCACGCTGGAACAAAACAATATTCTGTATCCTTATTCCCTGCATGCGGTATGCATCAAGGATTGAAGATTCAAATGAGTGCTGTTGAAATGGGCTGTGCACTAAAGAAGGCATCTGACATTAAAAGGGAACTATTGTGAAAATGAAAATTTAAGATAAGCTTCATCATACTGAAATAAGAAACTTTCGATATACAGTCATTTTAAAATTCTGTACTGTTTCTGAAATAATCAAGTTTATCTTCACTATTCCTCTCTCGGCATCTGTTTCTCCTCATTCTCTTTTCATGCAGCAGTTGGGTGTCAGATAATCATTGACATTTAGATCCAATATATCTTATAGGGGGATTCTTTTGCCTAGATGTATTAGAGCTCACTCTATTAAAATCCCAAGACATCATGTCTCTCTACATGCAGGATTTGTGCAAAAGGCAGTTATTTTGTTTGTATGGAATCAGTCATTTTGATTTTCGAGATCCCCTTTAATGTCATATATACAGAGATACTGTACACACATATATATGTATATACACAAGTATCCCCTTAGTAGTTTTTCTCATTCAGTTTTCTCACAGACTCACCCGCTGCAGTTCCACTAGCGACCTAGACATGCGAATGATGAGTTTGTTAAACCGTTCCAGTTCTTGCAGTAGCACCACTGTGGTGGGTGTTATTTCTAAGCCGAAATTCTTTCTGATTTGATCCAGATCAAACACTTGAGGCAGTTTGTTTTCAATGTCCTTAGCCACCTGGCCAATGTACTCATCTCGGCTGATGCCGGTGCTCGATTCACCTGGATCAATAATACTTCAGGTTAAAACACTAGATATGTATCAACTTAAATTATTACAGCAGTCAACCTTAATACATGTGCAGCTTCAGATTAATCATACACAGGGCTTCTTCATTTCCTTTATCAATCTTGCATTATATGGAGAATAATGTGAACCTTTAGCAAGTTGATGGAATCATTTGGCTGATCTCACAAAAATGGCCTGATCAGGTGAAAGATAAATCAGCCTTATCTATGGCCCCAACTGCTCCTGGTCTCACCTTCTGTGCACCTCTGCCAGCTGTAAGTACAATGGGACCTGTTATCCAGAGGTTTGCTACCTGCAGTTTTCTGGATAAGGAGTCTTTCCCTAATTTGGATCACCATACTTTACGTCTGCTAAAAAATCATTTATTCATTAAGAAAACCCAATAGGACTGTATTGCCTCCAATAAGTATTAAATATATCTTAATAAGGATCAAGTGCAAGGTATTGTGTACAGAGAAAAAGGAAATCATTTTCAAAAATCTGAAATTTTTTGATGAAATGACAGACAGCCTACCGGTATTTTGGAGCTTTTTGGATAACTGGTTTTCAGATAATGGATCCCATACCTGTATGAACTTTATACCTTTTTCAATGTCAGCAAAATAAACGAAATCATCTATCTATCTATGTATCTATTTATCTATCTATTGTCTTAGAAAGTCTTCACAATATACATATATATATTTTACATTTTTTTTGGAGGACTTCTTTTAATAAGTAGGATAACTGATACCTGTTTGTGGCTGCAATTCCAGGAGATGGGTCCACATATCTCGTGCAGCTTGTGTGTAATAACCAATTTCAGCATTGGAGTGAAGGCCAAATACTTCAGGTGTATTAGCAAGGGGGAGTGATTCTATCTCCTCTGTAACACAAAATAGTACAATGGTAACCATTACAATGCAAGTATATTATTCCGTGTAAGCCACTGTTGGGTACATTTACTAGCAACCAGTGAGTGATAAGCTTTGCTCAGCTTTGATAAAATATGATGGTGTCATGGGTTACTACCCAAAATACAAATGATTTTCTCTTTCTCAACAAAGAATTGCTAGCACCCCTGCCCAGATATACTATCCCAACCCTAGCAGAGGTTTAATAAATAAAAGGCACAATCAGTGAAATGAACACTAACTTGCAGCCTTACCAACAAATGCATCCTTTGTAGTCCCCTCTGGAATTCTGTAATCAACTTCTTCATTGTTATAGAAATGAAAGAGCTGGAATGAGTCAAATATGAAGTCACCCAGGTACTCGTCCATGTAGGTGGTAAGAATGCGGCGGTCAAAGCTGTCAATGGCTCTTCCTCCATACATGACCTGCCATTTCACACAGAGCACATTTATTATTTATCCTAAACATTTGGAAACGTGACAAATAAATGTCAAACTGATCTCATGTAAGAATGAAAAATATCACGAGCTTTAAGTGGCTCACTCAGAACAGAGAGAAAAACAGCTCCAGCTATGAAACGTCACCATGTGATCGGTCTGATTCTGTCACTGGGCCTTATGGTGCTTGGTGGCTAGAAGTTGGTTCTTATCAATAAAGCACATTAAGAAGACAGTGCAGTTTGCAAAGTGATCGCTTTTGGATGAAGATAGACAATTTTCCCCCCTTAATGTAGTTTTTCCCCCAAATTTCAGTGTAATGGTGGATGCCTTACTGCAGGGGTTGGGATTGGGATCTACCAGTAGACCTTTAGCTGGTGATCAGTAGAACTCAAGACTATGTCAACAAACAGCTTGTCTATATCATCCTCCTGTTTCATGTTTTATTTCAGATATTTATTATATTAAGGTTACATAAGAAATAGATGTTTGTTAAATATAGCAATATACATTTTTTCATAAATCAATATAATATTTAAGTAATATTTTCCATAAAAATAGAATGCTATAAATGCTTTTATGGATATAGATTATAATGGGACAACATCACTAAAAGTAGACCCCACTCGTGCCCACTACAATTGCAAATTAGCAATTTTGCAAATATGGTGCAATTTGCCCAGAATGTCTGCAGTTGGGATTTCGTCACTTCTGGCATGTGCTGCTAATATAACATTCGTTTTGGCACAGGTCTGTTATAGCTATTGATGCAACCTGCTCTTGGAAGCAAAGCGAAATATTAACATTACCTCTCCAATTAGATACTTCAGGCTGCCCCAAGGTATCTTGGTATCATGTTGCTGGAAGGCTTTTGTCAGGTAGGTATTTAATATCTCCATGCAAACCTGTAAAATAGGATTTCTTTACAATACTTGTACTGAGTAAACTGCTCAACTTGCCTGGACAGTATAATATTAACATCGCTGGTTTATCCGCTCCCTAAGCTGAGGCTTTGGGGCTGGTGCACCTGGACCACCTGTTCTACGTGGTGAGTGATCAACATATTTTGTGTCCAGTGCCCCCCTTTTTTGGTGGTTAATAGTATAATATGAAGAACCATGTAGCTACCTGTTGCATTGAATCAGATTCTGGGTTTAGGGCTCTAGGAGCTCTCTGCAAATACTGCAGGCTGGCTTTATGCATAGAATGTCTTGCTTTTTGAGCATCACCTTCTGGTATGTTGAATGAACTGAGATTGGTGACGGGGCTCAATGCCCAATGGCACTCCACATTAACAATATGGCATGCCAAGAAAAATACATTTATCTGCATCATAATTCTTCTCATCTCCTCATCAAGTAACATTTCTGCCAGTTTTTGTCTTCTTTTTTAATTATTTGGCCAAATATTAGCAAGAGGACATGAACCAATCATTGGCCTGGATGTTGGTTTCTATGTTCAGAACACTAGTCATGTCTTCAATGGAACACAGAGGTCAAGTATAATATTCTATTTGTGTTCTGTTAATATATTTGGCAAACAAGTGTACCTAGAGACTTCCAGAGAGTGTTTATAATGCCCAAGCCCAGGCTAGAATAGTCTGCCTCTGATTCACAATGATAATTTCTCTTCTCCTCTTAGGCTGGCAGACTCATTCCATCACACCTTCAACTTGTTCCATTGTGAAGTGATGGATTCTGGGACCTAAAGTTTCTCTTCTTTCCAGAGAACACAGAGGCACTTGGTATTGAAATGTAAAAATTTACACATTTACCAAGGATAGATGTGCCAACATCATTGGTACATATATGGTGTGCTCTGCACCTGTGCCATAACCAAGTGTTAAACACAGGATACACCAACACCTTAGCCCTGCAGAGGTCTCCAGTTGCACATTCTCAATTATGTGCATGCTAGGGGTGTTCCCTTCCCTGGAGTGAGGTACAAATGTGCACTTGCATTTCTCCCCATTTTTGGTAAATGAGCCCTAATACCTCCAATGATTTCTTCTAAACAGATGAAAAAAAAAACATGAATTCAGATACATATTCGTTGGGAAGGGACAATATTATAAAAGGCATGTAGAGTTATAAAATGAATTCAGAACCAGTTGGTTCTGAGGCATATGGAAAAGTCAAGTATTCCACATCAGATACATGGAATTCTCAATGTTGTACTTGGATCATACCTGGAAATCAGATTCATTAAAATCATAAGGCACGTTCCAACCAATCTTTCCAAATTTCCTTCTTTCCTGCACAACTGCATGGAAAAATGCAAGAACGTAAACCAGAGACTTGAATGCAGAGTGCTGACACGAATCAAGCGCCTCATGTGAGATCTTGAAATAAGTTGCCCTCATGTTCAGCTTCAGTCCATTTGGAGGCTCTGTAACAACCTAGTAAACATGGAAAGAGAAATTTATGTTTCTTTCTTTCAAAAAGAGAACAAAAGCTGCCTGGAAACACCTGTGCTGTATTTATGTGCAATATCAAGTCAGACAACATAATAAAACTGCATAAAGTACAGAAAGATACACTCAGGGGCTTATTTACTAAAACTCAAAATTAATCTCAGTTTTTTATGAAAACAAATTCAACCAAACTCCCTTCCACGAATTATCAAACAATCATTTTTCTCGAAAAAGTTGATCGACAAAACACCGCGACAAAATAGAGAGTTAATTCGTATTTTACGATTGACGATCTGAAAACTCGACTTTATCGTATTTTCGCTGCAATAACTTGACTTTTTCGGATTATAGGATGAAAACCCTGCCTTTTTCAGATTATCCAGTGCAGATCACAATGTCAAGAAGCAACTTCAGGTACATCTGCCATTAACATGATGAGGTTTGAGATGAAGTAATTTCAGAATTGGGATTTTTAGCAGCTGTAAGGTATGATAAATCTCTAAAAATGAGGACTTTTTTTTCCACAAATAATTCAGGTTTTCCCCATAAAAACCTCTAAAAAATTGGAGCCCAACTGGAGCCCCTGGACTGCTCAAAGGCTCCATAGACTGTATGTCACTGTATATAATCATTTTAATTTCATCTGGACCTCTAACATGCTAAGTGAGAAATAATTGTCCCACTACCTGTAATAAGTTGGGCAGCACTGCATTAATGGAGACATAGAGCATAACTAAAAACCAATTCTAATATTGTGGGCAATATTGAATAATACAGTGATCCCGAACCAGTAGTTCATGAGCAACATGTTGCTCACCAACCCCTTGAATGTTGCTCTCAGGGTCCTCAAAGCAGGTGCTTATTTTTAAATTCCAAGCTTGAAAGCAGGTTTTAATTGCATAAAATGAAGTATAGTGCCAAGTAGAGCATCTTGTAGGCTGCCAGTCTACATAGCCAAATAGCCAATCACAGGGACTTTTTCATGCTTGTGTTGCTCCCCAACTCTTTTTACATTTGCATGTGGCTCACGGGTAAAAAAGGTTGGGGATCCCTGGAATAATATATGGTGCTGGTTTTATATTGGGCTAAACGTTATCTTTAAAAATGGACCCTTATTGGAGTTCCTTATAGATCCGCTATGGCCCTGTAAATGAGGGGTGGGCGTGTCCAAACAGCTCCTGCCAGAAGCACAGTAGGAGGGGGGACAGCCAATCACACAAGCAGGTCAGCCAAGCTGCTGATTGGTTCCGATCCTACAGTGCAGTTTGCGGAGTGCCGCTGGCCGACTAGTAAGGTTTTTGCAGAAATTTTCAATAAAGTAACCGGAAACACACTTTTTAGGCACATTCCTTCTATATTTAAAAGAGTGCAATGCACTGACACATTCTAGTCTCTTTTAAAGGGGTCTGCCATTGTTTAAGATCTCAGGGAAGCCGTTGCTGACCGACAGCTCTGGTGTGCTAAAGTCCATAAGGTCACATAGAATAAAACTGAAGTAACTGACTAAACAAAAAAGATGGCTAGATAAAGTATTCTGGCTGGCTGTACTCATGAGGTTCACAGTTACATTTTACTCCATTCACATTTCACATGTTGGTGTTCAGAACCAACAGAATAGAGGGCTGCATTTGAAACAAAAACACACATGGCTGTGAGGTAGCTAGTACTGATTGTAGTGCTGCTTCTGGTAGCTGTCAAACAAATCCATTACTCATATAAAGCTTGGATTAAGATCCAGAAAGTTCTTCTTACATCGCACATTTAAAACACTACATTGCATCCATGAAGTACCTTGAGAGATTTCTGCAGTATTCCAATGGGGAATTCTTTGGTTGGATCTGTAGTGAGCCAAAGACGGAAGTCTGGGTGAGGTTTCTTTATCATCTCCAATGCTTTCTCCAAATCTTTCAACCATTTAACCAAAAGGTGGCAATTCTGTAACATCAGCCACTGCCCTCGAGATACTGCCGTTTCTAAGAGCTGGAGAGCCACCTACAGAAGCAAAATAAACCCAGATTACTAGGATGTCGAGTAACACAAGTATTTCTATTTTACTGTAAAACACAGCACAACACACATGGTTTCACTCAAAATTGCTCTCTCTCTCTTATGTCACAATTACAGGTATGGCACCTGTTAGCCAAAATGCTTGGGACCTGGGGGTTTCCTGATAAGGGGACTTTCCATTACTTGGATCTACATACTTTAAATCAATGTAAACATTAAATAAACTCAATAGGATGACTTTCTCTTTGTTGGTTTAATATCTTATTTTTACAGGGAAAAATTAAACTGAAGTCTATGGGAAATGGCCTTCCCATAACTTTCTGGATAATGGGTTTTCGGGTAACATATCCCATACCTGTACTGTAAGTTACTTATTATTGCCCTTCGCCATTACAGTTTCCACTCCAGTTCTTAATAAATGCCACTGACAGGGACATCTGTTTCACCAACCACTTTTCCTACATCACGTCTCTCTGCAAACTCCTACTTATTAATAATATTATTGATACAGGTGCTTGTCAAGATTAATATAAGTGACAGGAAGCTGCTATGCAAAAATAGAAACACAGTGGAATCGATCCTCTAAAAGGGCTGAAACCAACAAAAGATACTCCCATCCAAGATACAGAACATCTGAATAATACAGCTACATCTAGAACTATTTTTCACCACAAATAAAAATGCCCACAAACTCCAATGGGCTCCAATGTATTGTAAAAACTAGCATGGCTAGTGGGAATAAAAAAGTCCAAGGCATTGCTGTAGCAAAAGCAAAGCAAAACAAATCAGGACAGATATGCCCCCAAAGAAAAACTCACCCACTTTCTATTCATTACTATAGGATTTTTAAAACCATATATATATATATATATATACATATATATATATATATATATATATATATATATATATATATATATATATATATATATATATATATATATATACACACACACACATATATATACAATCCATTCAAGCAGTGACTTACCTTCTCTTGCCCCTGCCCCATGGCAAGGAATTTCAGACGGTTACCTCCAAACCCTGACCTTTCTGCCAGCTTCGTGAGGTCACTAGCCGGGTCAGAACCTGGGCTCAGAATAAATACAATGGGCGATGTAGGAACACTCTGTTCAAATATAGCTTCAAAGCTTATTACTGGTGGTTGCACATATCTACAAGAAGCAACAAAAACAGCAATGATAGAAAAATCATTGGAATATATTGGAGATATCGCACTGTATGTAAATTATATATATGAATGGCCTTTGGTTTATACTGTGTATTACAAAAACTGTCTATTGTGTCTTGATGTCTGGGAATTACTGTACAGGTATGGGATCAGTTATCCGGAAAGCTCTGAATTACGGAAAGGCCATCTACCATGGACTCCATTTTATTCAAATAATACAAATGTTTGAAAATGATTTCCTTTTCTCTGTAATAATAAAACAGTACATTGTACTTTACCCAAACTAAGATATAATTAATCCTTATTTGAAGCAAAACTAGCGTATTGGGTTTATTAAATGTTTACATGATTTTCTAAATCCTATCCAAATTACGGAAAGATCCATTATCCAGAAAACACCAGTTCCCAAGCATTCTGGATAAAAGGTCCCATACCTGCACCACTTCCTAGCAATAAAAAGGTTACAACAAACACACCATAGAATCTAAATACGGACCCTGAACAAAACACTGTGCTCCTGCTGCTACCACAGTCTCTCCCAGTGGTACTTTATTCTGATAGTCTGGTCAGGCCGGCTCCACTGGAAGCTTTCCAGTAATCAGAATTGTATAAATGCAAGAGTACAGAGTGGGATTAAAAATACATTACCCAGATATTTACAGGAAAATATGAAGTAAAGAACTTCATAACATTGCCAGCATCTCCTATTTACAAAAGTTCAATTTCAATAACAAAGTTTCATTTCCACACAATGGCAATTCTACAATAGCCAATGATAGGACACGAATTCCATGAATCCTTTTCAACATATACCAGAAGGGTTTAGCACTAACTAAAATAAAATGCTTTTCAGTTAATAACATTAAATGCTAATTAATATACCTTTAGGGGGCATTTCGAAATACAGGTATGGGATCGGTATCTGGAAACCCATTATCCAGAAAGCTCTGAATTATGGAATGTCCATCTCCCACAGACTCCATTTTATGTAAATAATCCAAATTTTAAAAAATGATTTCCTTTTTCTCTGTAATAATAAAACAGTAGCTTGTACTTGATTCAAATTAAAATAGAATTAATCCTTATTGGAAGCAAAACCAGCCTATTGGGTTTATTTATTTATGTTTACATGATTTTCTAGAAGACTTAAGGTATGAAGATCCAAATTACAGAAAGATCCATTATCCAGAAAACCCCAGATCCCAAGCATTCTAGATAACAGGTCCCATTCCTGTATGG
This sequence comes from Xenopus laevis, assembly GCF_017654675.1. Lineage (NCBI taxonomy): Eukaryota > Metazoa > Chordata > Amphibia > Anura > Pipidae > Xenopus > Xenopus laevis. The sequence goes on from NC_054371.1 coordinate 174,559,017, forward strand.
GACCTGGGGGGACTTGGGGGGTTTCTGGGTAAAAGATCTTTCAGTAATTTGTAAAAAAAAAATAAACATTAAATTAACCCAATAAGATTGTTCTACCTCGAGTAAGTATCAATTATATCTTAGTTGGGATCAAGTACAAGTATGTAATTTGGAGCTTTATGGATAGCAGATGTCATACCTGTACTTGAAACTGTATCACAAAGTGGTCCTGCCATTGATATTGTTTTAAAGGAATGACAATATAATGTACTGTTGCCCTGCCCTGGTAAAAATGTATTTGTTTGAGAAACACAACTATAGTTTATATAAACAAGCTGCTGTGTAGCCATGGGGGCAGCCATTCGAGGACAGGATACACAGTAGATAACAGATAAGTTTGAAGAATACCATTGTATACTACAGAGCTTATCTGAAGCAGGCACACAAGTTTTACTAGAGCAGCACAACAGTACATTATATTTTTATTACTTTAAAATACTTTTTTGGTTTTACTGTTCCTTTAAGCCTTATGAAGAGCACATAAAGTAGCCCACACTGCTGTATACTGGAAAAAAATGTCTGCTGTGTTGCAGTGAAGCTTCTAGCAGGGAGACCGAGGTGCTGAACTACTGGCCTATACGACAAAAGCAGAAAACCTTTCAAACTGAATATCAACAAAAGAGAATGGAGACACTGAAGAAGGAGATATTGAGCGATAAGGTCAAAAGAGGTGAAAAAGGAGAGATGGGTTTGCAATTAGAAGGCAACTGGTGAATTATTACAGCAGTTTCTGTTTAATGCTGTGGCCGGGGGAAAAGCAGATCATAATCAGAGAGAAAGCAGGCCAATATCAGTAATATATATACCGTATATACTCGAGTATAAGCCGACCCGAGTATAAGCCGAGGTACCTAATTTTACCTACGAAAACTGGGAAAACTTATTGACTCTAGTATAAGCCTAGGCACAACTACAGCCCTGTCTCCCAGCAGCGCACATTCTGCCAAAGCGACCCCCCCAGCGACCAACCGGACTTCTTTGCAAAGTTGATGGTGACAGAGAATTGCCAAATGGATTACTGTGTGCATTGTCCCACTGTCCCACTACCATGTGCAGAGGGTGCAGTGATATTGCCATCACTGTTAATCTTTCGTATAACCAACAGAGGGCGCTGTGTGATATTGCCATCACTGTTAATCTTTCATATAACCAACAGAGGGCGCTGTGTGATATTGCAGTCACTGTTATTCTTTCATATAACCAACAGAGGGCGCTGTGTGATATTGCAGTCACTTTTAATCTTTCATATAACCAACAGAGGGCACTGTGTGATATTGCAATCACTGTTATTCTTTCATATAACTAACAGAGGGTGCTGTGTGATATTGCAGTCACTGTTATTCTTTTATATAACCAATAGAGGGCGCACTGTTAATCTTTCATATAACCAACAGAGGGCGCTGTGTGATATTGCAGTCACTGTTAATCTTTCATATAACCAACAGAGGGCGCTGTGTGATATTGCTGTCACTGTTATTCTTTCATATAACCAACAGATGGCGCTGTGTGATATTGCTGTCACTGTTATTCTTTCATATAACCAACAGATGGCGCTGTGTGATATTGCAGTCACTGTTATTCTTTCATATAACCAACAGATGGCGCACTGTTATTCTTTCATATAACCAACAGAGGGCATTGTGGGATATTGCAGTCTCTCCCCAAGTGAACTGTTGGTATAGGAATGATTAAAAGTGACTGCAATCTCAGCTACTCGGTCCGGTACCGCTGACCCGAGTATAAGCTGAGGTAGACTTTTTCAGAACATTTTGGATGCTGAAAAACTCGGCTTATAGGGGGGGGGGGGGGGTGTGTGCGTGTGCGCGCGCGCATTATGGAGGGTTTTTAAGTACAGAAGTAATTTGTGGGAATTAAAGATTCCACGAAGAAGGAAAGATTTAATACATGGGACAAAGCATTGAATATAGAGGGTGGGATTGCTATGAAGTTTGGAAAACAGGTGAGAGGCAATTAGTAAGAGGTGAAGAACCAGAACAACATCTTCAGTCAAAGGGGAGATGGGACACAGTGTAGAATGAAGAGTATTTAGAGAGGTATCACTTTAATATAACCTTAGTTAGACTAAGAAATGCATTGAACGGTTGAACCCCCTTATCCCAACCAATTGCATTCCCAACACATGATTCTAGGGAAAGATCTAAGGTCTGTCTCTTCCACAGGTCATATTCCCTGAAACCCAGGTGTGGTGATTTGGTACCATTTAAAATAGCCACAGAGATTTGTGCACTGCATTGTTGATTTAAACACCATGGCAGGCGATTCATCAATAAAACTTTTGGTATATGTTGCTACAGAGTTGTTTGTAATTTATTACGTGCATAAAATGTGTATGTAAATAATGATCTTATAACTTGCTGTACAATGATAGACATAAAGACATAATTTTGTACTAATGTGAGACACCTCTCTCCCCATCCTCTTTTCCCTTTTTATTTGTGTTCAGATTGTAAATACGTTCACGTTTTTAAAATATTTCATTTCAGTTTCAGCCTCTTATTTTTTCCTATATATAAAGAATTTAAATCTATTTTTATTCAGTCGTAAGTAAAAAAAAAGTAACTTACTTCTCTCCCATAGTAACTGTGACATAGTCACTGACAGCTCTGTAAACACGATCAACTCTAAAACAGCGCAGCAGTAGTAATTTTTGGAAGTCGGAAAGCTTATCGTTGTAGTCAAGTGGGTAAGGGGATTGCTCCAGAGTGTCCAGGTCATACCACTTCAGCATAGAAAAATAATGGTTTTGGTTATATTAGAAACCCATTAAAAGAACAGTAGCAACGGCAACACATATACAAAATTAATACTTGCCTAACAACTTGGGCCCTTCAGTGATTTTACCTTTCCTTAAAGGGGAACTATTTAATATAAGCTTCATCTTACTGAAATTACAAATATTCTAAATATAATCAATTAAAACTTCTGACAATTTCTCAGCATGTCTCTCTTTAGTCTCTCTTCATGCTGGAGCTGGGAGTCTAATTTTGAATTTTGATCCAAAATATCTTTTAGGGAGCTCCTTTTGCCTAGAAGATGTATTAGAGCACACTCCTTTAAATAAATCTTGTCTCTCTACATGCAGATTTGTGCCAAAGTTAGTTATTATGTTATATTTTGTTTGTGCTGGAATCAGTTTAATGAAATAGCTCTAATACATCTGATAGGAAAAGGAGCCCCCCCCAAAAAAAGATATATTGGATCTGTCAACCAAAGTCTGACACCCAACTGCTGCATGAAGACTGAATAAAGAAAAACAGATGCCGAGAGAGGGATAGTGAAGATAAACTGGATTATTTCAGAAACAATGCAGAAGTTTTAATTGATTATATTTACAAAGTTTCTTATTTCAGAATGATGAAGCGTATGTTAAATTTTTATTTTCACAATAGTTCCCCCTTAAAGACAATAGGGATAACTTACAAAGAGTCCAGTCAGAAGTGCACTAAAGTGTGCAACATCTGACCAGAGTCTGGCTGCGCTCTGCACCTTGCATGGGATTAAAGTTAAAGCTTCCTAACTTCAATTGGATGGGTAGGTGGAGGGAGGGGTTAGGGCTACGTGCCTCCTCTGGTCATGCCTTATAAATATATTGCTGCCACACTTCACTAGTAAATACTGTATGCCCTGTTGACTTCATGAGATACAACTCCCACAACTTCTAACATAATGCATAAGCAACAAGATACATTTTTATCTTGCTGCAGAGTCTAACAATTCTTTAGGTATGGACTGTATTCACGGGGGTGACCACATGTCTCTGTGTCCCGACACAGAGTGCAGAGACCTGTGGTAAATCAACCAGCATGGAAGGCAGAGTGCAAAATACAATAAAAATGGCAGATTGTGCTAAATTTTTTACACTTTTGCACCCTCTCTTCCACTTGTATCCACTTGTCTCTTCCACGTCTCTCATTTGTCTATGGATTTGTATAATCAACAGATAAATGGACAAATTTACTTAAGGTTGAATATCGAGGGTTAATTAACCCTCGATATTCAACTGTCAACGTTAAATCCTTCAAAACGTTCAATTCGATGGATTTTAATCCATCGATTGAACGATTTTTGTTTGACCCAAAAAAGCTTAGAAAGCCTATGGAGACCTTCTCCATAGGCTAACATTGACTTCGGTAGCTTTTAGGTGGCGAACTAGGGGGTCGAAGTTTTTTCTTAAAGAGACAGTACTTCGACTATTGAATGGTCGAATAGTTTTTAGTTCGAATCGAAGTCGAAGGTCGAAGTAGCCCATTCGATGGTCGAAGTAGCCCAAAAAACATTCGAAATTCTAAGTTTTTTTTCCTCTATTCCTTCACTGGAGCTAAGTAAATGGGCCCCAAAATGTATGTAGCAGAGAGCACATAACCAAGCACACTGAAGCAAGACTCACCTTCAAAGGTAGCATTCTGGTAATTATGGGATTAAAATTACAGTTATGCAGATAGTGAAGAATATTTTAATAAACCTATTTATCTTAGTATAAAAGTGTGTTTGACCAAAGCATACGCTGAATGTTGTTGCAAGTAGACACAGCACTAGGTACTAGGCACATTAAACAACATACAAACAACACTTGCACCACTTTACTCTGCCATATAAGAGGATACTGTCGGCAACCCTAAAGGGAAACTAATGCGAAACTGAAATAAGAAGTTTTGTAAATATAATTAATTTAAAATTCTGAACTGTTTCTGAAATATTTAAGTTACTCTTCACTATCCCACTCTCTGCCTCTCTTCATTCTCTCTACATGCAGGAGTTGGGAGTCTGATTTTGAATGACAGTTCAATCCAATATACCTTTTAGGGGGGCTCATTTTGCCTAGAATATGTAGTGGAGGAGTGACCTCTATTATTAAAATCACTAGAAATCATGTCTCTCTACATGCCAAAGTCTCTCTATTAAAGACCTATTTAAGACTCTATTTAAGACCTATTAAAGTCTCTCTATATAAAGTCCTCTATTATTAAAATCACCAGAAATCATGTCTCTGTACATGCAGAATTTGTGCCAAAGTCAGTTAGTCTGTGATTTTGTTTGTACGGGAATCACTATTTTGAGTGAGCTCTAATACATCTGCTAGGAAAGGAACCTATAAGATATATTGGATCTAATTGTCAATGAAAATCTGACACCCAACTCCTGCATGAAGAAAGAATGAAGAAAACAGATGCTGAGAGGGGATTGTGAATATTGATTATTTCAGAAATGATACATTGAAATTGATTATCTTTAGAAAGCTTCTAATTTTAGTATGATGAAGCTTATATTAAATTTTCATTCCCCTTTAAGCTGGAATTCCGGGAAATAATGTTGCATTGTGGTTAAAAAACATGGTAATTCCCATAGTATACAAAAGCTCTTATCTGCTGAAGGAAAATATGACTTACAGCTTTCCATTCTGCCTCACACCTCTCCACATCACTAGGAAGAGAGCCAAACATGGATGGGAACAGTTCTGACAGTCGAATAATATCCTCCCATCCTTGGTCAGGCAGCCACGAACAAGGCTTCTTTCTCTTGCTTTTCTCCAGTGAAATGTTTCCTATAGACAGGGAAAAAAAAATGTCTTAAAGCAACAAAAAAATTATCTTCAAAAAAATATCCATAGGGGTCACTTATCAAAGAAATGTAACTCTGACAATGGCAATGTAACATCACACAACCAAATATATCTACAACTGTGTGTGCAGATGTAGGGTAATAGTTTAATTGGCAGACTCAAGGACGTGTCTGGTTTTCAGGAGGGTGAGATGTAATAGGGTAAAATGTTGATGATTTAATATAAATGTTTTAGTAATGGTTAATACATATATTTAGGTTGGCCACTAGGGGGAGCTAAATGATAGTTGTAAGGGAAAGGCCCTAGTGAGTGAAGAATAGCAAGTTATAAAAGGGAAGGTTTCAGGTGAGATCAGAGATGCGTCATGGGAAGAGAGATGAGCAGTAAACTCTGCATTAGTAGATTCATCTCTTGGAAGAGGTACTGATCCTAGGTAGTGTGAGGCCTAGTGGTGTTATAGTACACTCCCAACTATGGCCCCAACTAGGAGTGAGTGGGCATAGTGTTTCCAGCAGGAATCCCGCCAGCCAGGGTATAAGAGGAAGAGCTAGGTCTGGAGAGTGAACCAGCCAGGACCCGAGAGGGGTGCCTGTGAGCGTGACTCCCCCCTAGCAGTGTGCTGTTACGGGAAGTGTCCTATGGAAAGATGGGAGATTGAGCCCTGTGAATGGGCTACTGTTTAACCGAAGGGCGTGACAATTAAAAGAACGTGTTTGAACTGCAACATGTATTTCACTGAAGGTTTCCCCCACACAAAAAGTCGGTGGTACATCAAGGGTTAACAACAGGTAAGGCTCAGGAGATATTTGCCACCGTTACATGTGAATTTGTCAAGCTTCGCATATGCCACAAAGGGACAACTAATTCATCTAGAGATGCATATACTGGTAAATGATTAAATGCATGCTAGTGATACCATTAAAATAATTACTTGATTTAACGATGGATATAAAGAATTTTGAAAGCAATTACTTCAACTTGGACAGTCTTTCTGGATTACATAGGGAATTAATATCCCATCATGCTTAGGCTTACTTAAAAGTTACTGGGAAGACCCAATGCCTACTTCAGTGTTTGTCCAATCAGAATGACTTCTGCCTCTGCTCCAGTAAATTTGTGCAAGTGTATCATTTTTCACATTGGACCAGTCTTAAAGGAACAGTTCAGTGTGAAAATAAAAACTGGGTTAATAGATGTGCAAAATAAAAAATGTTTCTAATATAGTTAGTTAGCCAAAAATGTAATATATAAAGGCTGGAGTGAACAGATGTCTAATAAAACAGCCAGAATCCAACTTTCTGCTTTTCAGCTCTATAACTCTGAGCTAGTCAGCGACTTGAAGGGGGGCCACATGGTACATTTCTGTTCAGTGAGTTTGTAATTGATCCTCAGCATTCAGCTCAGATTCAAAAGCAACAGATATGACCCATGTGGCCCCCCTTCAAGTCTCTGGGTAACCAGTCTGTGTAAACCAAGAGAGCTGAAAAGCAGGAAGTAGTGTTCTGACTGACATGTTATACATCAAATCAATCCAGCCTTTATACATTTACATTGGCTAACTAACTATATTAGAAACATTTTTTATTTTGCACAGCCTATCTATTTACCCAGTTTTTATTTTTACACCGAACTATTCCTTTAAGATTTAGATGCAGTCTTAAAATATTAAAGTTTCTATTTCAGGTTTTCTTACCTTTCAAGAAAAAGTCTAATTCCTCCTGTGGGACCCTACCATCAGCCTGTTCTATCTTTACAGTCATATTGAAAGAGAATAGCAACTTATGTTTCTCAAATAAACCTAAAATGAAAATATTGTCAAAGTCAGAAAACACTGTAATGCAAACTTCACAGAAACTGTAACAGTCTTTCATATTAAAAACTTACTGACCTGTGCACCCATAGTTGTATACATTGTAAGTTAGGGTATCCATAATGTTTTTCAGTCTTTTCATCAGAATACCATCAGGCAAAGATTTGCGTAGAGAGTGGTCAAAAACAGCCAAGAATGATGACAGGGAATACTGGTACATTGAATTTACTAGTGCCATCTCTGATAGGATGAAGAACAAGATTGCACCTCGCTTTGCGGCTGGTCTGTAACCGTCCCGTAGCTTATCAATGTCTATTGCTGTTTTTTCAGCTAGTTTTAGTTTTTCAGACACCTTAAATCATTGAAATACATGTTAATCATTAATATAAAAAGATGTAAAGTTTGAAAGAAAGCTGGCATAAACCCAGGCAGGTACTGTATACTATAATGACAATACATTAGGATCAGCTACAGGAATTATGCACTTAAGGAACTATGGGAATTAAGAGACAAGGCTGCATCTTTGGGTAAATTATTACTCTTATAGTGCTGTCATACCTCTGGGCGTCCACAAATAGGGACCCCCCCTTGGAGACTCTGACCTGAACTGAAGCTGTTTCAAGCCACTGCCTGTAGATACAATCTTTGTCTAAGTCCCAGTACAACTGAACACCGATTGGATAGGCTAGATGGATTCACTCTGCATCCTAGCCAATCCCTGTGCAGCTGTACCAGGACTTATACTGAGGGGAAGATAAGCAGGTTGTTCAGGCAGCAGCAGGCTTGGAATAAGGTAATAGCACTTAAGTTTATTGTCAGTGAAAGCTCCAGATTTGTCCTAATCTTCTAATATCTTGTGTATGTGTGTGCCTGCCATGTACATGTGTGTGTTTTACTTAGTATATCTGATTTTGCATTTGTGTGTTTGGACCTGACCCATATATCTTTGTACTGTTGCCTAATTAATTGTGTATTATTGTGTGTTTGCCAAGTATTGTCACAATTTCTCTACCTGTGCAACTGTACCTGTTACATGTGCTTTTGTTGCAGTGCCTTTATAAGGCTATATGTGTGTGTATGAGCGTGTTATGCACCTGCCTGAGTCCCTGATTGAGTAGAGCCCATGTACACTGCTGGCAGGACCCTCCCATGTGATCTGAGCTATCAGCTTTACAACTGGCACACTGGCACTGTGTATCTATCCAGCCTTGTCTACTAGGGGCATTATTAATGGAACTGGCACCATTGTTATTGGCACTATATTATTTCTGGTGTGTTTTCTGGTTTGTTATAAAAATTATTCTGCACTGTGTTCTGAGGATTCTTTATTGAATTGAGACCATGTTTACACTGTGAGGTATTTGGGTCTATTTTACACAGAGATGGTCCTATTACAACATGGAGACAATTTAAATGACACAAACTCTATTCTGGGTCATTACATATGAAGTGCCATTTGACTATGAAACAAGTAATTGAGTTTATAGCTGTAATTAACCTTCCCATACCAAAACATCACCCTCTGCCTTTCTTTCACATGTGTGTCCAGCTCATGCTACTGTCACACGTGATGTTTATTGGCTTCAATCCATTTACTTATGTCTCTGCAATGAGAGGGCACTGTATCAGCCTGGGTAAATATACACAGAAAGGGTTTCGGCACAAATGTTTTCAGTCCAAAATCTGCTCTGTGTGTATGCACCCAGGCCAACACTGTGCCTGTCAATGAAGAGGCAAAAGTTAGTGGGTTCTAATATGTGTGTGCCCGAGGCATGATTTGCCAGCATTGGCTTAGAGTTATGACTCATGTTATTTCCTCTGCACCGCATTTTTTTTCACCATCAGGCTATTCAGTGTCGGACTGGGAAACCAGGGGTCCACCCTAAAACCTTAGACCAGGGGCCCACTCTCAGTACTATTATTATTATTATTCTCCTCACTCAACCTCTATTCTCCTAGTCTCTATTCATTACATACTATAATCTATTATTCCATATATTTGACCTCTTTGTTCTCAAAAAAATAGGAAATAGCCATGAAATAGGCCAAATCTTTAGCAGCTCAAGGGCCCCCCTGACACCTGGGCCCAATGGGAGTTTTCCTGGTATCCCGGTGGGCCAGTCCGCTATTTAAAATTTTAGCTGACAGTAGTTCTCTCTTTCAAGTGTATTAACAATTCCATTCCTAGATTTGTGTCTTTGCCATGAAAATATTTGTAGACATTTTGCTTGTGATGCTTTTAGCAACATGCCCCACACTAAATTTTTTTCTGATGCCCGTGTCTGCATGGTTTATTTTTTTAAATACAGGTATAGGATCTGTTATCCAGAATGTTCAGGACCGGGGATCTTTCCGTAATTTGAATCTCCATGCCTTAAGTCTGATAAAAATGATGTAAACATTAAGGGGCCTATTCACTTAGCTCGACTTCGAATCGAACGATTCGAACTAAAAATCGTTCGACTATTCGACCAATCGATAGTCGAAGTACTGTCTCTTTAAAAAAAACTTCGACCCCCTAGTTCGCCACCTAAAACCTACAGAGGCCAATGTTAGCTGGATCGATGGATTAAAATCCTTCGAATCGTTCGATTCGAAGGATTTAATCGTTCGTTCGAACGATTGTTCCTTTGATCGTCCGATCAAACGAATTGCGCTAAATCCTTCGACTTCGATATTCGAAGAATTTTAATTCGGCAGTCGAATATCGAGGGTTAATTAACCCTCGATATTCGACCCTAGGTAAATTTGCCCCTAAATAAACCCAATGGGACTGATTTGCCTCCAAGAATGAATTATATCTTAGTTGGGATCAAGTACAAGGTACAGTTTTATTTAGGAAATCGTGTTTAAAAATTTTAAATTAAAGGAATAATATAAATGCTTTTTGATGTGAGCTAATTCGATTGGACTTATTTAAAAAAAAAAAAAAAGAGCTATGTTAACTTTCAAAATAAATATAAAAGTTTTTTTTTTTTACACAGACATACCTGATTCCACAGACTTAAAGGACATTATGTTACTCAAACCATTTTGTTGCATTGTTATGCAATCCATACCTCCCCTTGTTTCATTGTGAAATGATGGATTCTGGGGTTGAAGTCCCTCTGCTTTTTATAAAGGATGGTACACAGATTCTCTGGAAAGCAGAGGGACTGTAAATCCCAGAATCCATCACTTCACAAAAAAGAGAGAGAGAAGGTTGATCACTCTGTGAGAATAAAGGATGGGGAGCTGGTCCCTACAGCACAGAGAAATTATCACTGTTTCTTTTTTTTCAATGTGGAGTCAGGTATGTGTGTGTAAAAAATACAAGTCCAACTGAATCAGCACTTGTCAATAAGAGGGTATATTTTCCATTTAAAGGCTTTAAACATACAAGAACATTTCCTTTAGGGGCTTTGTGTACTTTAGCCCATTTCCCCACGTTGGTTTGATATGAAATGTTACCTCAGTAGCTTTGGATTTTGTTTCTTCAAGAGTATGAACCAGTTCAACATTATCCAGCATGTTTCCTGTAGATGTGGCCAGTTCTCGCAACAATGAGTCCTCCAAATCCTTTAACAATTTTTTATTTTCACTGGTTTCTTGGATAAGATTTTCCCTTTGCTCCTCCAGCTCTCTTCTTTCAAAGCCGACAATTACACTGAGTAACTGATCCTCCAGACCTTTTAGTGTAACTGGCAAGTGCAAAAGGAAAAATGATGCACAGTTTTGCAATATTTAGGTGCAGATTTTTTAACGTTCCATTGATAAATTCGAATTTTTTTATTTTTTTTATGTCAAAACTCACAAATTCGAATTTAAAAGCACCAACTCAAATGTAAATTCTAATGTGAAATTTATAACACCTCGACCATGGAAACAGTTCTAATTTGAATATTCGCCATTCATTTACAAGTCAATGGCAATGGCCATTTAAAGATGTTAATAGCCTTTCTACAAAAGTTTTGAGTTACATTTGAATTTATTAGAGTAAAATTAAATTCACATATATTTGAAACATGACCTTTGATCTGCCCCTTAAAGAATTTATGAACTACAATCAGTTGTGCACTTAATTTGTTAACTACTATTTAACAAAGATGCACCAAAGCCATCATTTTGTGAATTACTAAATATTGAATGTCCGCAAATGATTTGGTCAGTTTGAAAGTATTTGCATATTTGTATTATTTGCTATCCTGACTATTTCTTTCTTCCACAGTATAAAAATAATTTGCTATCTATGGGAAACATAACATTCTGTATGTAAGTTCTTTCGGCATACTTTCCCTGCAGTTATTTTAGTAATGGGAGAAATTCCATACAGCAATTTGTTCCATTCTTACCTGTGTAGTTGATGACCATTGCCTTCCCAAACACAGACGGTGAATACTTGGGGTTTGAAAGCTTGGTATTTAGATACAATTTAAAATTAGGGTCATAATCAACCTCCTTGTCCCCTAGAATGATACACTGACGGCCTTGGGCACCTTTAATATTCTTTTCCAATACGTTGTCAATAACAGGGTCTATATACTCATCTACATCTTGAAAGAGAAATGGGAAACCATACTTGATGGCCATTTCTAGTTGTTTCAGGAAATCTGGGTCATTAAATGAAGAAATCTGTAAAACATAAGTAAATAAACATTTCAGGCACGTAACGGCAAATAATAATATATTTTAGAATAAAACAGATACACCGTTTTCAGAACAGAGAAAAGATATACAGATGAAATGATAACCTATTACAAAGAGTTCCCCAAAAGAAGCCACGTGGATAATTATCACTCTAGTTTTACCCAGTCTATATGATAATAAATAATAATGTTTAGAGATTTCCACTATATTTCTGTTGCCCTCAAAGTGGAAATTAAAAGTTTTGGTCTTAGCTGCTAAAACTAGACTTTCAAAATAGTAAAACAGACAAAATACAAATAATTGTGTTTGTGTTATTGCTGTACTAACCTTTAGATTGTTTTTCTCCTCTTTCCTTTTGATCCAGTTCAGTGCTTGTTGTTGAGGATCTATACACAGAGGGAAGCGACTTGCTCGAGTAGTCAATATCCCATTCTGTATTGAGAGTTCATCGGGGGGCAGCCCTTCAGAACCCCACCTAAACCAAACCAAAATACTTCTTAATGCCATATAATATAATATATATATATATATATATATAGGTATGAATAATACATATAACGGAAAAGGAGATTGTAACATTTATAGGCATTGTAGTATTCTGGTACTGCAATCCTTAATCATTTGATAAAAGTGATGTAGTGGGGGGTATAGTTAGAGATTACATTGTACGATTTGTTTAAGAGAGCTCAGCTCACAGAATGCTAATTACTTAACCTAGCTGAAATGCACTCCAAAATTAACTTTTGGGAACTCAAATTCAAACTCTACACTGGTGGGGCAGAATAAAGGCTAAATAAGAGTGGCTGAGGGATCTGCATACAGATTTGCTAAATATGAAATGCTGACATCACACTAAACTATTTAGCTGCTCTGCATCATGTACCCATAGAAAAACATTTACTGTGCAAAAACTGCTAACATAAAGGGATCAACTTAAGATCATTGAACCAGTCTGATCAGCACAAAAACTAAAAAGGTATACAAGGTTGAGCTGTCTACTATAAAATATATTTTCCAGAAGCATTGGGAGTGCATTGCAGTGACAGAACAGAGAATTAGCTGGGTAGTGGATGTCTTCAACAAGCTTTGTCTGACTGCCAAACTTTTATTGATGGTACTGAATATAAAACATTCATTGGTTCACAAAGCCAAACATGGCTGTTATCCAATGATGAACCGGTATCTATTTTTTTTTTGGTGGAGATTTTGAGTTATTTCTCATTAAAACAATCCATTCCTTTAACAAATTGATTATATTTACTTGGTATTCACTTAAAGCTGAATCAAAGGGTAAATTTAGAATTAAGAAATACCAACTGTCAATACTCTCATGCCACCCTTGGAGGGTGGTTCACTGTGGTTACTGTAGCGAACAGGGAGAGATAGACTTGAAGTTCTGATAAGATGATTGTAATATTTATTTTACTAATACATAAATCTCTCTCTCTCTCTCTCTCTCTCTCTCTCTCTCTCTATATATATATATATATATTTTTCAATTACTTTAACTGATGATCAGTGGGTTTATTTAGTTTCCTCCCACATGAAACTATAGGCATAGAAAATTTTCTACATCACTCAAGATACTTCTCCAGCCTGCCTGCATAGTTCAGTGGAACAAGATACGCTACTGCATACAGTACACTATGGTCATCTCCTAAGCCATTTGTGTAATAGTTTTAATAATTTTTATCTCATTTGGACTCAGTAAAAGATCTACACCTATCCCCATATTCCAAACTATGCCTTCTCGGTATCAAGGACTCCATAATACAAACATTTTCAAGATGGTTGCTGACAAAGGCACTGTTGTGGCTCAAAGATTAATACATTTTAATGCAACAATATTTAACAAGACTGATCTCACAACCCACATTTATCTGAAGCTAAAAAGAAACATTGAAATGAAAGTGTGTGTGACTTATTTTTCTAAACTCTTTTTAGTTTCAGATAAATGTGGATTGTGAGATCAGTCTTGTTAAATATTGTTGTATTAAAATGTATTAAAGAGTATTAAAACACTCTCGAATTCTTTGTGCTGACTTCTACACATTTACTAGAATGTAGAACGTTGGAGGTAAAAAAACAGCTTACCTGCTAATTTCAACATCATCAGTTAAGAGACTTTCAACCCTAAAGGGCTGGCTTAGAGGGATCTCACGAGCTAGTATATCCTGCTGCCAATCCGTATACACCATCTCTTTGCGAAAGTCCCAGTTGAAGGCTCCTTCATAGCTCAAGAATGCAGAGCAAAGCAAACAATCTCCAAGTAACTTCACACGACGGACCTTTAACTCCTCTAAATCATCTGTCCATCTAAGTAAACAATCACAAAAATATTTTTTTTAATCTACATATTTTACATTTTTAGAATAATTTGTGTGTTATAACAAATGACGTTCCCTATCATAATATATTATAAGTCACATTAAGGGGCAGATGTATGAAGGGTCGAATATCGAGGGTTAATTAACCCTCGATATTCGACTAGGAACTAAAATCGTTCGACTTCGAATATCGAAGTCGAACGATTTAGCGCAAATCCTGCGATCGAACGATCGAAGGATTATTCGTTCGATCGAACGATTAAATCCTTCGAATCGAACGATTCGAAGGATTTTAATACAACGATCGAAGGAATATCCTTCGATCAAAAAATCTCAGGCAAGCCTATGGGGACCTTCCCCATAGGCTAACATTGACTTCGGTAGCTTTTAGCTGCCGAAGTAGGGGGTCGAAGTTTTTCTTAAAGAGACAGTACTTCGACTATCGAATGGTCGAATAGTCGAACGATTTTTATTTCGAATCGTTCGATTCGAAGTCGAAGTAGTAGTCGAAGGTCGAAGTAGCCCATTCGATGGTCAAAGTAGCCCAAAAAACACTTTGAAATTCGAAGTTTTTTTAATTCGAATCCTTCACTCGAGCTTTGTAAATGTGCCCCTAAGAGTTCCATGACCTGTATAAAAGCAGATTGCCTTCAGACTTCATACAACATGGGGTACATTAGTCCCCATATTATTGATTTATCCACTGTACAGCGCTGCGGCTCCTTAACAGCGCTTTACAAGTTAAGTTATACATATATACATACATAGAAATAGCATAATATACATCACTGTAGATAAACATACATAAAAATCAACCAACAGAAAGATCAACAGTGAGGTACTGAGGGCAATGCCTGCAAGGGCTCACACCCCAATGGAACCACGGGTAAGTGAGACAACGGGTGAAAACATATGTAATTGTATGGACAAGTTTATGTTGAAGGATTAGCCAGGCTGCGGTTCATGAAGACTTATTATTTTAATACGTTAAGAACAGCAAGATCTGATGTCAGAAGGCACTAGTGTTCAATATGGGAATTAAAGACTTTTCAAGGGGAGCTGGTAGACGAGTTGAGTTTTAAGGGAATATATACATATATTTGCCTTGATATGATATGTGCTAATGAGTACTAACTGCTCATCAGTAGCACTTGGGCTATCATTCAGTGAATGGACAAACTTTTATGGCATATGCAGCTGAATTAACTGTACCAAGCAACACCATATCAAAGCACTCGATTGGCTCTATTTCATGCACCAGATGTACTTAATATGAATTTGGGAATTAAGGTCTGTAAATATATACTTAAATTAATTTAACCGATAACTGCTGAACAACTGGTGGTATACAGCTTGGCTATTCCTATTTTTTTCCATTTCTGTGCACACAAAGTTTTAAAAAGAGTGCACGGAAATAGTTTTGCCCACCCAGCCAAAAAGAAATGACAGGGTACATTGTTCACCATGAATTATTAAGGTGTATATTTCAAACGTACCTTTTATTCTCAGATCCTAAACCAGAGATGAGCTTATCAGCTGCAATCAGTCGCCTCTCCATAACTTCTGCTTCTTCTTGCAGTTTCTGCTTTTCTGTTATTGCAGCCTCATACTTCTCTCCCAGTGCTTTGAGTTCGTTTTGAATCGTGGAAAGTTCAGCCTGTATCTTTTCCAAGTCACGTTTGCTCATGTAATAGTTGCGTTCAAGTTTTGCCACCTAAATTACATTAATGCGTAATTAATATTCACTGTCTGATTAGAAAAAAAAGATATTCTCAAAATGTTATAGAGCACGTGGTTATAGTCATACTTAATAACGGTCTTTTGAAGAATGTACTCAATGAAGATACATATGTACATAAAAGCTAGCAAATAATGAAGCAGTAAAATGTGGATAAAGTTAGGGAAGCAGGTCACTAAATAGCACACTTGCCCTTCCCCATATGACAATGCTTCCTGAGTTATAATAATGTCAAACAGGTAAGAATGCAGCTTAAATGTCCTGGAGCAGGGCCACATGATTGCACCCTTAAAGGCTGCAGTGTAAAATTGGTAAAACATTTGTCCAACAAGTGCCAAGCATCCACCACCCTGGCTTACATAGCAACTGCATTGTGTAACACAAAGTCTAGGCTGCAAATATTCAAACAAATTAAAGAATATACTTATTTGTTTATTGCCAGAGCTAGAATTGTAACAGTCGATATTTGGGGGCAGATTTATCAATATGTGAGATTAGAGTTTACTGCAAAAATCTCAGACACTTTGTATTTATTCCTATGGGATTTTTAAAAGTATATTTATCAATTGGTGAACTCTAACTTTCACCCATTGATATATACAATCCTAAAAATCCCATAGGAATGAGGTTTTTTTTGCGGTGAGCTCTAATCTCACATTTTGATAAATCTGCCCCTTGATGTCAGCAGTACAGGTAGAGAGACTATATTAGCAATCATATTTTCATATGCACATATAACCAGATTCCAAACCAACAGAACAAATGCAGAAGCCATACTGCTATGCCAGCAGAAGTCAGATCTTTAATCTGTCAATTAACCAGTGTTAATAATTTAGTTATATCATTTTTCAGCCATACCTTTTCTCTTTTTGGTTTGATTTCCTTTGCCACATCACAGTAACCCATTACAGCTTCCACAAACTTTAGCATGCCTAAACCTGCCTTACTGATTGCCTCCATCTCTTCAAATGTTGTATTTAGAGTCTTCAAGAAACCTAGAGAAATTTTAAATAACAACATGAAAAGGTTTAATTGAGAAATACTAATATCATAGTGCCTTTAATGCATTGAATCTTAATAAAAGGAAATTCCATTTCAGAGCAATAAAATCTTTTTTTATAATTTAAGTTATTTTTGAATGTTTATATATACCCATTCCCACTACACTGCCAATATGATCATACTCCAGGTAACTCTGTAATAATTTCTACAAATATAACCTAAGAAGCCTTCAACGTTGCAACTGCTGCAGAGCTTCAAATACCAGCAAAAATGCTACTAGAAATACTTGTGGGATAATTCAGGGTGCTTTTTGATATTTATACTTTTAACTTAGTTCTAAGGGGCTCATACTTCCCACCTTTCAGTCAACTGAAGGGAACAACAGGGAGCATCTCTGTACGTATATAAAATATATATTTATGAATGACAAGATGTTTGTGTATGCTTTCAAGAAAAAATATAGATTTATTATATATTCTGTATATCATCTTGCAAAAGTACAAAAGGTATATGCATGCTTATTCTGGAGTGTGTGTGTGTGTGTGTGTGTTGATGCTGGCACATTTCAGGTTTTTAGTGGAATGGCTCAGTATCATATTAAAATTCTTCCTTTGCCCCCTCCATTGCCATGTAAACAATACTACTGTATATAGGGTGCTGCACTATGTTGCTTTTTGGAGAATGGCTCAGTCTCCATGGCAATACAGCAACACAAATATTAACCTAATAAATATGAGTAGAATGATTGCTTTAATCCTAACTAAAAACACTACATGAGCACTGATCATTAGTACTGCAAATAATGATACGCAGATATTTTCTGTTTGTATTGTAAGTAAATTTCCTGTTATTCATGTTACCAGTTTCCTGCCATAAAATGATATAGTGACTCTTTACAACGGAGCAATAATCGCACAGGATTGCAGAAGTATCAAGTATTCTGTATGCTTGAAAGACCAATTGTTCCTCTCCCTTCCATTGACACCACCACAGAATGAACAAGCCAAACTTAGATTAAGTAGAATGGTGGGAGGGGTAAAACGAATTGAAGCAAGAAAACTACGGATTTCAGCCGCAGGCCTGTAATTTCTGGAAGATGTTTCATTAATAACCCTACAGTCATCATTGTTTTGTCTGCAGCACAAGAAACAGAGTACTGTACTGTTCTTTTCAAGACTATGGAAAATATCTGCCTTACACCAAAATAAAGAGGAGCTGCTCTGCATCTAGCCCAAAGTTATAAAGCAATCGATGCTGTCTTCAATGACTTTTGAAAGATGTAAAGGCCAAAAATAGAACTGAATTAGTTCAAAGTCCTTAACAATCTGTCTGAAAATAATGTCAGAATAAAAATCACTTCTCATTCAAAATGAATGATTTAGCTGTGGCTTACTAATCAATATATTATCCTTTAATAACAAAGGTAATGTTATATATATCAGATATGTTACCTCTGACAGCTTTTACTTGATGCTGGGTTATTGCGTCAAAGTCTATTTCCATGAGAGATTTCAGGAAGCTGGGATCAGACATCATTCCCTTTGCACTCTTCCAGCTTATCTCCTTGTAACCTCTCATTACTAGGATGCACTCACAAACGACTTGAACTGCCCGTGGGGGTTTGGCAAAGGACCTAGAAAAAACAAATATGCTCGACTCTTTAAGGGAACAAGTTATGATTTAATATGACATTGTATCACAGCAAACAAATCAAGCACATGCACCAGTAATATTATAATAAATCATTCCAGTCATGCTAAATTATCCTACAATCCCAAAGTTTCACAACATACCGATGAGTAATGCAGAATATATAGAGCAAATGCAGAAAGTAACAGATGCACACATCAAGCACTGTGTGTAAAATAATAGCAATTTCCCTCTAAAACTACATTAGCAAGTTATGTTCACTTGTTCTCTGAATGCTCATGCTGACCATGCTGATGCATATGATCCATAAAACTCTTGCAATCCCTTACATAATGTTTGTAAATACACTCATGTACTACACCGCAAATCAAACAGATTCCAATTTCCATAGGCCAAATAACGTACTTACATCTTCCTTTGCAAAGCATAAAAGTAGGAGGAAGGATTTACTCCTTATGGATTCAATAAATAGCAATTACACGAGGAGAAACATCACATTTAAAAGTTTAAGGAACATTAAACCTAAGCATAAAGCCATGAAAAAGAAGAAATCAAAGTTGAAGGTCTAGGGGGAAAGTCCAACTTGGGTTATCACTAGGGATGCACAAATCCAGGATTCTGTTTGTGATTTGGCCGTTTTTAGCAAGATTCGGGCAGATCCTAGTGCCTTGGCTGAGATGAATCCTTAAAATGACGTGACTTTTCCAAACACAAACAAGGAAGTTAAAAAATGTTTTAACCACATACTGCACAGTTCTCTTTCACCCTTCCTAGCCCTAATTTCCATATGTTAATTAGGGTTTGGAATTCGGATAAATCTTTCACCAAGGATTCGGGATTCGGCTGAATCCTAAAATAGAGGATTCAGTGCATCCCTAGTTATCACACATTCCTCCACGTTTCCAGAACTGCATGGAGCATGATGTCCTATAAGGGACAGAATATTCCACTTTCAACACAAGTTATCTGTTATGTCTTGCACTAAAAAGGAAAAAACTTCAAAATGAATGCAAGGAACATATAAGCTGCTTAGAACAAATCAGCAATCCCCGAGAAGGCCTTGGTATAAAAATTATATATTCAGGGGCGATCCTGGCCCCTCCACCGCACCAAGGCAGCAGCAGCTGCTGCCGCCCCCCCCCCCCCTGCAGCCTTTGTTAAGCTTTAAATGAATAGTTCAGTGTGAAAATAAAAACTGGGTAAATAGATAGGCTGTGCAAAATAAAAAATGTTTCTAATATAGTTAGTTAGCCAAAAATGTAATATATAAAGGCTGGAGTGACTGGATGTCTGACATAATAGCCAGAATCCAACTTCCAGCTTTTCAGCTCTATAACTCTAAGTTAGTCAGCGACTTGAAGGGGGGCCACATGGTACATTTCTGTTCAGTGAGTTTGTAATTGATCCTCAGCATTCAGCTCAAATTCAAAAGCAACAGATATGACCCATGTGGCCCCCCTCAAGTCTCTGGTAACCAGTCAGTGTAAACCAAGAGAGCTGGAAAGTAGTGTTCTGACTGACATGTTATACATCAAATCACTCCAGCCTTTATACATTACATTTTTGGCTAACTAACTATATTAGAAACATTTTTTATTTTTCACAGCCTATCGATTTACCCAGTTTTTATTTTTACACTGAACAATTCTTTTAAAGTGGTTGCTCCCCTTCCAGCATTTTTTCCAGCTGCCAGACTGAAACACCAGAGACAAGAACAATAAACTTTTAACTTCAATTTTGGAAAAACATTAAAAAATAACAATCTGAAAACAAACGAACTGTGTTTGGAGGGTGAACAACCCTTTTGATATAAGAAGCTTGTTATAAAGTGGACTGTTAACATAAAAATTGAATGAAGATGGAACCCTAATGTGTAAGTTCTAACAGCAAAACTAGGGGTTTGATACATCTTTTAAAGGCAACCACTGGCACTGATTGTTACCTAATCTCTGTCACATCTGACTTGTCCAGCTTCTGTAGTTCAAGTTTGGCTGCTTCTAATATGGGCAGAGCTTCTGCCAAGGCACTCTCTGCATCTTGCTTCTCTACTGCAATGACTTTATTTTGTTCTTCTATCTCAGCAGCTTTCTCCTCAGCAAGCTTCCTTTTTTCCTCAGCTGCAATAGAAGTGGCATATTTTATATACAAAACAACGAAAAGGGTTGTAAATCAAAGTAACAGGCCAGGATTCGATTCGAGCCTAACCTAACATGTTTACATTTTGATGTTAAAAAATGTAAAACCTACAAAGTGGGTCAAATTTTGTTAATTAGAAATGCTCAGAAATATGGGATTTTAATCCCCAATAGCTAAATAAACTGGTAAAGAATGTAGACTACAAAACAAATGTCATCACATCATATATTGCTACCTGATGATGTTTCCTTATATTTAAATACCAAATAGAGCATACTGCAGGGGGCACATTTAAAGATGGTGAGACAGGGTTCAAATGGCAGAAAACAGGTGCAGGTCCCATGGGTGCCGTTTCCTGCACTCCAGAGCACAGTGCTGCCTGCGTGCTGCATTCATGAGTGGCGGGGGAGACATGTTGGTGCCCCCCAATCCCCTAACTGTGAGGCTGTGAGCCCTTCACAGGCTGGAGAACTTACCTGAAGTGCTTTTATGTAGTAGGCAAAAAGATATTTAGAGGGAGCCTATACAGCATTTTGTGTGACTTTCTATTGCTATTTAACAACGCAAGGAAGCCATTTGTACAGCTCAAATATTTAGTTATCCATATCAACCAATAAGATCTTTTTTGTTTGTTCTTTAAATTACTCCAGTCAAAACTATTCGCTGCTTGGTTGCTATGGGTATCTACACTGGTGCAATTTAAAAAAAATTGTATCTTCTGCCTGTAATATCCTAAAGCAGGAATCCATAGTACTCTAGCCCTAATTATATCAACTTTGTCTGTAGTGGGATTCTGGTTGTTGTAGTTGACCAACAGCAACATGTACATCTTAAGCTGGCCATAGACGCAAAGATCTGATCGTACGAATCGAGGATTCATACGATTTTCGGACCGTGTGTGGAGAGTCCTGACATTTTTCGTTTGGTCGATCGGACAGGTTAAAAGATTTCTGTCGGCTGCAGATAATATCTCTGCATGTATTGCCGATCTTACGATTTTCAGAGGGAGACTGTCACTAGCTTTGGACGGACATAATTTTTGTACCCAAGAATGAGGGTTGTGATGAACTTTAATCAAACGCAGTAAATTGCTGCAAAATTGGTTGTGCTTTATTTCACACTACATGTTTCGAGACTAGCTCTAAAGAGCTAGTCTTGAAACATGTAGTGTGAAATAAAGCACAACCAATTTTGCAGCAATTTACTGCGTTTGATTGAAGTTCATCACAACCCTCATTCTTGCATTATTTGCTTTTTTGGACGTAAGCACCGTGATTGAACTTGTGGAATCCATTCATCTTTACTCATAATTTTTGTACGATTGCTGTCAGGGGCAGAACATCGGCTGATCTGTTCTTTTGTACTTTATTTGATCAGAATGGTTAGTGGCAGGTCAGGAGATGGGAAAGTCCGATCGGATCTTTGCGTCTATGGCCAGCTTTACTTAAAGGAAACATTCTGTTTGCATTTCCCTTATTATTTATAATGCATGAATATTTGATTGGTCAACAGAACACTTTGATCTTCACTGGAGATATCAATAAAAACATACAGCATTTAGTATCTTTATTTATTTGCATTATACCTCCATAAATAAGAAAAAGTAATTTCCACTTGTGCACACATCCATCTGTGAGCCTGATAAAATGCATTACTTACTTGGCTGAGAAGTAAAATCTTCAGCACTGGTTTGGGAAATATTAATGACTGGTTCTAAATCTTCCTCTTATTTCCCTGGCTTCTTAGTTGCATGCTTCACACAGTTGCAAATTTATTCCTGTAATCCCTATCTCAGTGCAGAACATTATCCCATCAAAATATAACACGTATAACACTACAAATACAGTTAACACAGTTTACTCTATATGGCAATAGAACAATATACTAATCACATCTACTAACCTATAGTTGTATTTGTTGAGATCTCGTCCAAAAGAGCTTCACATGCTGAGGATTTCTCAGCTAAGACCACTTTCTGCTCTGCCAACTTTAGGTTCAATTCGGCCAACTGAACAGTGGCTTCTTTCAGCTTGTCCAGACCCCCTTCCAGACGCTTACACTGTGCTATTATAACAGAGAAATTGTAAATTTAATATGTGCACCTTAATCCTTTACCACAAATAGAATAGTTAAACTGATTATGGTAAATGTATTTCCTGACTTTGCTTCAAATGTTTAGGTAGATCACTCCTGACATAAGTAAAATGCTTTACCAAAGTACTATTTTTTGTTTTTAAAACAGTACAGCCCCCAAAAAAATCTACTACGGATACCATCAACAGTTCCAGATTTATTTGGCCCTTTACTAAATGATCTTCATTCCCTTCACTTCTGAGGAATATTTGTATCATACCCAAGTTATATTGGTTCTTCTCTTCTAATAGCCTTGAGTAGGTGTTGATAAAGTCGAGGTAATTCTTCGGAGTGACATAATTGCTGCGCCTCAGTTTCTGCTGAAACTTTTTGCTGAATTTGCCAACAGAGTCGTGCACCATAACAACATGGCCAATCACAGGTTCTGAATGTTGTGATGGAATCAGTTGATTGTCTCCTAAAACATGCACATTTTAAAGATGCATTAGGCATAAAACTGATTTCATAATAATCACACAAAATGTCTGTAGACATCTTCTTATACAGGTATGGGGCATGTTATCCAGAAGGCTTGGGATATGGGGTTTTCCAGATAATGGATATTTCCGTAATTTGGATCTTCATACCTTAAGTCTACTAGAAAATCATGTAAAACTTAAATAAACCCAATAAACTGGTATTGCTTCCAATAATGATTAATTCTTTCTGGATTTGAATCAAGTACAAGGTAATGTTTTATTACTACAGAGAAAAAGGAAATAATGTTGAAAATTTTTAATTATTTTATTATAATGGAGTCTATGGAAGACGGCCTTTCCGTAATTCGGAGCTTTGCGGATAACAGGTTTCCAGATAATGGATCCCATACATGTACTTTATTGTTTCTTTATTTTTTAAAGAAGAACTCATGACAAAATCATATATCAAAATTTCAGAATTGGTCATGTAATAAACCACAGTGTTTTTTTCCACAATTGAATCAAACCTTGTCTAACTTGACTACAAATATGGATAGAATATGAAAAAACTACAACCTGCGTTAGGAACCCCTAATACCATAAGTCTCACTGCATAGGAAGAAGCATGCTTTCCTCTTGTCATTATAATTCCATTTTATTACATAGCGATAATTTGCTGGTTCTGTGACACAAGCCCAAGTTTAACTCCAACCACCAACATGTGAATAGTAGATTTTTTTTTATTTATGACTACTGTAAAATGTGTATGTTTGGGAACTGCAACAGTATTTTTTATAAATAATTTTTAAGCCTACAACAGGAAAAATTTTGCAATAGATTGTACTTACCCAAAAATGATTTGGCAACTGCATATAAAGCTTGGGGAGGCCAAGGCAGAAACCAGTCTATTCCAGTATTATTTACCAAACCTTGAACAAACAGAAAGTTTGCATCAGCCCTGAGGTTGCAATTTTTTTTTGTGTTATCTATAATTAATGCACAGATATCAAGTAACGGCATTGCAGTTCTGGGAAAACAAAGTCGAATAAGAGAGACATATGAATTATGCACTCACAGTTCTGGCCACTCTGCATCTGTACTACCCAGGAGATCTAGAGCTGCAGTTTTGCTCTGGTACTATTACAGGGACACAGACAACTGTACCAACCCCTCACCCAAGCCTCATGGTCTTTCGAAGTGTAGGAAATCCCTCAAGGAAGAATATTTTACTTCTTTGCACCCCACTTTGGAGCTCCAGTCTGACCTCTTTTCCAGTACAGTGATAACCCTTATCAGGCTTCAGAGTTAAATTGCAATTGGGAAGTTCCATGTAATTGGCCTTAAAATCAAAAGGTCAGCCATACAATAAGAATGTAATTAAATCTAAATCTTTACAAAAATTCTAGCATCCCATGTATCCATAGTAGCATGGCTATGGATAGCCTTCATATCCTTTACCATCACAAACAGCATCCTTTGCTAATACTTGTAAGAGAAGGCAATACAAGTAAAATAGCTGTAAAAGGAGTTTTAGTAGTAAGAGCACAGATCAAAGATTTTACATAGCCAGGGTTAAATGCCTTACATTGCTATTTTAACATGAAAATCTTACCAGGAAAATTTCTGCATCTTGTCCTCAAAGTATCACCAACTGGGGACATTCCAAGCACAATGTGAAGATTGTTTGCACTTTTGTTTACAAAGAACTGCCAAATGCTTTCTTTGGCAGGACCCACACCATGTTTAGTAGCCTCATCCCTAATCTGGCTAAGAACGGATTCCTTTTCATCATCTGGGAAAAGAGCTGGCACCATTCCTGAAACAGAAAGAAATCTCAAAACTTAAATTTTACTTTGGATATGGCCACTTAGTTTGTGTCATAAGTACAGCTACATGACATTCATTTTGTGTATTGTGGTAGCAATAACAACCTTTAAGAAGTCATCTGTAAAATAAGGAACACAGAAATATGAAGAAATGTTTTTTGTTTTTCTTTTTTAAAAACCTTGATATTTTTGGTCTGCATATGATGTTTTACTGTACAGGTGAGAAGGATCCCTACAATGTATTACAGAATATGCACAATTTCTTAAATAACACTGAATCACTGCACTCCTGTATGCAAATGTCATTCTCATTTTAAATCTTTTCAAGGTTTGCCAAGAATAGAGGTATAGTTATGCAATATGCATTAAGCAGGTTTTTATGAAAACATGCAGTTTATATTCCAGGTAACAACTGCAGTCTGCTTCACCTGAGGTTAGCATATTGTTGATAAGTTCCAGAAATCCTTCTTCAGCCACATGAGCATCTGTGAACAGGAAAATCATCTTTTTATTTTCCAATCCGAGTTTTATGTAAAGATTCCTCAGATCTTCACGGAAACTGTTCTCCCCATAGCCTCGACTAAGAACAATTTCAAAAACCTAGTGGATAATAGCAATGTTGTTAACAGTGTTATAATCTTACTGATATATACACTTTAGAAAGCTTCAGTAGCACTAACCTCATATCCTGCAGCAAATGCAGCCAGTCTAGCAAGAGACTGCTTTCCTGAACCCCCAACGCCAACCAGCAGTGCGTGCCCCCGGTCCATCCTGATAATACGGTGGATACGTGTTACATGCTCAAGTGCATCATCAAAGAGAACAAGGTTCATTTTGGTTTTACTTTCATTGTACTCCTCAAGGATTTCCTAAAGATATAATTCAAGAAGGTAAATATAGGCATAACTGTAGAAAAAGATAAAGATCAGGGTTATATTTAAAGAATGGAAGGCTTGATCAAGACAGCTGTGACATACTGTAATTGCAAAATATTTCAGTTACACAAATGAACATGAAATTTGAGGCTGGGCATCCAGGACAAATGCCCTAATCATCCTTCCTGATCAGATAAAGACAAATTCATATACAGGTATGGGACCTGTCATCCAGAATGTTCGAGACCTGAGGTTTTTCGGATGAGGGATCTTTGGGTAATTTCGATTTCCATACCTAAAGCCTTCTTGAAAATTTTTTTAGATATTAAATAAATCCAATAGGATTGTTTTGCCTCTAATAGTGATGAATTTATCTTAGTTGGGATCAAGTAAAAGCTGCTGTTTCGTTGAAATTCCCGTAATTCTGAGATTTCTGGATCACAGGTTTCTAGATAATAGATCTCATACCTGTACTGGGAATGTAAGCACTAAAGAAAACACGGGAACATCCATGATATATCAGATTCCTTATAATGAGACATGTTAATCACCTGAAATAGAGCTTTAGCAGCTTCATAGTCCTGAATGTCTTCATATACTCGAGGCTCTCCTTCATGCATTGCTGTTCTATAGTCACCAAATAGAATTGGGTCTCTCGTGGCGTGTTCCAGGGAAGCTTGGAAGTGTTCTTCAATCAAATGCTTTATGTGGCCTTGTACCTTTATATTAGAGCAAAATTTAAAATGTATGTTTTAAATATTTCATTTGATCAACTACAATACTAGTAGTAGAGTGCAAGTCCCTGTACACTTGATCCACGTGTGGTGGTGCCAAGCAGTCAGGACATCAATATGGTCAGTAGAGTTAACACAACAAAACTTTTATTCTCCCATGGGTATAATTTGGGCAAATACTGTATGGTCACTTTCATGGGAACAATACATGCACATACATTGGTTGTATGCACAGACATTTAAAGGTGTATTTTAGGATGTCCAAACAAAAGACCATTTATGAGGATATCTTGTTGGACTTAAGATAAGTATTCCAAGTTTGATTGTCTTGTCATGCTTTACTGAACCTACCTGAATGATTTTGAGGTTCTTTACCAACCTCTGACCTTAAATGGGTTGCTTTGTTGTGACTCTTTGCCTGCCTCCAGCTCAGCCTGTACTTACTGTTTATGACTGACTTCTCTTTTACTCCTCATACATTTCTTTGTTATAGATTTCCCATACTGTATAACCCCCTGAAACCATTTCTATGAGAGTTCTTTCTAAGGAGTGAATGGGCATCACTTCATATCCATTAGTTAATAAGTTGCTGACTTATTAAACCTCACTTACCACAAGCTTATCATCTTCATTGACAAGTCTGTCGTGGAAGACTCTTAGGCTCTCATTCCTCCATACTCGCACCATCTGTGCCATTGTCTGAAATCTGGAATCAAAGGTCTAACCATTAGAAGAATCTCATGAAACTTATATGGCTATAGAGCAAACTGTATTTGTCAGGGAGTGTATGAAACAACACTTAATTACCTTTCAGGAGTAGTAAGAACCAGGCCATTGTATACACGTGATAGGTCACGAAGATTAAATATGTAATGGAACTTTGAGGGAGTAGGTGGTAAATCACGAACAATCATTTTATAAAGCTCTAGGGTACAGAATGTTAGCTTGTCACAGATTGCCTGCACCTCCTCGTTAAATAGCTGTAAAAGACAAAATTACTACTGATTAATAATTCAGAGATCCAAATGAGTCATTTTAAAATATGCATTCACTTTCCTGGCTCTGAGGTTTTTCTAGCCACAGATAGTAGGCTATACTTAGAAATTTGCGGAAGAATCATCAAAACAGTAAATGGTTTTTAAAAAGGTCTAAAGCATAAATATACCCTGTATATTGTGGCATTATTTAGAACAGGGCTGTCCAACTGGGGCCCCAAAGGCCAGATGTGGCCCTCCAGGGGCAAAACTACAGAGGAAGTAGACCTGGTGGCTGCAGGCCCATGAGATATAGGGGGCCCCATAAGGACCAAATAAAGAGCAATTTCAAAATATTTGGTAAAACAGGAGAACTTCTGGATATGTTGGGGGTCCTAAAATTAATTTGTTGTGGGGCCCTGTAACATCTACTTACACCACTGTGACCTTCCAGTGTATTTTTGTGGTTCTCTGCCTGACTATCCATTCCATAGAATGCTGGGTATGACATCAGCATTTTGATATACTTTAGACCACAAACATATAGTATTTCAGCTTGTTGGCCCACTATTTAGCTAAAGTGATTCAGAACTGATTTACAATATTAAGCAATTACAATATGCCGTATATGTAATACTAGTAATACTAGTTATTTCTGCATCTTATTTTACGCTCCTGTCATGTATTAAGGGGAAAAATTATTTTATGTGTATCACTTTGCATAAAAGACAATTTGACCACATATTATTAATTATAAAATTATATATATATATATATATATATATATATATATATATATATATATATATATATATATATAGTTTCTAAACTTACTGCCGTATGTCCTTTTAAAATGGAGGAATAAATCAGACTCAGTGACTCTTCTGAAGGAAAGAGGACATTAAATACACTGAAAAGAGAAACAAATCTTGTGTCCACTTCATTACGGCCCCCACCAGCTTTCCCCATTGCAGCTATGAATCCAAGGTCACGAAGATACTTGCAGTTCAGTTCTTTGCCACGATCATACATGCCACCCTTCTCAAGTAACAATTTCAACAGAGCGATGGGTTGCTGGGTGCCATATTCATCCACCTAACCCAATAAAGGTTAAAAAAATAAGGAAAACAAGATTACAAAATGAAATCAACTCAATTACAGTATATATGGTACACAAAGTGTTACATGGTAGTATTGAACTTTGCTACCATGGAACTAATATGATGCATAACGTGTCTAATGGCACAGGAAAAGGTTTAAATTCTAAATATACTCTAACCTTTGGCATGTTCATGTCATCCATGAAAACCAATAAACGTTTTCCCATTGGAGGTCCATAATTATCCTTGGTACGTTTCTCTACATTTGCCTCTAGATTTCTTTGGATATCCATGGATGTAGTACGAGACGAGAAATTAATGATCAAAAGCATCTAAAATAAAATGAAAAAATAGCACTGTATGCTTTAGATGAAATCTGAAGGCACATTTATTCAATTATGTGGTTTGAATAGATATGAATTAAGGGTTAACAATTCGTTTTTTAGTACGCTGTAGTTTAGAACTCCTGTTCAGCTCCTATCCAGATGACTCTACTTGTAGATACAATAAAAACTTTACATTCTAGCACTTTCTTTGCTGTTTATATCAGCACTATAATTGTAGTCTTTGAGCTATTGTTCAACGACACCTACCAGCATCCACCAACAACCTTTCGTTGTCAAGAAAAGCAGGAGATTGTGGTTTAACAACAGGGGTGAAATATTGGTAGCACCGTTCTAAAGCACTAGAAGTGGTCATTTTCATCGGGTGCTACTTGGCTTCCATGTATCAATAAGCAATCACCCCAAAAATATGTTGTGCAATTAACTAATGAAGCAGAGCAGATGTAATTTACATATAATTAACATACAGCTTGGCTGCATACTTAGGAATCAATAGAGCTTGTAAACATGGCACAGCCCATGAAGAAGTTAAAGGAACAGTAACACCAAAAAAATGAAAGCGTTTTAAAATAATTAAAATATACTGTTGCTAAGCACTGGTAAAAGTTATGTGTTTGCTGTAGAAAGACAACTATAGTTTATGTAATTAGACTAATGTGTAGCCATGGGGGCAGCCATTCAAGCTAAAAGAGGAGAAAAAACACAGCCTATTTGCCAGAAAACAAATAAGCTCTGTAAGGGCAGTGGCTGACACAGAGATTTGTCGCCCATGATTATTTATGCACGACTGAGAGCGATAAATCTCATGAAAATGCATCTCTGTTGGAAATAACTGAAATCACTGGCAGTAAAACTAACATATCTCGAAGTCGAGAAAGATGCCTCTGGAGGAAACTCCAGGTGACTTTGCAATATATTGGTATTACCACCAGCTATATTGGTTATTTCCAGTGGATACGCATTTTTGGGAGATTTTTGGGAGATTACTGCACACACTATGGGCTCACAATTAGTTATAGCTGAAATTTCTTTTGGCAATTTGAATAATGTAAAAATAAGCAACAGCATATACAATTTAAAACAAAGACATTTAAGTAGTCTATGAAAGATTTACAAACCGTGGCATCAGTGTTTAGGTTTCTCAGGAGATTCAGTGTTGTTGCTGTTTTAGAAGTGCCAGATTCACCAACAAGAACAACCGGCCTTTTAATTTTCACCATTTGCTCCAAAAGCCATGTAGTGCGGGTAGTGTCCACAGTGGGAACTGAAAATCAGATTGCTTAACTAATTATCTCGATAAAAGGAACATGTTTTTAAATTGCAGTTCCAGACCGCACCATAACTTACATATCCAAGTTATTAATAACTAGAATTCTTTGTTGGGTCTGGAAGATGCAAACAAACCTGCTCTTTAGGTGCACGCAAACAGGCAAATGATTTTACACTTACCATTGTACCCACTTATAGTAAATGAGCCTTTTTTGCTTGTTTTACACTACTTTTTTTTTTTTAAATTCGGGTAGTTTATTGAGTGAATAAAAGCAAGCAATTTACAACATATAATCAAGACAAGGGAAGATACATTGTTACATGTTACACATCCAACTATAGCAAAGAAAAGAAGGCATAGCATGCATCAGACATTCCATCATAGATAGAGTTTTATGACCTTAATGGGGTCTCCCACCAAAGAGGAGTTCAGTCCTAGCTAGATTTGTGAAGTTTTTCACATTAACCTTTCCTGAACCCTTTTGGCCTAAACTGCTAATTTCGTGGGGACTCCTCTTTTTAGGTGCTTGTTTATTTTTAATGGTATATATAGACTACATGTACAATTGTTATACCATTTGTAACTTACCCAAAATATCAATAAATTTCTCTTCAGGCTTATGGATATATTTGGGGACCAGTTTGCTCCAAGGTATCCACTTCTTTTTCTCTCCATCAAAATGAAAGTCAAAAATGGTAGGCTGTTGGTCTGCATCATGTAAAGAAAATGCATAATTTTTCATGAACTTTTCATTATAGGAATATATAATGTAATATAAGATAATTTACAGTATTGCTGCTAATTCTCATTTCATTGATTTTTTGTCACTACAAAGCAGTATTAAATAATTTTAGCTGCAAGTTTGCACAGAATAACGATATGCCAATGCTGAGTAATTTCATTAATCACTTCTTCAATTTAAACATATATGTGGGCACACTTATTAATTTTAGTATTATCATACTGCCTATAAACTGTCTATTGGATTTATAAATCCTCCAGCATCATGCACCATAACCAAACTAGCTGCTGATGTATTTGTGTGTGGCACATATTTCAAGAGCCAATACAACTCTTTGGTAAATGTAAAAAGTAAACTACGCTGTGGCAGCAATAGGTACACCAGAAGCACTGACAGCAAACCATCGATAATTCCCATATAATATCAGATATAACAAAAAAATTACCTCCTGGAAAAAAAGTCTGGGAATTAGAATTGTTTTGCAAATCAGAAAAGAGAGAACACTGAAGTGAGATCAGTTCAGAAAGATACCTACATGGAAGTTCGCCAGGTCCAGCCAAATTATTTTCATCGTAAGCAGCTGTCATGGAAGCCAAGCGTTTAATATACTCGTCAAATTTAAGTCTCCCGGTTTCAAGTAGTGCGGCTCCCAAAGACCAGTACATGGCTTCTATAAAGTAGCATTCCAGAACATCAGCGTCATCAACTTCTTTTTCAATTAATGCATCCAGCATAGTAGACAACTGTGTCACCTGTAAAAGAAGGTAAAATTTACTACTGCTTCAGTTGTAATGTTTCAGCATACAGTGCCATTAAGATTGAACTTATTTTAGGGCAGTTTATAACCCTCCATATTGTCCACCTTAATTTTGTTTATTGTAATGTTACATTGTACATTTTTGACGCTTACATATTTACATTATTTTCTTTCAGCTTTGCCTTTGTTTCATAACATGCATATTGAAGTTATTTTATTTTTTTCCCCATGACCAAAATCTTTTTGTGGTTTGGAGTTACTTGGATTACATTTCCAGAATTAAAAACCTTTAAGGTTCACTGAACTGTGACATCCAATGAGACGTTAAAATGGTCATGAAAATACATACTGCAAAAATTCTGTGTGAAATGGACCTATGTGGGCCTGCACCTGCAAACATAAACACTATTGGGCTAGTCCAGTAAATCAATGGAATTTTGAAATCTACAAGCAGGGCTGAAACTTCCCTGATATCCAATAGGCTTTATTGTAGGGCAATAGATAAGAGTCTGTGAAGTTACATCACAGAGACGCTAGCTATCTACTATGTAAGATGACCATGTTTGATGTTTTGGTTGCAACAGCTTTGGAGTCAAATTCAGAATAAAAACTGCAGTAAGCAGTCTTGACTTTGATACCAAACCTTGCTGAATAAGGTATTAATGGTAAGGTTAGCCTTGATAATTTTGCAGTTTTACATCTATAGTCAACATCCTGAATATAAGTCAAAAGCTAAATAAAAATACCCCTTCAACTTTCTATGAAACATAACGACTCAGATAACTGAGAAACTGAGAGTGTAGAAAGTCAGATATCGTCCTTTATAAATATAAATATATATCGCCACTCAATTTACAACAAATCCCAGGTTCTTATCCCACAATTCAAAACAGTCAAAAATACTGGAGGCACTCATGGAGATAATTATAAGTGAATTTATTCAGTCTTCACATATTCCCCCACATCGACGCGTCAGGACGAAGGTTCAGAAGCCGAACCGAAACGTGTCGATGTGGGGGAATATGTGAAGACTGAATAAATTCACTTACAATTATCTCGGGGAGTGCCTCCAATACTTTTGGTTATATATATTATTTATATATATTATATATATATATATATATATATATATATATATATATATATAATTGCAGAATACAGTTATGTCATCACTATATGAATAAAGGATAATACAGACACATGAAAAGATATACGACAAACAAGGTCACTGTGTCTCGCTAAAAACACATGACTCCTACCATATTAAGATCTGTCTGAGGAACAATTGTCTTCAACTTCTCTCCCTGTTTGCCATCAGTAATTCCTTCAACAATCATCTCAATGCAGTGCGGTATATATTTCTCAAACAGGTTGTTTAATACATTTTGTTCCTGCTAGATATAATACATAATGAGAGTTTAAAATTAAGAAATTACATGGAGTGAATTAATGATATAATAATGTCATATTTAAAAAGCAAAGTTTAACCAGTTTAGAACAATTTAGATTTAGAACAATTGAATGGTTTTACCTTGCTCTGTCTATTATTCACCCATTTCTGCCAATAAGGTCTATATTTTAGATTTTTAGGATCCACAAAGACCATACCACAGCGGGATACAGTGGCTGGTGATGCATACTGAAGGTCTCCAACCTAAAGGAAACAACAGGGAATATTGAGTATTAATGAAGCCAAGGATCTTATGCTGCTTGTCAGCAGTAAAAATCAATAAGGGTTGAAAACAGTCTGCACCTCAAACAATAATGCACAGTGTGGTTGAAGTCTAATGCGCTCTCCATTTGCCAAGGTCAATAACTTGTTGTCATCCATTACAGAATTCATATTTTCAACCCAAAGAGCATCGACATCTCCATCAAACAAAATATATCTGTAAAGACCAAGTAACATACTTTATTAATGTGATGTTGATAATATTATAATTATATATTCAAAACTCTTACAGTTTACATAAGACCTTGTAAACTAATATATTCATAAAACCTATTGGTCGCTTACAAATACAGCCATACAAATGCAGGTTAATAAAAGAGGCCTGTATAGTAGTACAAATGCCATAAAATATTAAAGGTAAAATAGGCATTAAGAACATGAATCATTGGATTTTTTGTGGCAGGTGGCATATTTGTATCTATTTGCATATGATTACAAATTTCATATACTGAAATGGGAGCAACGTTCCTGATTCTCTAATGCCAACTAAAGTTCCAGCAAACTAGAAATACAGAACAAAGGACCACTATGAGTCAAAACTACAATTCACAAGTAGTCTTACCGTCTTTCTTTTTTCTCAGTTGGTTTGTTGATTTCCCTGAAGATATTCGAAAGTACTCCATCTGTCCAGTCTCTGGTTGCAGGATCCAAAATGCCATATAGCTCAATCACACTCATGGCTTTGGGATTAAGTGCGTACAACTTGGTAACAAGGCCAAGCCTAGTGAAGACATCATTTTAAAACCAGAGAATTCAACAAAACTGCTTTAATATGTACATTTAATACTGGCACACAGTATGTTATACAAATTACCTGTAACTACATATATTATATTTTTATATCCTTTTTTACTTAATGTATGTCTACATAGATTATCGACTGTCAAGAAAATGGCAAATCAGAAGGGAGAGCATTGATATGATGGAAGTACAGGTATGGAATCAGTTATCTGGAAACCCTGTTATCCAGAAAGCTTTGAATTAAGAAAAGGCCGTCTCCCATAGACTCCATTTTATCCAAATAATCCAAATTTTTAAAAATGATTTCCTTTTTCTCTGTAATAATAAAACTCTACCTTGTAATTGATCCCAACTTAGATATCCTTAAAGGAACAGTTCAGTGTAAAAATAAAAACTGGGTAAATAGATAGGCTGTGCAAAATAAAAAATGTTTCTAATATAGTTAGTTAGCCAAAAATGTAAAGGCTGGAGTGCCTGGATGTCTAGTATAACAAAACAGAACACAATTTTTCACAGCTTTTCAGCTAACTAACTCTGAGTTAGTCAGCAACTTCCTCTGGGCCACATAACTTTATTCAAAAAACCCCAGGTCCCGAGCATTCTGCATGACAGGTGCCCTACCTGTTTTCTTAACTTCTAATGACAAGTAAAGAGTCTAGAATGAAGGCTTTTCTAAAAGCAGTAGCTCACTAGACCCAAGGTTGTTTTTAAAGGGTTGTAAAATAAGTATGAGTGACTTGCATTGCACGAATTGAGAGGCCCCAGAGAACAGCAGTTGGCAGAAGAAAGAATAAGGAAATGGTAGGTAGAGAAGGCAAATATGGCAACAGGAAATAAGTACTATTTAAGCAAATTGGAAGCAGAAGCACAAGATAAATGAGGGCTATGGAAGGTGATATGGGAACCAGCAATTTCTTATTTCATTCATGAGTTCTCATTCATGGTTTTAACATATATGTATATAACATGTATGTATATTAAAGGGGTTGTTACTTTACACTTTATACAAAATGCTAATGGGACACCAGCACTGTGTCACTGTATGTAGTACATAGTGGTCCTGATAGGTTTTCACTCCTGTCTCCTGCTCTGTTCTGCCTACCATATGCTCCATGTGTGTGACATACTCTGCCTGTGTGTGCCCTGCTCTGCCTGTGTGTGCCATACTATGCATATGTGTGGCATACTATGACTGTGTGTGCCTTGCTCTGCCTGTGTGTGCCCTGATCTGCCTGTGTGTGCCCTGCTCTGCCTGTGTGTGCCCTTCTGGGCCTGTGTGCCCTTCTCTGCCTGTGTGTGACATATTCTGCCTGTGTGTGACATACTCTGCCTGTGTGTGACATACTCTGTCTGTGTGTGACATACTCTGCCTGTGTGTGCCCTGCTCTGCCTATGTGTGCTCTGCCTGTGTGTGCCCTGCTCTGCCTGTGTGTGTCCTGCTCCGCCTGTATGACATACTCTGCCTGTGTGTGTCCTGCTCTGCCTGTGGAACATAAGTCGGATATTTGTTCTGGGGGGTTGTTAGCATTTGAAAATTTTTAGGGGCCCCTAAGGTGTTTAATCGTATGCTGGGGGTGCTGTGTTATCCACAGGAGAGGAGAAGGCATATGGATTTAAGGGTATGTCTTAATATGACAACTTTTTTCGCATTTGAGTGATACGTGATATCCCTGCAGTGAGCACCAACCATTTGGTTTTTTGGTGTGCTACTAAAATTAATGTGGATATGGTCTTGTGGTAACATGGGTGTTATTTAAAGTGGGTGTGGTTTAAAAACAGGGAGTGGTCAACACTGGCTTCCATTATCAGCCCTCCCCCATGTAGGGCAGAAAAATGTTGGCCCTCGATAACACAGAAGTTGGACAGCACTTTTTAAGGCACTAAAGTTTAGTGTAGGACTGGCCAGACCAGGGATGACTTAAATATATTGCAATATATGGACAAATATTTTCTTTAAAGAGTAAGACATTTTAGTAGCTTCAGGCACAATATGTTTTAATGTCCTTAATATAATGATAATGGGTTGAGTGTAACGAGTTAAATGGCAAATGAGATTCAATGAAGAAAGATGCTATGATGATGCTATGAAGAAAGACTGGCCAAATTTGGGATGTTCACGCTAGAGAAGAGGCGCTTAAGGGGTGATATGATCATTATGTATATAGGTCTTTCCAGCTGACACAAGGTCACCCATTCCGATTAGAAGAAAAGAGGTTCCGCCTAAATATTCGGAAGGAGTTTTTTACAATGAGAGCTGTGAAGATGTGGAATTCTCTCCCTGAATCAGTCGTACAGGCTGATACATTAGATAGCTTTAAGAAGGGGTTGGATGGCTTTTTAGTAAGTGAGGGAATACAGGGTTATGGAAGATAGCTCATAGTACAAGTTGATCCAGGGACTAGTCTGATTGCCATTTAGGAGTCAAGAAGGATCAACTAGCAGTTAGGCAGGTTAAAATAGAGTTCAGAGGTTGAACTTGATGGACATGTGTCTTTTTTCAACCTAACTTACTTATATTAATTTGGTGGTCACAGCCTCATTGCAACCCTGCTTAATAGTTTAAATAGTGGTGATCACAACTTTCCCTTGTTTGTTATACTTTACACAATACTTACTTTGTCTGTGCCAAGCATAAGGTGTTAATTACAACAGACTTTCCTCCTCCTGTTGGTCCAACTACCATAGTGGTGTGGCGTGTAAGCATGGTCTCATACATTTGAACAACTTTATCCACCTGTAAACCAAACATTAAAATAATGAAAGAAAGAAAGAAAGAAAGAAAGAAAGAAAGAAAGAAAGAAAGAAAGAAAGAAAGAAAGAAAGAAAGAAAGAAAGAAAGAAAGAAAGAAAGAAAGAAAGAAAAATACATGCATTTACCTGTGATGGTAGAATGATATAGTTATTCTCTTGAAGAGCTTCTTCAACAGCATCATTAAAATCAGGATAGCGAACTCGAGGACAATCCAGTCCGGGAAATAAGTCAGAGATCAAGCCAAGAAATAGTGGGACATCTTCGAACACAAACTTAGGCAGATTCATATCTCTTAGGGCTCTCATCAAAACAACATCCTGTAATTCAATAACACCTACTTTATAACAAGGACTAAGAGATAAATATTAAACAGAAAATGGATATACAAGATGACAAGACAAGCAGATATTTGCCTAATTTGACCAACATACAGCATACATATATGTTTCTATAAATACTGCAAAGCCCTTATAACTAATGTATAAAATTATGGTGAATAGACTCAATGTGGATCTACAGCAAACCACACAGTGTAATGCTAGGCAAAATCTTAACAGGTAACTGATAAAAAGTACACAAGTCGTATTTATCTACACTACAGGACAGAAAGAGAGCTAATGGAATAATTAAACAGCATATGAAAAACAGCACTTGCATCGATGAAAACATACCTCATTCAGATCTGGTGAGCCCCTTTTCAGCTCCCCCGCCATCACCAATACAGATTTTAAGGCTCGAAGACCAAAATCATAGTGATGCTGCTTGGACAGCTGCTCCCGTGCCAGCTTATACAATACTGTCATCTTTTTTGCTAAGTTCTGAAAAGAAAAAAATATGGAATCCACTAAATGCACATTGGAGGTCTTATGTGTTTATATAGGAAATGTTCACCCTGTGACCCTCCAAAGACTGCCAACGAAAGATGAGTGATAAAAAGTGGCATGAACAATAAATTTGTAGCCTTACAGAATTTTTTTTTTTTGAGTCAGAAGAAAGCAAATCATTAAAAAAACTATAAAAAATAAATAAATAATAAAGACCAATTGAAAAGTTTATTATTAGTTACTCTATAACATACTAAAAGTTATCTTATAGGTGACCCACCCCTTTAAACATGCCTATTTTACAAACCTGTATAAAATTTAGATCTTAGAATAAACAGATCATGATAAAACTTGCCTTTGCCTGAAGAAATCCTTCTGAGAAGAGCATGATTTCACAGATTTGCTGGAGGTCTGGCACAATCACAACCACTGGCCTAAAAAGAGCCTTAACTGATTCTGGCAGCTCAGTGCGTCCAGCATAGCCAGGATTCATTGTAATAAAGATTCCCATTCTAGCATCCAATGCAATCTCCTGCCCCTCAAACTGAAAGAAAAGAAAGATTAGAAGTAAAGGGCAGATGTATAAACCATTGGTCATTATTAATGATTATAATGATTACTACACAGTAAAAAAAACTGATTGGTTTAAATTTAACAAGCTCTTTTTTTGAGCTGTAATGATGTGTTACAGAATAAACAAAAAGATTTTGAACTCACATTCATTTCCTTGTGCTGATTAAATCTATGGGTGGTTAGAGTTCAGTTCTTCCAATGAGCTCTAACATACCACATGATTGGGAAATGTAAATCTTCATTGTGCCAGTGTGTACTGGTATGTATGTGACATGAATGTACATTACATTGTCATTGTGAAAAACTGTGTTATGTGTGGAAATGGCCCCTAGCTGGCAGTAGGTAATTGTAGTTGTGAAATAGTAAAGTTAGACATGGAATAGCCACCAGGGGGAGACAGAGGATAAACAGTATATAAGAGCCAGGGCACACAGAATGTAGTCTCTGTTGCTCTCAGGCTGCATATGTTTGCAGGCTGAGAGAAGGGGATCTGCTCCGTACCCCTGCTCCATTCATCTGAGCTGCTTTCTCTTTTCTGCCTGAACAGCCTCCTTTCATGTATTTGGGCTGACCTACACTCCTGCTCCACTGTGTGTGAGCGCACACAGGCAGATATAATTGAAATCAATTGAGATGGGGCAAGAGGGAATCCTCTTCTCTTAGTAATGGAGCCTATGCTTCTTATTGTCATGGCAATTTTGACTGGAGGAGGTGGCAAAGTTAAAATCTACCTGCAGGAGGTAAGTCAGACCCAGCCCTGCCAACCATAGCAATAAGAGTAGTTAGCGTAGGGTAGTGGCAGTAAGAGAGAGCACCAGCGAACTCAATATAGTGAGGGAATGTAGAATAAGCAGCCTCAAACAGGAGAGA
This sequence comes from Xenopus laevis, assembly GCF_017654675.1. Taxonomy (NCBI): domain Eukaryota; kingdom Metazoa; phylum Chordata; class Amphibia; order Anura; family Pipidae; genus Xenopus; species Xenopus laevis. The sequence continues at coordinate 174,598,592 of NC_054371.1, forward strand.
ATGGAAACAGGTTCTGATACCCCGTCAGTTAGGGAAACAAGTGTAAGTATAGGACCAGATAGGGTACTGTGGGCTTCAGGCCAGAGACTGGCACAGAAAATTTCTGTTTGGGGAAGAACAGAGGGGCACCAGTGAGGAGTGCAGGACTGCTAGAGCTAACAGGGGGAGATTGGAGTTCCCAGGTGATGGTAAACTGAAAAGGGAAGCAACCTAACAGGAGGAACTACTTTCAGGGAAAACCCTCGCTGCATGTGGAAGTGCATGTGCAACCTGACTTTGAATAAGCTTATATATGCCCTGGTGTGCCCAAAAGTGAATAAACAGCTGAAACCGAAGACTGTGGTCCTGCACATTATTCGGGAAGCAGCAACACAATAGTCAAAAGTGGAAATCGTACAGCAGGGGTAGGGAACCTGCGGCTCTAGAGCCGCATGCGGCTCTTCATCCTGCTTGCTGCGGCTCAGTCTTTCGGCTCTGCCTGTTAGGTCGTATTTACAGCCCTCGCACCTGCTGGTGGCTTCTTGAGTGTGCGACCGCGGTAAGCACACTCAAGAAGCCGCCAGCAGGTGCGAGGGCTGTATAGACGTCTCAGGAGTGACAGGCAAGACTGAGCCACAGCAAGATGATTCATCATGGTCCTTACCACGGTCGCACACTCAAGACAAGAGAGAGACGATCAGCATGGAGCTTCAGAAACAGAAGTCACATTAAACAGATGAGAACACTAGCATTTAATAGGGCTATTCAGTGTTTAATTTATTTCAAAGTAGCCCTGCATATACACAATGCACTTCTGTTTGTTGTATTCTGTTGTTGTAACAGTTAAAATTAAAAAAAGGTTAAATAAATTTTATAAGCTGTGTTATATTTTGCGGTTCCAGACTATTTTTCTTTAGTGGGAGAGGGGCAAAATGGCTCTTTTGATAGTAAAGGTTGCTGACCCCTGTCGTACAGAGTGCGGTTATTGTAAATTCTACTACCCCCTACACAAAGCAGAATAGAATGGTGTTTGCTCAAAACAGTCAAATACATTCTGATGAACTGACACCTTATTCTGCTTGGCTAAGTGTGTCAGTTTGTTTAAGTACATAAAGCTCTTTAATGAAGTTCAGAAAATATGTTAACATTAGATTCTCCAAATCTAACACCATGGAAAAAAGTTTTAATTGCATACCATTGTTAGATATTTCTAGAATATATTCTGACCTGAAACCTCTTTAAGTGATGCATTAAGGCATTCCGAATGGTCTGTATTTGAGAAGAGATCACCGAAAGAACAGATGCATCGATTCGATTGAATTCATCAAAGCATCCCCATGCACCACACTGAGCAAGGCCTGAGAAGATTTTCCCAACAGCCTAGGACAGAAATTCAAGAACAATTTAAAAAATACCATTATTTACAAACCAAACTTTTTCATGGCATTTTACTTCAACGCCCAGATTTGATTCAGACGAATACTAACAATCTGGACAAATCAAAAGCCTTATAAAAAGTGCTGGGATTTGTCCAAATTCCATACCGAATCCTTAATTTGGTGCATCTCTATAGGATTCTTTATTGCTATATACACTGCTACAATTAGTCACTAATGATGGGACGAATAAATTCACCAGGCACAAATTTGCGGCAAATTTCTGCGTCTCGTCAGCAGCAAATAAATTCACAAAACTGCAAAGATAATTCGGTGCCGAAAAATCCGCTGCAACAAAAAAAAATTACATGCGCCAGAATTGCCTGCATCAAAATTATTCGGACGCCCATTGACTTTAATGCATTTGGATGAAATAGTCGCTTGTATAAAAATTGTTGCCCGTAGGAAATTATTATGACGTCCATTGACTTGCGTTTCACAAAGTTTTTGCACAGATTCACCCATCACTAGTTGTCACTTTTATTATTAGTTCCAGACCTTTACAATTATTACATGCACACAGGGCTGCCATATGAAATCACAGGGCCCCGCTCACCACCCCTCCCTCAGTATGAAGGCCACACAAGACACAGGCATTAAAACATGAAGTGCCCCCCTACAAGTTAAAAAAATAACTTTGGTTCCCAGATCCCTCCTACAAGTTTTGGTGGTCAGGTGGTGGTTAAAGAAAAAAAACATTGGTGGCCAGGGCCCCACACATTTAAAAAAACCAATTAGCCAGGGCCCCCACACATTTAAAAAAAAAACAACGAGCAAGGGCCCCCACACATTTAAAAAAAAAAAACAATTAGCCATGGCCCCCACACATTAAAAAAAAAAACAATGAGCCAAGGCTCCCCCACATAAAAAAAAAAAAACCAATTAGCCAGGGCCCCCCACACATTAAAAAAAAACAATTAGCCAGGGCCCCCACACATTTAAAAAACAATGAGCCAGGGCCCCCACACATTTAAAAAAAAAAAAACAATGAGCCAGGGCCCCCACACATTTAAAAAAAAAAAACAATTAGTCATGGCCCCCACACATTTAAAAAACAATGAGCCAGGGCCCCCACACATTTAAAAAAAAAAACAATAAATTGTTTCAAAATGCACAATGAGCCAGGGCCCCCACACATTTAAAAAAAAAAAAACAATTAGTCATGTCCCCCACACATTAAAAAAAAACAATTAGCCAGGGCCCCCACACATTAAAAAAAAACTATTAGCCAGGGCCCCCACACATTTTCAAAAAAACTAGCAAAGAGCCCCCACACATTTAAAAAAAACAATTGGTCAGGGCCCCCACAAGTTAAAAGAAAAAAAAACTGCACGTACCTTAGCCAGGGAGTTCAGATGCCGGTATCTTCAGTTTCTTGTGCTCTGATTCGCCAGTGAAATGTAAGTCCCGGTAAAGCCGCATGGTGATTGGATAAAGTAGAGGGGAGGTTCAAACTTCTCCTAACCAATCCGCATGTGGCTTTACCGGGACTTACATTTCACTGGCGAATCAGAACCAAGAAGAAGTCATCGGAGCTCGGATGCAGTTAACCCCCTTAACACCCCAAAACATCCGGGCCCGGGACAACAGTCCCCCCTGTCCCCCCCTGATGGCGGCCCTGCATGCACAAATACAACACTAGAAGTATATTGCCAAAAAGTTCATATATACAAATGAGTGCTGGGTTAAAGTAGTTAAAGTAGTGATCCCCAACCAGTGGCTCATGAGCAACATGGATGTTGCTCCCAGTGGCCTCAAGCAGGAGCTTATTTTTAATTTCCTGGTTTGGAGGCAAGGTTGGGGACACCCTATTAAAAAGTTATACAAAATCAGGTATAGAACAGGGCTGGCAACAATTTGCCTTCTGCTAAGTACAAAAATAATAAATATTCCCGCTCTGGAAGACAAGGGTTAATAGTAGCTAAATACTGAACTGGGACAAAGAAGGGCTATTGAGATCACAGATGACAGATCAGTACTTACTTTATAATCCATGCCTTCACCGCAGTTTGTAACCACACACAGCAATCCAAGGGCTTTGGCCAGATCTTTGGTTGTCTCAGTTTTCCCTGTACCTGCTGGACCTGCAGGAGCTCCTCCCAAATACATAGACAATGCCTAAAAATAAAAGGAGAGTCAATAAAACACATCAATCAATGATATTAACTTTTAAAATAATGAGTATTGTATATCCTATAAGGTATTGTGCATTACGTCATTCTGATACCAGAGAAAAGTAAACTGGCCATATAATTTCAGAATATTCAACTGTTGAGCAGTTTGGTCAGATATTGTACATTCTGACCCATTAAAATCAATGAGAATCTGTAGCCAACTGTATTTTTCCCTTTAGTACACTATGGTGTGGTCAGTCAAAATGCACATTAGATGGCGACATAAGAAATAACTGTCTTTGCTTGTAATGTACCTGTGTTAGGGTTAGATAAATCCGATCAGTCAGAGGGGTTATCACCAATCTCCCATTGAGCCCCATATACTCATATCCATAGGCAAAAGTTCCTGTGCATTGGCGAACATTCAGTTCATCAGGCTCTCTGTCCCAGTAAAAACGCAGCTGACTTTCCCATTCAAATTCCCTGGCATCCATTATACTGACAAAGACAAAGACTTGCATCATTAGTTACAGCCATCACAAACTATGCATACAGTATTAATTGTAACAATAACTTACCTGTCTCTCACAAATATGTCCACAATGTCTCTTGCATGAACATCAATGATCAGAACTGTATTGTACTTTTTCCTGTCATTCTTACTTAATGGTTTCGTGATTCGGGTAACCAGCTCGTCAATCTGCTGGTGCATTTTCTTGGCATAATTTTTCAGTGCTAGTTTCTCGCCTTTCTTTACCTTCCTGAAAACATCCTCAACTTCCCAAGTCCACCACACTTGATTACTAGCCAAAACAACCATTCCTTGGTACAACAGCATCCAGTCTACCCTGTGAAACAGAGGAATCATGCTTGTGAACAACATGGCGATTGTTTGTTAAGTTATGAAGCACTGTCTGTCTTCTCTACAGCAGCAAAAAAACAAATGCAGAGTTTTCAGACTTTACAAATGTAAAACTCTCAGTAAGTCTTTGAAGAAAATCAGTACTGGTATGGGATCCGTTATCCGGAAACCCTTTATCCAGAAAGATATGAATTATGGAAAGGCCATCTCCCATAGACTCCATAATCAAATAATCCAAATTTTTAAAAATTATTTCCCTTTTCTCTGTAATAATAAAACAGTATGTTGTACTTGCTCCAAACTAATATATAATTAATCCTTATTGGAAGCAAAACCAGCCTATATGGGTTATTTAATGTAGACATAAGGTATGAAGATGCAAATTACGGAAAGATATGTTATCTGGAAAACCCCAGGTCCCCAGCATTCTGGATAACAGGTTCCATGCCTGTAGTTGGTTGGGTGATAGTTGGTAATTTGTAATAAACTGTTGTCCAGTAATATAATACAAGGAGAAACCAATGATGACAAAATATAAATCATATGCTTAGCTTATGTATCAAAAACATGGTATCTACAGTATACAGACAAACCTATACTTTAGATATTTAAACAGAATCTATTCTTCACTGTGCTTCAATTACATACAGCAGTGCATCATTCATTTTCACATCATATCTCAAAGCAACAAAATACATATCTCAAGTTATATCTAGTAGAAGTAAATCTAGAGCAACTGGACTTGCTCAGTAATCATTGAATTTGCACTTTTATTTTAGATTTACATCTGGTACATAGTTACATATTATAGTGCAGTAGAAGATTATAACTTGAGATATGTCTATCCAGCTCATGATATATCTAGTAGAAGTAAATCTAGAGCAATTGAACTTGCTGAATAATCATTGAATTTGGACTTTACCAATTTAAGTGCAAATTCAATACCCCCAATTTGCAAATGCAATACTCACATATAAGATAAAGGTAATAAAGAAGATACCCAATAATTGAAGTGCCCTTCCACTAGGACATATGATGTACCTGCTTTTGGCTTCACAATATTTAAAAATTGCCTCCTTTGTAATAAGTCGGTTGGTTCTCCTCATTTCCTGCAGAACACTTGTCATCCAATCTTCAACACGCCCTTCTGCTGCTATAACTTGACGGAATGGCATCACTTCTCCTTCAGCTGAAACCATGGCCGTTGCTTTAATTTCTCCATTATCACCCTCTTGAAATTTTAGTGATGCAATATTATCATACATCTGAAAAATGGGGGGGGGGGGGGTTTGGCAAGGATAAGCACTGACTTATGTACCAGCAGCTTCATATTTTCATATATATTTTTTTAGTATTTAATATTAGGTCATATAAATATATATATGAAATCAGTGTCGGACTGGGGGCCCCTCTGGGTCCCCTGCCAGGTTTCCCCGTCAAGCTGCCCCCCCCCCCCACTGCACCGCACATACAAGCACTTAGTATTTGCTGCGACCTGCCCAAAAAAGTGAGGTCGCGGCAGGAAGATTAGTGCCGGGAGTGGATCTGAGCCGGCCCAATCCAACCCTGGATGAAATGTTTTAGATACATCAAGTCACTCAGCACTTAAATTAGTAAATAAAGAGTTTGTTTTTTTTGGTAGAAGCTATTTTATGTCATGGCATAATTACCTTAATTATGTGCTCTTGTACGCAGGTGGGGTCACTACTACCCAATATACTGAGCAGCTCATCATCTGATATGAAAAAGAATCGTGGGAAAGCATTTCTCTTAGAGTCCAGATAATCATTTAAGCTTTTCTGGCACCTCTCTAAGCCTTCGCTTAAGTTTTGTAAATCACTGAGACGGTTAGAGGCTTGACAGCATCGCTTTATCACAGGGTCTTTAACAGTTTCTGACATTATCTATGGAAACAAAAGTTAGTGCAAAAAATATATTTTTTTACTTACATTTACACCTAGAATTTGCCAGACATATCTGCACAAATTTAATGTTGGTAGACCTGTAAAATGTATTCATAATCAAAATGCAATTACTGTAGATGTTTTGATATGGTACATTAATTCATACATATGGTCACCAAGTGGACATATGCTCGGGTTAGTATTGAGTTTATGTCACACAAATCTGCAGACACAGTAAATGAAACACTGCTCAATGTCTCCCCGTGTGCAGTAACTAATATGAATGAAGCCACCTAAAGCTGAGCACACACGTTGAATGGCAGATTTCATGCAGAAAATACTCAGGTGTGCATTTTCTGGCCAAAATCTGCCCCTTGTGCATAGTATCACACAGACACACACAATTCACGTTTGTTACTGCAAACAAGGTTTGTGATTAAACTTGCAAATGTATTTCAGAAATACCACTTTATTGTCTGTACTATCAATGTAAAATGTGAGAAACATTTACCCTTTTAAAAATCCTGTCGATATTGTCAAATTTTTTGGCTTCGTCTGGCAGCTGTGATCTGATATCCCCTCCAATAAATATGCTTTCCAGATACATCCATTTCCGCTGCACAACCATCCATACCTAGATCGCAGAGAAGACTTTATTACTGAGAACTTGTAAAGAAAATGTGCTTTTTATTGCATTGATGATTTACCTCAATGACTTCGCCAATTAAAGAAAGAGTTTTCTCCCACTGTTGCACAGTGTTTAGAAAAGGGCCAACAAACCGACTCCCTGAAATGCTTTGTAGGTTCATAGCGTTGTCATCCAAAATTTGAAGAATTTCATCAACAGATCCCAATATAGTTCCACGGTCCTGAGTGCCTTTAATATATCTTTGCACTGCAAATTTCATATTTTCCCATGTGTCTAAAATTTCTTTGACACCCTGTTTATTTATAAAAAAAAAGTAAATAAAAAATAAGATAATTTGAAAAAATAAGTATTATTGTAAAATAGATGGGCAGGGCCGGATTTACATAGCGGACGCCCCTAGGCCCACTGCCATTTGCCGCCACTGTCCCCTCCCCTTTATTCGTGCAAATTTTCATGGAGATTGTATCTCCTGTGCATCCCCAGTGTTTTTGAACCAATGTGGGTGTGATTGGGCAGCATGCCGCCCCCCTAAAATCCTGCCGCCCTAGGCCCGGGCCTAGGTGGCCTTCCCACAAATCCGGGCCTGTAGATGGGAAGTATATTAAATTGCATGAGTGCAATACTGTACAACTTATACCCAGATGTGCAAAACAGAGACCACAATATCTGCACTGTGATCCATTTCTGTTCAAAACGCTCCCCCTTTTTTGCAGTTATGAACTTTGCTGCATTGTCACTTTACCTTGGAATTTTTTTTTTTTACATAATACAAGAAATATAAGCAATATAGGTAAAAATGCTAATAATGGTTCAAAATTCTAAAATGCTATATATACTTTTTGAGATGCAAACAACTACACAAGCTTGTGAATAAAGCAAAAATCATAATGTGATTGTATCCCATTAACTGGGTACTGGCTTCACATAATGTTCCCTTATTAGATAGACTTCTATAAACAGCAAATATTTAACTATTATTGCTGAATTGTTCTGAATGCCTGTGCTAGACATTTTATAGAAATAATAGCTAGTGGTGCACAAAAAAAAATAAAAAGCTTTGCCCTGTTGCTGCAATAAAAATTCAGCTACAATTTGTGTAGGCAATGAGCACTCCAGAGATTTTCAGGTTGACATGCTTCCATTTATAAAATACATGACTTTGTATCTTTATAAAAGCCCCTTCCTGAAGAATGAGACCCCTTAACTGCAAACCCATTATACAGAAAGCACCATTTTAAGCAAATAATGAAATTTATTAGATAATTTCATTTTTCTCTGAAATAATACATCAGTACCTATGTATAGTGAATAATGTACCTCCTATTGTAAAATATAAGGATATTAGAAGTCACAGAGAAATTCCATGGCCATATAAATGCACAAGGCCAAAGGCTTTTATACAGGTCATAGAAATCCGAGGAGACTTCTAATATCCTTATATTTTACTACAAGGGGTACATTATTTATTATAATAAACACGTTTCTGTGAGTCATGTAAATATATATATATATATATATATATATATATATATATATATATATATATATATATATATATATATATAGCAACGGATGAAGCTTGCACTCACAGGTCTTAAAAGAAATTTTCAAGTGTTTATTGGATCAAAAAACAACTAAGGTTTCGGCTAGCACTCTAGCCTTTCTCAAAGTGTGTATATATATATATATATATATATATATATATATATATATATATATATATATATATATATATATATATATATATATATATATATATAATTCCAAGTGATGCAGGCACTCTCGATAAAAATATTTCCATTTCTAAATAGATCCACAATCTTAAGTCTTACAATTATAAAAGATGTATTTATTGCAAAAGATTAACTTATCGGCCCATCACAAGACCTTTCTCAAAGTGAGTACAGTATATTCACACATACACTCTATGCCAAGCATTCTCTGTATTAACCATTTTTCAGCCGGAAATATATATATATATATTTTGATGTCCTGTAAAGAAACATAATTGCTAGAGGGGCATATGGCGAACAGCTTTGTTTTGATATAACTGCATGCATCTTATGCAGGTGCTTGTTACATTACATACATATGTGAAATATGACTATAAAAATCTGTTGATTAAAATATAAGCAAGCAATACCTTCTCAATACTCAGCTCTTTAACAGCTGATGCTACAATGTCACTGATAACATCTGCATATTTGTGAAGTTCCATGGCAAACATATTCTCCAGGGTAAATGTCTCTGGGTTCATTTCAAAGTCTGTCCCTGTTTTGGTCATAAGTTCCTTCCAATGCCTAAAAGCACAAAAAACAGTTAATGCCAAGTCATTAAAAGGTAACGCAGATCAATTATAATGATTCATTTTGTACAAACCTGTCTCTTAGAGCTTCATTCTTGAGATCAAGAAGTAAAGGGATGGATTCTTTGAACTCTTTCATTTTGGATTCTAAATAAAAAGCCACTGGCAAGCTACGAATATCTTTAGATAGCTTCCTGAAAGCTTTAAGGAAACTGTCAATTCCATCCTGCAGGATCTGGACATTTAAATTTGCCCATAAAGTCTGTGACCATTCTTCTTTGGCTTGCTAAAAAAAACAAAGCATTATACTGATTTAAGTAAAGAATTCCATTTATACATCATATATTTTCGTAACATTATATATACAAAGCAGGTAAGAATAAGCCCCTGTGCTAGCGTCAGTCCCTTACCTAACCATTGCATCAGTACATGTGCAGGCACACAAGGCTGATTTCTGTACCTTATTTTGGCACAGAAACCCATTGCGCGGGCATTCCCCTTGGCCAACGCAATGGATCTGTGTGCAGACAAGGTCTGATTCTATTGTAGGGGCTGATTTTCCACCTGTGTTTTTAGCAGGCCAAGTTTCAGCACTGTTTGTATAAATGTAGATATGGAGCTCTGAACAAACTGCACTGTTTATAAAGGAAGGGGGAAGTAAATCCGGTGAACAAAGCCCAATTTAAGAATTAGTGCTTTATAATTGCAAAAATTGGTGGATTTTTTAAAATTAAAACAAAAGGATGTCATTTTGATTCTTATTTAATGTACTAATTTGTAGTAAAGGTGTTTTAGGTGTATGCTGACCATTTAAATGCTAGTTATGTGTCAAATGACCTTTTTGTTTGATGAATGCCCATGAGACTACCATTATAATTATTATTACATGTCAATATATTCCAAAAAGCTGTACATAAGAGTTCATAACAATTGACATACGGGCAAACCCATACTTTAGACGTAATTAAGGCCCACAAATACAAATATGTGGCTGGATGGGGAAGTTCATGTTCTACCCCGGACTTGACACTGGAGAGAAAGATGCAAAATATCATTTAGTGACAAACCTTTTGTGCATTATATATTTCATATATTTGCTGCAATCCCTTCATTTCCTTCTGGATTTGTATGAGTTCTGGGTACATTGTGATGGGAAGATCAAACAGCTTTTCTGCATTGGCTAATTCCTGACGGTTCTTTTCATATTTTGACAGTTCTTTTTCAAATGTGTTGAGGACCTGCAATCCTGTTTAAATGCCAGATAGATAGAATAAGACATTTTAGTAGATTTTGGGCTGATTAACTAAGATCCATTAATCAATATTAATGAGTAAAAATTGTACATATGTATTTAATTTAAGTCTGGGACATTATATTCTTCTATTTGAATTTTTGATTTTTGATTCTCAATTTTCCTGCAATTTACTAAAGATTTTTAAAATTTCCCCCAGGGCTTTTTGAAATATTTTGGCATACTTGATGTAAGTTAATGTAACCTATAGGAAGTATGTTTTCTAGCATTCTATAAAATATCTATATGAAAAGTTGGAAAAAACTTTCCACTCCAGAATACCAATTAATTATAAATATAATAAGAACTAAAATTGCCACCAATGGGAACTCTTGCTAAAGACATCACCTATAGTAGTAAATCACACACGAAAAAAAAATGTTTTCACTTTGTCAATGTGAAAAAAATATGAAAAAGTATTGTTCTGAATTTTAGTAAATTATGCAAAAGGTTTAGTGTTTTTTTCAGTGTCAAATGTATATCTTACTGATAGAATCATATAGACTAAAGACATAAGATACATATCTGTATAAGTCTCTGCTTATACTACACCTCTGTAAAGTTTATAAAATTTTAAAGTTTAAATAATCAATACTGAAGTCATAAAATTATTCAATCACAACAAATATGTTATTGCACTGCAATCATTCAATATCCATAGTGTGCAATACTAATTTTATTTATTGTTTATTACCTTTGTCAAGGTTATTTCCAACTGCCCCAGGTCCTTCTGTACGGAACAAATCTGCAAAATTGGACAATTCCTTCTTATAGTCTTCAATCTGATCTTTTGTAATCTAGAAAGTAGGAGTTAACAACAAAGTTAGTTGAATGTGGCATCAGGAGACTATTCTCCATGATTTTACTTTGGAATGTCAGGAGCAACAAAACCAGTGGTCCTATGTAGATTCACTTCCCATCACTTGTAAATCTCCAGTATGGCACATCTATACAACTGTACCCTAAAACCACAGTAATTTGTTTTTTCTGCAAGGTCATGGTTTGTAGCTAGGGTTCACTGCTCATTAATCTTCTAGTTAATTACTAATCACATATATGCAATCTGTCATCCTCCACCCATGATCTGTCACATTATGCAATTCATCCATTTCAAGCATTTAATTGTTATATAAACTATGTTCATTATTGCCAATATTTATGTGGAGAAGAAGAAACAGATATCGTTCTGGAGTTGATTTAAGGTGACTTATTAGCTCTAGCACTGTAACATCAATACATTAACTTGTTTGGGTGCATTTAAAATTCTTCATTGAAAGTTTACCGAACTTTGTTTTTTGTAAGGGAAAGCTGAAGTGTGTACTGTCAAAGCCTATCATTTATGCTCTGGTTAAGACATTCAAAATATGCAGCACAGCAAGTTCAAGTTATCTTAACCTCTCTTAGATGTATGTGCAAATTATTGAATCTGCAGAATGTTGCTACAAAACTCCAGAGCAGCTCTATGGGGCATCCTGGTGTGTTACAATATAGGTCCTGACAAAGTGTAGCATTTGCTCCTTGGCTAGTCTACTTAAAGGGATATGTGATAGGGGCAATTCAAAGCTCTGATATATCTCAGCTGAACCAAAAGTACCTGTGTAAATGACTTCTTGACCTTTCCAAGGCTGTGATCCACAAGTTTTGATTCCTGAAATAGTTCTTCCCAGATCTGTGGAATCCTGTCTGCCAAATATTTCTCCTCTTCTTCAAACTGAATAAAATAATAACATCATTTTTTTAAACCATGATGCGCCTTAATTTCCCTTGACCATAAGAATACATAATGGTAATTTTTGGCCTTTTAAAATCTTGTGTGGGCACACTTAGGCTGCTACCTCGAGGTCCCACCTCTAGGTCCCCACATCATCACAAAGACCCCCTTCCGCACCTCCCTCCCCAACACATACCTCTGCATACCTCCCACCCCAATGCATATCTCCAAGCTGTGACATGCCACCTCAACAGTATCTCCTGGTATGCTAAGCAGTTGGACTGGGGTGGCAGGGCCCACCAGGTTTTATCCTGGTGCCCCGTCACCCCAATACAGCCCTGGGCTTTTCAATTGATTGGTGCTAAAAGGCCTATATCATTGTGGTATACTAAGACAATGTTATGGCACTTTGAAGCAATGGAAATATAACTTTTTTCATCTTTTATTTATAAATTATATGACATATTTACACAGTTCTTTACAAATATTATATATATATATATATATATATATATATATATATATATATATATATATATATATATATATATATATATATATATATAATATATATATATATATATATATATATATATATATGATACACACCAGTCGCCTGTCCTAATTGTGCTTACAATCTAAGTTCCTCTCACATTTACACACAATACTCTAGAGTCAATTTCATTAGGAGTAAATTAACCTGCCAGGAAGTTTTAGGAATGTTGGAAGCATAGGAAATATTGAAGACTACTGAAGCATGGATGGACAAAATATCAACCAGTGCCTGACCCTTATCCATCCACAACCTAACCCTGCACCATTGTTACTTCTATACCCATGACTGCCCCAACTCACACTTCTCTGCCGTGACTGGAGGGTGGAAGTATATAAATAAGTGATAGCCGTGAGGAGGAGGAATTGGAGGGATATTATGTGATATACTAATGAGCTGTCGTGCCACTAGCAAACTTCCTTTCTATAACCACTAATGTATTAAAAACATTGTATCCTAACCCTTTTGAACCTTACGTGGCTGTCTCTACTAATACAAGTTATAATTCATAAAAAGGTATTAGAAGTTTGTAAACACTCAGTTTTTACAAAAGCAGGATAACTGTAAATATTATGCACATTCATATTAAAACCTGTCGTTGTTTGACATCACTTGCACTTTAGAGCATTACAAAAAGGGCCCTGAAATGGATGTGGTTCTTACCTCAATATTATACATTGACAGTGTTCTATATCTCTCCTGAACATCTCGATACCTCATTTCAACTGTTAGTGATTTGTCTTTTATATTTGCTATGGTTCCAAGCACAAACTTGAGATCTTCAAGTGTTTCTGGAGTAGTCTTTAACTGTACAGACAAGTTCTACAATAGAAAAGGGTTGAACTGATGAGAGGATATAAAAAGTTTTTTTTATAATGATGCAAACATGCCACTATAAATCTAAAAAATAAAAAGTCATACACAGTGGGTCAGTGACAGATGAGCCTGCTGCATGTAATACTAAAAAATAACATGGAAATAGAACAGGTTACATTTAAAAAAGGAATACAGTGGGTTATTAGGTGAATGGGTCAGGGGTTCAGTTTTTTTAATGTAAAAAAAAATTATGTAAAATTGCTCAGCAAAAGTCCTCTCTGAACACTTTTGCAATTACCATTAATTATTTTTATAGTTTTCAATATATTGAAACTGGCTTTAAACTGAACAAACACAAAGTGACACCTGCTTTTCATTTCAGCCAACTGGAAACAATTGCTAGAAAATGTAATTAATGAGAAAAGAGAAACGCCAGTTGAATCTTCTCTCCTTACTAATTTTATATTTCAATTTTCTGAGCAGAGCAACAGGAGTAGACTTTAGATTTCTCAGCAATTCAGTTTTCTACTGACTGTGTACATTGGCCCAAAATTAACATGTACTGTTTCAAATTCAATGTACTGTTTCAAAACTGTAACTAATATCTTAAAAACTTGAAAAACAATTTTTGTAAATAGCAAATTGGGATTTACAACCACAAATAAATGTATATGCTGATCCAAATCAGTGTGCCTATACTTAATCCTGAAAACATGTTTTGCAAAGTAAATAACTTGAATTTAGACACAGAACTAAAATCTGTAATATGCAAGTGAAAAGTTAATGTACATCTGGGGTTCCCAGAGGGTGACCATAAAATACTACACCATAAAAATATTCATACTTCAAGTTCATCTTTAAGGCTGTAGAGTTCTTCCCGTGCGGATTCATTGAGAAGATGTCCCAGAGAATTAACCCAAGCTCTAGCATTCTCTTGCACAGTGTAAGCCAAAGGTCCCAAGTACAGCCTGATGCATTGAACATCTTGTATTAATGGTTGCTGTGTCACCTCTAGAGATATTTTAGTATAGAATTGCAGTTTCTCATCATATGCAACACAGGAGGGCCTTCTGGCAGCAAACTTCTCCATGACAATTGCTTTATCCAGCTTCCACAAAGGTCGGTATCTTTTCCACCGATTCAGGTATTTTGTGAGAGAGGTGAGAATGCGGTGCATATTTTGGTTGATGATTCGAGCTTGTTCTGTAATCTGATGATTCAGATATATGTCATTGTAAAAACTGATGATGACCACCTCATCATCTTCTGTTTTTTGGGGAGGGCACTGGATGCAGGTCCCGTTCATCCAGCGAACAAACCTCTGAAACAAAGTAAGATACCATTAGAAAGTCACCATGCAGTGGTAGTGGCCATTGCATAAAAAGACAAAGCAGAGTTCAGTATATCTCAGTCTTTTTATTTCCCTCCACTCATACTTTACTACCCAATATTCACTGTAAAGAATTTAGACAAGTTTACATATATTATGTGCTCTTACTATTTGTCTTTCATGATTCACACACTCAGCTGCATTAGCCAGATATCAAAAAAATGTAAACAGTCTTGTCTTTGGGTTAAACTATTTTTTCCAGATGCAAGCCTAATTTTACCTTTGTGGTTTCCATACATCCCTTGTAACATTGTGCAGTTAGTTTGTAGATTTCATTGCCATTTGGCTGAAGAATTATTTCTGGGGCAGACAAAATCGTTTCAACTTGAAAGAGTGGCACATCCCCAAGAATTGTAGTATTAAAAGCCTGGAAGTTTCTGTATCAATTAAAACAAAAGCAACATCAATCGGGCAGTTTAGCTCAATTAGCAAGCATTGAACTCTCTAAGGCAGTGGTCCCCAACCAGTAGCTCGTGAGCAACATGTTGCTCTCCAACTCCTTGAATGTTGCTCTCCGTGTCCTCAAAGCAGGTGATTATTTTCAAATTCCAGGCTTGGAGGCAAGTTTTGGTTGTAGAAAAACTAGTTGTACTGCCAAACAGAGCCTCAATGTTGGTTGACAATCCATATAGGGGCTACTATAAGGCCAATCACAGCCCTTATTTGGCACCCAAAGAACATTTTTCATGCTAGTGTTGCTCCCCAACTCCTTTTACTTCTGAATGTTGCTCATGGGTTCTAAAGGTTGGGGATCCCTGCTCTAAGGCCTAGCTTTCTCTCAAGAACATTAGCTTGAACCAACAAAAGTATTTTTTTAGCTGTAATATTGGGGTGGAGGCAGCCGTTTCAGTGCATTGTGCCTGATTCTGAGCTTTGTATGATCTCTTCAATGCTCAAATCGTCTCCAGCCTTCAGGAAACCTGTTTTTTTGGAGGGGTCTGGGCTTCAAGAAATCATTGACTTCATTGTATTTAATGTATTTGGGTCTAAAGTTCCCACTGCCTCTCACTCTATTGTATGTGGAATTTCTCACTTCTCATTGTATTTAATGTATTTTGGGTGCCACTACTTCTCCCCCTCATCGTATAATGTATTTAGGATCTAGTGTTATTGTTCATAGAAGTCAGTGTACCATTACTTTTAAAAAAACATGTTTTCCCATCACAGTATACCTAGAAGGTAGATCAATGGAAGACTGAAACATTTAGTAGATCCATAAGGAATTGACATAATGAATCAATTATGGATCAGTTCACTGTTCAGAAATGTTCAGCATTGTTCTATTCATAATGATCATAAGTAAATCAGCCCCTATAACTTCATAAAAATAGTAAGAGGACCCTGTACATGAAAGCCACAATAACAGAAATACGTCATACCTCAGAACCATCTTTGTCAGGCTGTTGTAAATCTTTCTTTCCCAATGTGCATAATATGGAGCCATTTTAGGGTGCTTTCCTGTATTTGTGTTTACCACTAATCCTTCCATTTTTGTTAGCAGCTGTCCAATGGTAGAATACTTTCGTTCCAAAATGTCCACATCCTTTGCTCGCTCAATATCAATGTACTCAAAGAATTCTTTCACTCCTACATATGCATTAACAGGTATAATTTGTAAAAAGGGAAAAGACTTGGCAATATTTTGGGGAAACAACATAAACCATAACTGAAACATTTTGTATTAAAAACTATGTTTTGCTCCATGTTACACAAACTTTTTTATAGTTAATTTTAAATATACAGCAAAGATAAATATTTATGCTTGAATGATAAATAAAAATCATACCTGGAAGATCAGTTCCTGGTGTTTTAGCAGTAAATTTAAAGAGGTTGGCTGACTCAATTGCTGACAATTTTACATCAATGTCTTTTGCGTTCTTCTGAATTTTGTTCACCAGTGATTCAAATTTCGAAATTGCTTGGTTGCAACGAGTGATGTAGTCACCAATGCCTTTGTGAAATGTTTTAGGTTTCAGTACAGAGTTTGACATTAGGATGTATGTAGAGAACAAGAAGCTGAACTTTTACAACGAGATATGTATATATGTTGATATGTATGCATACACACAAGACAATGAGCATTTGTTGTTTTTTTTTTGTATATATTTAGATCAGCTACAATTACTGAGATGAAAAAAAAAACCCAAACACCTGCAAATTTTAAATTTGAACATTTATAATGAGTAATTACAACAAATTAGAAAAAGAAAAGTCACAGAAAAAAATGATCTTTGTTTGTGTATTTAGATCTGTGTGTTCAAGTTGGTCTGCATCTAACATTACAATTAAATTTACTCTCTCATTTCTCTATTACATTCATGTTTACACACCCAAGCCAATTAAGCAGTTTTGTAACTGGGGTCTTGTTATAACACATACCACATTACAAATAGATCCTGATAAAGAACTGCAAATGCAGAACATTACATTTCATTCATTAGTACTGGCCTTGAGAAATATTTCATATCTTGCTCAATCATAGTATATGGCAATACTATAAACCATACTCATATGAAGTGTCATCTTCTAATTATAAAGGGTAAAAAAAAGTACTACTTGTCCAACCAATGTTCCTATAAGCACACTGTCATGTGAATCATACTGTAAAACGCTCAAATTCTGAAATAAAAGATGTCACGCTACCTAATGAGTTCCAGTTAAGTCTTCTATATCCAGATCGAAACACTTTCCAAATGTCACGGATGTGTTCATCCAGGAGTTGGCTTTCTGCTTCACTCAGACAGCCCATGAGTTTCTCATAAGCAGCTATCATTTGTTTCATGCCATCTGTGTACCTGCAAAAGTAAAATATTACATTCAACGTTCATACCACCAGACAGATGTACTTTTCTCCCTAGTAAATCTGATGCCTGAACAGATTTGGCTAGTGAACACTCTGTACTGCAAATTTACAAATGCAGATGTTTAATAATTCTATTATCCAATAGTTATGCCTATAGATACTTTGCAAGACAAATAAAAAAACTTCACATTTGTAGGTCATTGGCTTATGAGTGCAGCAATGCAGAAACATTTAGCAATTCAATTGCACCAGTAAACATTTTGTGAGTAAAGTTCAGTTTAATTTTATTAAACTCATGCAAAGAAAGCACAGTAGAGTACTTATGTTTTTGCCAGGCAAAATAAATAATAACCTAGAGGAAGCTAAAGATTATAATATGGCACCCATACAAATTATTGGGAAGATGTTCAGTTGAAGCCAAATTTAGATTTTGATAAGTCAAATTCCTTTGCAGGATGCCTAACAAATCAGGACCAGATCTGATACCAACCAATAAGCCATCACCTTTGACCATCTTGGTGCAGTTAGAAATGATAGCAATTGTATGATTGTTCCTATCTCTGGTGTTTCAGTCTGGCAGCTCAGTGATCCAGTTGCAGATTCTGTTGCAATTTGCTAAATAAGCTGATACATTTCTCAGCGGCATCTATGGAATATTAGTAACTATTGTATCAATTATAACAGCTGCATTTAATAAAACTCAGGAAATCTGGTCAGCAGAAAAGATAAGAAATGTATCAACTCATGTATTAATTTAGAACAATTACAGAGTCGGCGACCCCCCTCCAAGAGCTGCTTCAGAAAGACTTAAGGAAGGTGAAAAATCAAGCTTTACACTTCAGAATTATAAAAATGATCACAAATAGAAAATAGAAAGTAATTGGAAAAAAAGTCTTTATTTCTGGTGAACTATCTGAAACCAACTGAACTGAAAAAAAAAAGTGTTGAAAGGTGAACAATAGGGATGTAGCGAACGTCGGAAAAAAAGTTCGCGAACATATTCGCGAACTTGCGCAAAAACTCGAGCGGTTCGCGAACGGTTCGCGAACCCCATAGACTTCAATGGGAAGGCGAACTTTAACATCTAAAAAAGACATTTCTGGCCAGAAAAATGATTTTAAAGTTGTTTAAAGGGTGCAACGACCTGGACAGTGGCATGCCAGAGGGGGATCAAGGGCAAAAATGTATCTGAAAAATCTGCCTGTGTGTGCTTGGAAGAGATAGTGTAGGGGGAGAGCTGTTAGTGATTTCAGGGACAGATGATAGTAAGTTTGCTGGCTAGTAATCTGCTTGATACTGCTCTGTATTGGAGGGACAGAAGTCTGCAGGGATTTGAGGGACATTTTAGCTTAGGTAGCTTTGCTGGCTAGTAATCTACTGTTCTCTTTAAACAACTGCCATACGTTGACCTTGTAGGCATTGTTTGCCCAGTTTTTTTGGACGCAGCCACTGAAGCACAGTTGCCAGAAAAAATATGCCATATAAATGCTGAAAATAGTCATTTTTCGCCATACGTTGACCTTGTAGACATTGTTTGCCCAGTTTTTTTGGTTGCAGCCACTGAAGCACAGTTGCCAGAAAAAATATGCCATATAAATGCTGAAAATAGTCATTTTTTGCCATACGTTGACCTTGTAGGCATTGTTTGCCCAGTTTTTTTGGTCGCAGCCACTGAAGCACAGTTGCCAGAAAAAATATGCCATATAAATGCTGAAAATAGTAATTTTTTGCCATATACGTTGAGTCAACGTATTTTAGACAGAATGTGAACAAGGTCACACAGCTAGATGGCAGTTGGTTGAATAACACACTGGGCAAAAAATGCCTACAGGGCAAATAATGCCTAAAAGGTCAACTTATACACTACTACAGCGATGGATAAGGATTACGTAAAATATATTATGGCTGCTTGAAAAAAGTCACTCCGGTGTTTTTTCTGGAGACGGTAATATTATGGATATTTAGACAGAATGTGAACAAGGTCACACAGCTAGATGGCAGTTGGTTGAATAACACACTGGGCAAAAAATGCCTACAGGGCAAATAATGCCTAAAAGGTCAACTTATACACTACTACAGCGATGGATACGGATTACGTAAAATATATTATGGCTGCTTGAAAAAAGTCACTCCGGTGTTTTTTCTGGAGACGGTAATATTATGGATATTTAGACAGAATGTGAACAAGGTCACACAGCTAGATGGCAGTTGGTTGAATAACACACTGGGCAAAAAATGCCTACAGGGCAAATAATGCCTAAAAGGTCAACTTATACACTACTACAGCGGTAGTAAAATAAAAAAAAGTAAAATAAAAAAAAAATGAATATTAAAAAAAAAAATTAAAGTTGGTGCTGCTGAACTACTAGGAGCAGCAGATTAGCACACCAGTCCCACTCCCCAACACTGCTAGACTAATAGCACTGGGCTCTTATAGTAGTAGTAGTAGTAGTAGTAAAACAACAAAAAAATAAATAAAAGCAGTCCTTACAAGGACTACTGTTATTGCAGCAGTCAGCAGATGAGATCAGAAGCAGGACAGCTGCCCACTGCAGCTACATACAGAGCACTGCAGTAGAAGGTAGATTACTAGCCAGCAAAGCTACCTAAGCTTAAATGTCCCTCAAACCCCTGCAGACTTCTGTCCCTCCAATAACAGAGCAGTATCAAAACGATTACTAGCCAGCAAACTTTCAACTGTCCCTGAAATCACTAAGAGGCAGCAGCTCTCTCCCTACACTATCTCTTCAGCACACACAGGCAGAGTGAAAAAACGCTGCAGGGCTTCGGTTTTTATAGGGAAGGGGAGTGGTCCAGGGGAGAGCTTCCTGATTGGCTGCCATGTACCTGCTGGTCTGGGGTGAGAGGGCAAAAAAAAGCGCCAACAATGGCGAACCCAAAATGGCGAACGTCGCGCGACGTTCGCGAACTTCCGGCGAGCGCGAACACCCGATGTTCGCGCGAACAAGTTCGCCGGCGAACAGTTCGCGACATCTCTAGTGAACAACAGAAAACGTACCTTAAAAACTTGTCTTCCTGTAAAGCAACATTTCTTGGCAGTTCTCCCACAGAAAATCCCATCTGTTCCATGTGTTTTGTTTCTGTGATAATTTCCCACAATTCTGGGGCAAAGTTTACAGAATAATGAAAATTTTTATCTTCATTATTAGCCTCGTTCTGGTCTGCATTCTGAAAATATAAAAGAAAATCTTAAAACAAAACTGTCGCTTTGATTATTCAGATTTGTAGTAAATTAAATATGTCTTATACATGAGGAGCAATGTTCCATAAAATAGAGAAATACATTTACAATAAACAATATTAAGAGATCATATAAAAAGGTAATTATACTTATTTATGCAAAAATGTAATTTGTATATATAATCCAATGATGCATGGGCATCCACAGATAGGGGCAGGGGGGCACTTGCCCCTCCCTGGACTTGTACTTAATAATAAAGGATATTCTCCTGCCATATGCATATATATTGTTTTGTTCACTTTTATATGAACAATTTTCTTAAAATTCTGAACCTGCATTAAGCTTATAAATGGCTTACATCTTATGGTCAGCACCCCTTTAAATAATGGACCATTCCAATGCCTATTCTACTGCTCAGAGCAGCAGTCTGGTTTAGCTCCACCCCTTCCATCTGTGAGAAGCTTCCTGCACCTCAACTGAGTGAGGAATGAGAGAATCACAGTAGAGAATCTCTTCCTGATAAAGCAGCCTTTTCCCAGGGCAAATGAGTGTGAATCTGTCAGGTGTGTTTAGCATAACATGTGAATGCCAGTGTATGTGTGTGTCTGTATGTGTAACTGTGTCTGTTTGAAAAATTAACTGTTAGGGGCACATTTAATATGGGTCGAAGTTAAATCCTTCGACTTCGAATATCGAAGTCGAAGGATTTACCGCAATTCGAACGATTCCAAGGATTTTAATCCATCGATCGAACGATTTTCCTTCGATCACAAATCGCTAGTAAAGCCTATGGGGACCTTCCCCATAGGCTAACATTGGTGCTTGGTAGGTTTTAGGTGGCAACGTAGGTGGTCAAAGTTTTTTTTAAAGAGACGGTACTTCAACTACCGAATGGTCGAATAGTCGAACGATTTTTAGTTCGAAACGTTTAATTCAAAGTCGAAGTCGTAGTCGAAGGTCAGAGTAGTCAATTCGATGGTCGAAGTAGCCAAAAAAAACTTTGAATTCAACGTTTTTTTCCTTCTAATCTTTCACTCGAGCTAAGTAAATGTGCCCCTGTAAGGCCCAAAGGCCTCAGGAGTAGTGAGGACCAGGGGAGGAGGTAGCAATGTCCAAGTTCGCAGTACAGATAAGGATGAGACGAGAGAATGGTCAACAGGCAACAAGATCAGTCCAGGCAGAAGAGGTTCAAGGTCGAGGAATTCAGGCAAAAGGTCGGTACACAATAACAAAGATTTCACAAGATCACACCCAGGAGTAGCAAGCTAAAACCTATAATTGGGCATTTGAGGAGAGTCTGAAGCTGCTTTAAATAGGCCTAGGTTTGGCGCCAATTTGGACGCGCTGACGTCATGACGCTGACGCACTGACGCCAGCGTCCTGACGCCGGCGCACATTCTGACGCCGGCGTCCGTTCCGACGCCGGCGACCAATCCGAGGGCGGAAAGACGCTGATGTCATCGTGCTGCGACCAGCAGGATCCAGGAGGCCGCCATCTTGGACGCCATCTTGGCGAAGACCATCGGTTTCCATTACAGTACCCCCCTCCTTAGGGGGGGCCTCAGGACCACCTGGGTTAGAAGGAAACTGCTGATTAAATTTTCGGACCAGGAGAGGAGCATGGACATCTGAACTTCTTACCCAGGAGCACTCCTCCGGGCCGAACCCCTTCCACTCAATGAGGTATTGTAGGGTGCCCCTCGAAATCCGGGAGTCCAGGATTCTTTTCACCTCAAACTCCTGATGACCGTCCACCACGACAGGAGCTGAGGAAGAAGAAGAAGAAGTACCTGCAGGTTTGAGCAAGGAGACATGGAAGGCGTTCGGAATCCGCATCTCCGAGGGAAGTTGTAAACGGACAGCTACCGGATTGATGATCTCAGAGATGGAGAAGGGACCAATTAACTTGGGACCAAGTTTAGTTGAGGGGACTTTGAGACGAATGTTCCGTGTAGATAGCCAAACCTTGTCACCGGGTGCATACAGAGGGGAAGGAATTCTTCTTTGATCAGCGAATCTTTTCTGGACCAAGGAACTTTTCTCTAGATTGACAACAGTGGCGTGCCAGATGGCCGACATGTGGGCAGCTTGGTCATTGGCGGCAGGGACATTAGTGAGTAATAAGTCCTGAGGAAAAGCCAAAGGGTTAAGACCATACATACAGAAAAAAGGAGATTTCTCAGAAGAAACATGTAAGGCATTATTATGTGCGAATTCAGCCCACGGAAGCAGATCAGCCCAATCGTCTTGGCACAAAGATACATGGCATCGGAGAAATTGTTCAAGGGCCTGGTTAACCCTCTCTGCCGCTCCATTAGACTGTGGATGTTAAGAAGAAGAAAACTGAAGAGAGACACCAAGGGCTTTACACAGGGACCTCCAAAACTTGGAAACAAATTGAGATCCACGGTCAGAGACAATTTCGGCAGGGAAACCGTGGAGGCGAAAAATGTGTTTAATAAACAATGAAGAAAGTTCAGGAGCAGAGGGGAGTTTCCGAAGAGGAGTAAAATGTGCCACTTTGCTGAACCTATCAATCACCACCCAAATAACTGTGTAACCAGAGGAATTACGGAGATCCACAATGAAGTCCATAGATAGATGAGTCCATGGGCGAGAAGGAATAGGTAGTGGTAGGAGTAACCCCTTAGGAGGGGAACGTCCAGACTTGGATACAGCACACACAGAGCAAGAGGAAACAAAGTCTTTGACATCTTTTCTTAGGGAAGGCCACCATACAAGACGAGACAGAAGTTCAGTAGTCTTTTTGATTCCAGGATGACCGGCCTGCTTGGAGCTGTGGGACTGAACCAGAATGGAATGACGAAGTTCAGGAGGGACAAAGGCAACACCAACAGGAGTTCCTACAGGAGCAGAAGACTGAACAGACAATAATTGAGAGGCCAAGGAGGGAAATAGAGCTGCGATGATCTTTGTAGAAGGCACAATGGATTCCGGTTCTGCAGAAGTGAGATCTTCGAGAAGAAAGCTTCTAGAAAGAGCGTCCGCCTTCTTGTTCCTAGTGCCAGGCCAAAAGGTTAGAATGAAATTAAAACGAGAGAAGAATAGTGCCCACCTAGCTTGACAAGGATTGAGGCGTTTGAGTGTCTGGATATACTCTAGATTTTTATGGTCCGTATAGATGGTCACAGGGACGGAAGAACCTTCCAGCAAATGTCTCCATTCCTCTAGAGCAAGTTTGACGGCCAGTAACTCACGATTTCCTACATCATAATTTTGTTCAGGAGAGGTGAATTTTTTCGAAAAGAAGGCACAGGGATGTAGTTTTCCATCAGTAGACGCTCTTTGGGACAAAATTGCTCCAGCACCGACATCTGAAGCATCAACTTCAATGAAGAATGGTTGGAAAGGTTCAGGGTGTCTGAGAATGGGAGCGGAAGAAAAAGAAGTTTTAAGAGTCTTGAATGCTTCCAAAGCTAAAGGTGGCCAATGCTGAGGCTTACCCCCTTTTCGGATAAGAGAAATAATGGGAGCAATCTTGGATGAAAACCCCTTGATGAATTGTCTATAATAGTTAGCGAAGCCAATGAATCTTTGGATAGCTTTAACACTGGTGGGGAGAGGCCAGTCCTGGATAGCGGAGACTTTGGCAGGATCCATTCTGAAGCCCTGTTGAGAAATGATATAACCAAGGAAGGAGATGGACGAAACCTCAAAGGAGCACTTCTCCAATTTGGCGAATAAGTTATTTCTCCGCAGACGGGAAAGGACTTCTTGAACTTGAAGACGGTGCTCAGCAAGGTTCCTGGAAAAAACAAGAATATCGTCCAAGTACACCACCACGTATTGGCCCAACAAATCTCTGAAAATGTCATTTACAAATTCTTGGAAAACCGCAGGGGCGTTACAGAGGCCGAATGGCATCACTAGATACTCATAATGCCCGTCACGAGTGTTGAATGCGGTCTTCCATTCATCTCCTTCTCTGACCCGGATTAAATTGTAGGCCCCACGAAGATCTAACTTGGTAAAAAGACAAGCCCCCTTGAGTTGGTCGAACAGTTCAGAGATGAGGGGAAGGGGATAGCGGTTTTTAATTGTAATTTTATTTAAACCCCTATAGTCAATGCAGGGCCGCAAACCTCCATCTTTCTTTTCTACAAAGAAGAAGCCGGCTCCAGCCGGGGAAGAAGAAGGACGAATAAAGCCTCTTTGCAGATTCTCTTGGATGTATTCCTTCATGGCACGGGTTTCAGAAGGGGAAAGCGGATAGGTGCGACCCCTGGGAGGCATGGACCCAGGAAGAAGTTCGATGGGGCAATCATAGGGGCGATGGGGAGGCAGGACTTCGGCAGACCTTTTATTGAAGACATCAGAAAAGGCTTGATAAACAGAGGGCAGAGAAGAATTTGGAGACACAGATGAAACTTTAATGATGGATTTGGTAGGTAAACAATTTTGTTGGCAGAAAGAACTCCATCGGGAGATCTGAGATGAAGCCCAGTCTATTACTGGGTTGTGGATATTCAACCAGGGCAAACCAAGCACAATGGGAGTAGATGGACAGTCAATTAAAAGGAAAGACAATCTTTCAAGATGCATGGTTCCCACAATAACAGAAAGTTCATCGGTGGAGTGAGAAATAATAGCAGAAGACAATGGACGATCATCAATCGCCAATGCACGAAGGGGAACAGCCAGGGATCGCAGGGGAATGGAGTGACTTTCAGCGAAGACTTTATCCATGAAATTCCCAGATGCGCCACAGTCAAGGAAGGCTTCAGAAGAAATCGTCTGGGTTCCAAAACGAATCTGCACAGGAAGGAGGAAGCGTTGAGCAGAAGAATGGGGAGAAGGACCAATTCCACCCAGGTAAGTCACCCCAGTCTTACCTAGGTGCTGGCGTTTCCCGGCTTCACTGGGCACTCATAGGCGAAGTGGGATTTTCCACCACAGTAGAGGCAAAGTCCAGCAGCCCTTCTCCGAAGCTTTTCCTGTTCGGTAAGACGGGCCCGTCCAATCTGCATGGGTTCTTCCGTAGGCAGGAAGGAAGAAGCAGAAGCCGCAGGAGTGGAGAAGGCAAGGTGGAAGCCGGATTGGGAAGGAAGGGTCTTTGAAAACGAGGAGCCAGGGTAGGTTGGAACCTGTGGAATCTCTTGGTTGGGGAGCGCTCTCTGTCGAGCTCAGCTTGAAACTCCCTCTGCCGAGTATCAACCTTTATGGCCAAGGCGACTAGATCTTCCCAGCGGGATGGAATTTCCCTGGACACCAGATAATTTTTGATGCGCATCGCCAGGCCGTTGTAGAAGGCAGCGTGATACCCGTCATTATTCCACGAAGTCTCAGCAACTAGGGTGCGAAACTCGATGGCGTACTCTGGGACAGAGCGAGTTCCCTGTTGAAGTTGGAACAGGCGTGCAGAAGAAGCAGTGGCACGACCCGGAGCATCAAACACAGTACGGAGTTCGCGAACGAAGGACCTGGCATTGTCAATGATAGGATCTTCCTTCTCCCATAGAGGTGAAGCCCACTCCAATGCCTTCCCTTGCAGGCGGGAGAATATGAAGCCCACCTTGGCATGCTCGGAGACAAATTGGCCGGGTAAAAGTGCAAACTGGACCTCGCACTGGTTGACAAACCCGCGGCAAGCTTCGGGGTCACCACTGTAGAGTGGGGGAGCCGGAATGCGGGGCTCGGAGACCTGGAGTGGAGACACAGGTACAGGCACGGGAACAGGGTCAGCGGGTGTTAGGGCCGACAACTTTGCCAGTACTGTTTCCAGGGCCTGACAAAAATGAGACTGCTGTACCTCATAGGACTGCATCCGAGAAGCCAGTCCACGAAGCGTTCCACCGACATCAGGCGGTGCTGGGGTTTCCTCCGAAGGGTCCATGTCCCAATTATAATGTAAGGCCCAAAGGCCTCAGGAGTAGTGAGGACCAGGGGAGGAGGTAGCAATGTCCAAGTTCGCAGTACAGATAAGGATGAGACGAGAGAATGGTCAACAGGCAACAAGATCAGTCCAGGCAGAAGAGGTTCAAGGTCGAGGAATTCAGGCAAAAGGTCGGTACACAATAACAAAGATTTCACAAGATCACACCCAGGAGTAACAAGCTAAAACCTATAATTGGGCATTTGAGAAGAGTCTGAAGCTGCTTTAAATAGGCCTAGGTTTGGCGCCAATTTGGACGCGCTGACGTCATGACGCGGACGCTGACGCACTGACGCCAGCGTCCTGACGCCGGCGCACATTCTGACGCCGGCGTCCGTTCCGACGCCGGCGACCAATCCGAGGGCGGAAAGACGCTGATGTCATCGTGCTGCGACCAGCAGGATCCAGGAGGCCGCCATCTTGGCGAAGACCATCGGTTTCCATTACAGCCCCTAAGTGTTAATATGTGTAAGTAAGGGCTACTGTGTTTAAGAAGGTCTGACAAACTGTGTAAATACATTCAGTATTGAATCTTGTTTAGAGTGCATTTGCCACAAAGTACATTAACCCCTACAGTTCCTTGCCCTGCTGCTCCATTGAATCCCCCACCTATCCATGGCCTCCTTCTTTTCGTTGTCTTTACCCTTTCCCTTCTCATTCTGCTGAGTTACCCCCCACACACACACATTTACTTCTCCGTCGCTAATAACCCTCTGCCTCACTCTATATATCTGTATAGATAGACTATCTATAATATTATAATATATATTTTTGAACCTCACCCCCCTCTCCTGCCCCTGTACTGTATCCACCTCATTGTTTCTGTATTGATTACCCTTCTGCAACTTTGGGAATAATGCAGCTTTCCCCTAGATTGAAATAGAATTTATAAACATAGATTCTATACTAGTGACATTTTGTTGTGCACAACCTTTCCTGCTGTTGTTACTTTACGTATAGTAGAACCAGAAAAAGTTGTTGCTCGCGCACATCTGTGTGCGCTTCTGCGCAGAAACGCGAGTCAATTTGCGTGCATGCGCAGAAGCGCACATACACGAGGAGAGATGCGACCGGACATGGGGTAGGTGACAGGGCAGGTACGTGCCTGGCGCCCCCCAGCTTTGCGCCCTAGGCACATGCCTACTCTGCCTACCCCCCTAATAGAATGGCAAAGATATACATGTGCAATAGTTACTACTTTATATATTTATAGAAAAGCTGTTATTAGGTTTGTGTGGAAACCAAAATATGGGTAATTTGTGTAATATTGTTTTCTTCCTTGTCCCGCCCCCCTGGAAAATTTTCTTGCGGACACCCATACAATGATGTGTCCACATATAAGGATATTTCTAAAAAATGCCAAACCAAAAAAGGGTAATTTATGTCCAGCAAAGCAGTGTGCTAAATGCAAATAACAGGCAAAATCCTCAGTTTTGATTAGATTAGACAATAGATTCCCTCTCTACTATAATTGCTGCAGGTCTCTGTGCTTCATTTCAGAACACAGAGACCAGCGGCTGCCCCAATGAAAACAGCACAGCCTGATAACTTTTAGGGGCTTTGGCTCTGGATATCTGTAAATCTGTTAAATGCATAAAGAAAAACAATACCAACAATACTATGACTGCTGCAGGGACAATGTTATTCACTAAGAGCAGAACGGACAATGATTAAAACAGAACAGTTCTAATAAAGCAGTGATTTCAGAGATCTCTCAGAAAAACACATTAAACAATCAACGGTATAAAAATTATAGCCAGATCCCATATTATGACCTTACCATTTCCAATAAAGGTGTTTGTCCCGAAATAACAAGACCGGAAGAATACATTTTAACAAGCAGACTTCTTTTTAACAATAAAGGCAAATTCTGGTCTGTGTTTTCTTTCCACATTTCATATTTTTTATCTTCATATTCCTTCATTCTTCTAGCTACTTCTAAATACTTTGCTTTTGCCTGGAAAAAAAATACCATAATATTATGAAGGCAAATTTATGCTCATACAAATTCTCAAGGCCTATGTGCCAAAGAAAACCACGTGATGTTTATTAGTTTTATTTAACAATTACCTAAAAAGAAAAATGATTTTCTCAAGTTGCCAAAATTTTTTTCTTGGGCTGGTGCATTTTCTCATAAAAAAGCACCAGCTGGGGTTGGATTCACTGGGGGGGGAGGGGGTGTCTAACATATTGGAACCCCCAGGTGCATTTGGCTTTCCTTGTCCTTTAATTAAAATTGAAAAGGAACATCCTTTGCTGCATTTTGATGGATCATATTGATTAAGTTTCTGTCAAATTCAAATGAAAATGGGGAACCAGAATAGGTATCATGTAGCATCACCTAATTACACAAGTATATTTTCAGATCACATTTTGTATCCATTTGTTGATAAACAAATATTTAAGCATCATGAAAATTACAATAGATAAAGTACAAAAACAAATTACTTACTGCTTTCCCTCTTTCACTAGACAGCATCTCCTCCATTTCTAGAAATCTGACTATAGTGTGCTTGATGCGGTAGAAAAGGGATCTTTCCCAATATATTGACCCAGCCACAGGAGGGTGGTTCTTGTAGAGTGGGGGGTTATCAAGTTGCTTCATAAATAGGCTGTTGACTATATCAACCTATGTGAAAAACACAGGAAAAATAACTTTTTTTCTTTACAGTACAGCACTCTTGTATACATTTTCCTTCAAATAATCAAAAGAGAAAAATGTATATACTGAAAATTTGCAAAAACGTAATCACAGTTCATTGCACAGAGTAGATCTTTATAACCACAGAAAAGTCTTAAAGGAAACCTCCCCCAATAATAAAAGGAAATTTTACATTAATTTCCAATATAAATAATTTAAAAATGTTCAAAGGTTTTAAAGTTATTTGCAAATTAATTGTACTTGCTATTAAAAGTAGTTTTTGCCTGACTTTATATTCTTTGCACTCCTGGCTCTGGTTTCTGAAACAATGTAACAAAAGCCAACTAACTTATAGACATGAAAAACTGACCTGCTACATTGTTTCAAAAGTCAGACCCAGGAAACAGAAATGGATATTAAAGTTGCTTAGAATTACATTTCTTTGTTTTCTTTCATTATATAAATACGTTTTCTTGAGGACACATTTAATATTTTACAAAGCAGTCTAAACATTATGCTGCCATACCTCTTTAGCATACTGTTCCAAAATATCATTAAATTTCATCATCATCTGCTTGTTGATGGCTTCTCTGGAACGAATATGCTTAAATTTTAACAGCATGTCAAATGCAGCTTCAGCTGATCGAAGAGTTTTAAATGATTCATCAATAAAGTTTATGGCTTCTCCTTCAATTGCCTTTGTTTTGCATAACAAAAGGAAAAAGTGTTTCAGCAAATATTATACTGTACATAAGTTGCTGTCTCTGTTCTGTAACTGTCATCACAAATTTACCTCCTTTTTTACCAGCAGAGAAAAAGCAGATCCATCCCCTATATATATTGACATAAGCCTCATAAATGTGCCTCATAAATGTGAAATTCAAAGTACCAACACTGTGAACTGTAGTCTGCAAAAATACAGTGCTAGCACTTTCAGGCATTTTACTTTCAAAATGTCAACATAACATGAAAATGGTATCAGTAAATAGCAAATAATTAATAACATAGGCAGAGTAACTGTTGGTACTTGCAGGCATAAAGAGTACATAAAGAGTTAAAGTATGGATTTATATATATATATCTTATATACCTATTACAAAAGTACATCCTAATCATGCTGTATAATGTAATGATAAAAAACACTTTCTTTTGTAGCAGAAAGGAAATAATTTACATGAAAGGCAAACATTAGTTCATCAGCTCTCAACCTACATGTACTTCATGTTTAAAGTCTTCCATAATCATTTTCCATTGCTGTGAATTTTTTATGTTGAAAGGATCGAAGCTCAAATTTTCCATAGGCCTAACAAGCCCATCTACTCTTCGCAAAACATCATCAATGCGCTTGGGATCTCCAGTGACAGCTTTCAGTTCAGCGCCAAAAATGTTGCAAAACTCTTCAAGAACCTGTTTGAAATATGAAACAAATATTTATGCAGCCTTTACTTCTGTCCTGGAAGTGTAATTTTGCTTGTTTACAAATTAGCAATTACATTACACAGATGTCAATTTTAATATGATAAGTGCCTAGATAGAGCTCTTCCAACAAAGCTCAAATAGCTGGAATGGCTGAAGAATAAAAAGGTTATAGAGTCTCCTCTCCAGAACCTACACAATCAATATTTCCACTTTGTCATGCCAAATCCTATTAGACGTAAGAAATAATAGATTTGGTGAGTCTAGACGACCCATGATTTGAGCATAAGTGGGATTTTAGGGCCTTCTTCAAGAACAGCAGTAATTTAAAGGAAAACTATACCCCCCAAACAATGTAGGTCTCTGTAAAAAGATATTGCATAAAACAGCTCATATGTAAAATCCTGCTTCATGTAAATAAACCATTTCATAATAATATACTTTTCTAGTAGTATGTGCCATTGGGTAATCATAAATAGAAAACAGCCATTTTAAAAAATAAGGGCCGCCCCCTGAGATCGTAGGATTCACTGTACTGTATGTTAGGTCACATGAGCCAATTAACAGACAGAGTTGTGTCTTTTGCTTCCCACACTTCTTCCTGTAACAGTTAGAGTTGAAGTATTTCTGGTCAGGTGATCTCTGAGACAGCACACAGACCATCACGAAATGGTGGCTCAAGGCAAGAGATGTAAAAGGGCAATATCTACTTAAATATATATTCCAGTTTGGTAAGATTCTTTAATATGCCACTTAATATGATATGAACTATCTGTTGCTTAAGTGTTCATTTTGGGGGTATAGTTTTCCTTTAAGATAGCCTTTCACTGTGGTTGATAATATATTTTTTATATGACCACATTTATATGAGAACAGCCTTTTCCAATGACGGACAAATGGTTATGTGTCAGAGTGTAAGAATAATAAAGTCTAATAACAAATGCCCCTATCATTCTGACTCAGCAATAACCAAATGCCCAAGGCAGGAAAGGTGAAGGGAGGGGTGATGTTCCCCCATTTATTATTTCTCTTATTAATGACACCCAGTGATAAGAGTCCACTTTGTAAGTTACTGACAGAATTCAGTGTGTTAGCAGATACTAGATGAGGCCCCTTTCTACTGAAGTGTTTTCTTCATTTACTGAGTCCCTCCCTGTGTCTGCTTTTAACAGATAAAGAACTGCAAGGCTGAGGGACAGTTGTAAGCGTGAAACTACTTTTAGTGCAATATCTGTAGTTAAGAACATTCAGTCCTCTTCCAACATTTTGGGAGGGTTCAAGTTATATAACGTATGTATGTGTACTCCCATTTTAATCTATAAAAGCTTGTGAAAAGGGGAGTGTCTTTGGCAAAACGCTCACGGTACACTTCGGTGTAACATAACTGTTTTCCAAAGGCAAAACCATTAAAAATTCTTTGTTAAACTCAATAAACCTCATTCCATTTGAAATAGGCTTATCTTGATGTTTTGCTTTCCATATAACGAGGTCATAGCAATAAAATTATTAACACGGTGCGAGTAGATAATGTGGATCTTTTGTATGTATCTCTGTAGCTTTAAAGTCAACTAATTTGCAGTTACAGAGTAAAAGTGGCAACTCCAACAGGAACAGTCACACAATGTGTGAATATGCTTTGTAGGAAACACATTATATACCACAAAGATACAGCTTGTTGTGCTTATTACTTTTTACAAGCAGGAAGTAACTGCTGACTTCAAATGCCACATTCACAATAGTACAAACTGCAGTAGTCTATGCTCAATGTCTGCGATCTGCTTATTTCCATAGACTGCTGTTCTGAGAAGCAATGTGTATGTTTCTGTGTACAGTGAAAGGGCAGAGAAACACGGTCAGATTCGGGAAGATTAGTCGCCAGGTGACAAATCTCCCCAAACTACATTCCCCTGCCTTTGCTGGCGGAATGGCACTTGGAGCGCTTCGTTTTCCAAAGTCGCTCGAAGTTGCCTCACGAGGAAACTTTGGGCGACTTTGGAAAACTAAGCGCTCTGATTGCCAAGGCAGGGGAAGCACACCTATTCCCCAAGGCAGGGGAAGGCAGTTTGGCATGATTAGTCGCCCCAAAGAAGAGGAGATTTGTCACCAAGCGACTAATCTTCCCGAATCTGACTGTTTGTCTCTGCCCTAGACTTTTTTTGAACAAATGTGAAAAATACAAATATAATTACCTGCAAAACATTGTAAAAATCCTGGCATATAGCAGACAAATAGTCAGTTTTTTCAAACAACCGTTTTCTGTCGAATTCCCATCTTTGGTCTCTGCCTGAAGCTTCAATTTTGGCACGAACTTCAAAGTAAGAGTTTTTCCATAATTCTAGTGTGTGTTTGGCATCTAATGTCTTGTTTTTGGCAGCTTCCTTATTCTCTCTGTCAAAAATGTAAGAATCTTTTTTAATGAATAGTTGCAAGAATATATGCAAGGTTTTTGCTAGTGGGAAACAAACATTCATAGTGGGTTAGCACAGCAAATCATGGGTAATATTCATAGAAACAATGTCTAAGTGGAACATGCCTGGGTGGCATTTCTGAAAATGGCAAAGACAGTGCAAATGTACAAATCAGAGTATATCAGTACATTTCTTATTTTTTTAGTCCAGGCAGAAAAGAGAGCTCAACAATAACACAATGGAAAAAATGAAAGAAGAAAATAAATGCTAAAAAATTTCATGGAACTGCAGAGAAGCTCTCTTTATGTATGTTTTTTTTTAAGCCGACGGTAAGGTAAAATCACTGAGGATTGCCAATTTGTTAGACACCCCTTCTCCCCGTTACTATAATCACCAACCTCTTGCAACACCGCCATTCTCTTTAGAGCTCCCAGGTATCAACTGTGCCTCCACATACACAGTACAGTTCTTTCATTTTCAGAGATTTCTGTACTGTGCAAGTGTCCAGCTTGAACCAGCATGGGGGCACATGAAAGAGTATCACTTCAGTGATCAAAAATAAAAAGCAATTTTAAAAAAGGCATTATTGCTGGTGTACTATGTGAAAACAATGGAAATTAAAATGTTTTGTAGATGAACTACCCCTTAAAGGGGAAGGAAACCTAGTTGGCGCAAAAACCCTCCCCCCTCCCGTGTGTTGCCCACCCTCCCTCCTCCCCCCTTTCCTACCTGTCCCGCTGGGCAAATGCCCCTAACTTGTTACTTACCCTTCTGCGCAGGTCCAGTCCAGGGAGTTCACAGACAACATCTTCTTCCACGCGATCTTCTTCCTGCTTTGAACGGCGCATGCGCAGTAGGATCATTTCGCCGGTACGATCTTCTGCGCATGCGCCAAAAGTACTTTGTTACTTTTGGCGCATGCGCAGTAGATCCATACCGGCAAAATGCTCCTACTGCGCATGCGCCAAAACGCCGTTCAAAGCAGGAAGAAGATCGCGTGGAAGAAGATGTCGTCTGTGAACTCCCTGGACTGGAACTGAGCAGAAGGGTAACAAGTTAGGGGCATTTGCCCAGCGGGACGGGTAGGCCAGGGGGGAGGAGGGAGGGTGGGCAACACACGGGAGGGGGGGAGGGTTTTTGCGCCAACTAGGTTTCCTTTCCCTTTAAAGGAAATGTTCAGTATAAAAATAAAAACTGGGTGAATAGATAGACTGTGCAAAATGAAGAATGTTTTCAATATAGTTAGCCAAAAATGTAATCTATAAAAGCTGGAGTGACTAGATATCTAACATAATAGCCAGAACACTACTTCCTGCTTTGCAGCTCTCTTGGTTTCCACCGATTGGTTACCAGTCAGTGGCTTGAGAGAGGGTCACATGGGCCATAACCATTTGCATTTGAATCTGAGCTGAATGCTAAGGATCAATGGCAAACACACTGAACAGTTATGTCCCATGTGGCCCCCCTTAAAGTCGCTAACTAACTCAGAGTTAGAGAGCTGAAAAGCAGGAAGTAGTGTTCTGGATATTATGCTAGACATCTGCTCACTCCAGCCTTATAGATTACAATTTTGACCAACTTTATCAAAAACATTTTTTTTTATTTTGCACATCTATTTACCCAGTTTTTAATTTCACTGTGAACTGTTCCTTTAAAGAACTACCAGCTAAATCTACACAGACTAACCTTAAAGCAGCAATACCCTCCTTGCTAACACATGCACGTTAACATTCCTCTGCTTTGAATACAAATATGTGTTCAACGTGTATGCTCTCAGTCGTATTTATTGTAATATTTATTATTATCTTTCTCTTTCTCTGTTAATATCTTCATCAGCCAAATATAAAATGAAAATATATAAAGGCCCCTAAAACTATATTTGCATTAATAAAAATACTAAAAAACTAAAGTTTCACTGTAAACAAAATCTAGAAAACAGTCAGTAGCACAAAAAAATATAAAACTGAACCATGACTTACCTGAACAAGGACCGTATGTTCAAAACTCTGCAAACCCTTTCTGCTATTTCCCAGGCAATTCTTTCCATTAATGGTACCATTCGTTCATCTTTATTGTAATGTCGGGAGATAATCCATACCATTCTTAATGCATTCATCATTGATGGAATTGTATCCAAAATAACACTGAATCCTGTTCCATGAGCTAAGTTCTAAACAGAGAAAGTAATCAATATCACGCTCCCCTGAAGGTTAGGGACATTTATTTGCAGATTTACATAGGGTCGAATATCGAGGGTTAATTAACCCTCGATATTCAACTGTCGAAGTTAAATCTTTCGACTTCGAATATCGAAGTCGAAGGATTTATCGATATTCGTTCGACCGTTCGATTCGAAGGATTTTAATCCATCGATCAAACGATTTTTGTTCGACTAAAAAAAGATAGCTAAGCCTATGGGAACCTTCCCCGTAGGCTAACATTGACCTCGGTAGATTTTAGGTGGCGAACTAGGGGGTCGAAGGTTTTTTTAAAGAGACAATACTTCGACTATCGAATAGTCGATCGATTTTTAGTTCGATTCAAAGTCGTATTCGAAGGTCGAAGTAGCCCATTCGATGGTCGAAGTAGCCAAAAAAAACATTCGAAATTCAAAGTTTTTTTCCCTCTATTCCTTCACTCGAGCTAAGTAAATGGGCCCCTTAGTTTCTTACTTTGACCCTTTATAATCTGCCGATTGCTGACTGTTGAATGAACAGTGAGGGGCAGGGGCATAAATCCAATAGACTGAAGCACCGATGTTAACAGTTTCTTCAGTCTATTGGGTCTTTGCGGTTTTCCATGCCTAATATCACAGTTACAACAGTCATCAGAGGATAAATAGGCATGTGGGCCTAGAGAAGTGAAAAATAGCACTGGCCTTTTTTAAGTGATAACAAGTTACTTTTCAATCCAAGAGTATGTAAGTATCCCTTTAAAGCCACCACCACTACATCTGTAGGGAGTGAGATAACACTCATCATATATTAAATGTTTCAAGTTTGACTGGAGGACATCATAAGCAACTACATCATAACATGGTAATATGTGTAAATGAACACAAGATGGCACAGTCGCACTATATAAAAAATCTTGCACATTGCAAATAACAGGATTTTTTGATACTCACCGTTAAATGCTTTTCTCTGTAGTCGATAGGGGGACACAGGGACTCTTGGGGTTTAAGCTCCACCCTCCAGGAGGCAGGACACTATTAATAAAATTAAAATTAAGGGGGCGTGCCCATATAGTGGCTTAACCCCACATGCTGTAGCATTCCTTCAGTTGGTACCAAAGAGACTGCTGAAAGATAAACTGTATCAATACTCAACTTGCAAACCAGTAAATCAGGAAAACGTTTCCATAAGACCAAGTGGTCAACATTTCGCTCAGGGTTGGGAAGCCCTGTGTCCCCCTATCGACTACAGAGAAAAGGATTTAACGGTGAGTATCAAAAAATCCTGTTTTCTCTGTCGTCTAAAGGGGGACACAGGGACTCTTGGGGACTTAACAAAGCAGCCCCAGACAGCAGGGTGGGAGCGAATTCAGATAAGGTAAAGACACGTTACTGTACCACAGTGTGTAGTACTGTGCGGCCAAAAGCGGCTTCCGCTGATGAGAACGTGTCCAGTCTGTAGAATTTAGTGAATGTATGAACCGAAGACCAGGTGGCTGCTCTGCAGATCTGGTCCAAGGAGGCCGAGTTGCGCCAAGCCCAGGAAGCACCCAAGGATCGTGTGGAGTGAGCTCGAACATTGGCAGGAGGAGTTCTGCCCTTAGCTAGGTAGGCTTGTCTGATGGTTTCTCTGATCCAACGTGCGATGGTAGTCTTGGAAGCTGGCAGGCCCCTCCGAGGGCCGGACGGAATGACAAAAAGGGCTTGAGAGCGCCGATATGACTTCGAATGGTCAAGGTACCAGCGAAGTGCTCTGACCACATCCAGACTGTGAAATCTCCGTTCCTTGTCATTCTTGGGTTCCGGACAGAGAGATGGAACCACAATCTCCTGGTTCACGTGAAACGATGACACGACCTTAGGCAGGAAGGAAGGCACAGTCCGGAGGACTGCCTTGTCCCTATGGAAAACCAGCAGAGACGGATCACAAGATAAGGCACCTATTTCCGATACCCTGCGAGCAGATGAAATGGCAACGAGGAAGGCCGTTTTCCAGGTAAGCCACTGTTCAGAGACGACTCCCAGAGGTTCGAAGGGGAGGTCAAGGAGAGCCTCCAAAACGAGGTTGAGATCCCATCCAGGGACTGGTGACCGATAAGGAGGAACGATATGTTGTACTCCCTGTAGGAAGGTGCGGACTGAATCGTCCAGGGCTAGACGAGACTGGAACAGGACAGAGAGGGCAGATACTTGGACCTTCAAGGAACTGAGCTTCAGACCGAGTCGAAATCCTCGCTGTAGGAAGGATAAGATCCTGGGAACATCGCATTCATGGAAGGAAAACTCTGATGCCTCGCACCAGTTCCAGTAGCTGCGCCAAACCCTGTGGTAGGCTTTAGAAGATGTAGCTTTGCGTGACTTCAACATAGTGGCAATTACATCTTCCGCTATACCCTTTCGTCTCCAGATGGCCGCCTCAACAGCCATCCCGTCAAAGCGAACAGTCCCGGATTGTGGTGTAGTATGGGACCCTGCTGGAGAAGATCGTTCCTGGAAGGGAGACGAACTGGTTGAGCTATGGACATGTCCTGAAGATCCGTAAACCATGTTCTCCTGGGCCAATACGGAGCTATCACTATGACCGTCGTGCAGGATTGCTTGATTTTCTTCAGAACCCGAGGAAGCATTGGAAACGGAGGAAAGACGTAAGCTAGGTGGAAATTCCAGACTTGTGTCATGGCGTCCACTCCCATCACCGTCGGATCCCGAAAACGGGCGTAAAAGGCTGGAACTTTGCGGTTGGCTCTGGAGGCCATGAGGTCGACTTGAGGACGTCCCCACCTTTTCACTAGGTCTGTGAACACTGCGGGATGAAGTTCCCATTCTCCCGGATCCAGCTGGTTCCGACTGAGGAAGTCTGCTTGCGTGTTGTCTACTCCCGGAATGTGGATGGCAGAGAGTCTGACTGAGCTGAGTTCCGCCCAGGCTAGGATTTGTACTACTTCCGCTAGGGATGCTTTGCTGCGGGTACCTCCTTGCCGGTTTATGTACGCGACGGTGGTGGAGTTGTCGCTTTGTACTCGGATCGACTTGTCTTTGAGTAGGGGAGACCAATGTCTGAGGGCAAGCCTGACTGCCCGAAGTTCCAGGAC
The DNA here is from genome assembly GCF_017654675.1 of Xenopus laevis. Classification (NCBI taxonomy): domain Eukaryota; kingdom Metazoa; phylum Chordata; class Amphibia; order Anura; family Pipidae; genus Xenopus; species Xenopus laevis. Next base: position 174,637,230 of record NC_054371.1, read on the forward strand.
GTTGATGTGTAGTCTCCTTTCTGTGGGGGACCAACGGCCTTGTACCGACGAGGTGTTCCACGTGGCGCCCCACCCGAGGAGACTTGCGTCTGTTGTGATCACGGTCCAGTCCGGAGTTGCCCAAGACTGGCCTGTCGACAGATTGTGGTGATTCAGCCACCAGAGGAGTGACCGTGTTGTTTGCTGCAGAACAATCCGTTGGGACAGAAGGCCCCCTTTCCATCCCGACAGAACGTTGGCCTGTAGAGGTCTCAAATGTATTTGAGCAAAGGGAACTGCTTCGATGGACGAGACCATCAGACCGAGAACCTTCATTGCGAGGTGGACTGTGGGGCGCCGGTCGTGAAGAAGGAGATTGACTTGTGCTCTGATCTTCTTCTGCTTGTCCAGGGGCAGGGAGACCCGCTGAGTCAGTGTGTCGAAGTGGAGACCCAGGAACAGCATCTGGTGACTGGGTGTCATGCTGGATTTATTCCAGTTGATGGTCCACCCGAAACTCTGAAGTAGTGCAATCGCTTGTTGCATGTCCCGTCTGCTCTTCAGGAGAAGGTCGTCTAGGTAAGGAGTGATCGAGATGCCTTGGAGCCGTAGCGTTGCTGCCGTCACTGCCATGAGTTTGGTGAACACTCTGGGGGCAGAGGAGAGACCGAATGGGAGTGCCACAAATTGGTAATGGAGATTTCGGAATGCGAATCTGAGAAAGCGATGGTGAGGAGGCCAAATTGGAACGTGGAGATATGCATCCTTGATGTCGAGGGACATCAGCAGTTGACCTGGTTCCATGCCCCGTATGACAGACCGGAGAGTCTCCATTTTGAACCGGACTGATCGTATGTGTTTGTTGAGGAATTTCAGGTCCAATACTGGTCGGAAGGACCCGTCCTTCTTTGGAACCAGGAACAGATTGGAGTAAAAACCGCAAAATGTTTCTGACGGGGGAACTGGAGTGATCACCCCAGTCTGTTCCATGTTGGCAATGCAGTCCAAAAAGGTTCGGCCCTTGACTGGGTTGGAAGGGACTCTGGACATGAGAAATTTTCTGGGAGGAAGGGAAGCGAAATCCAGGTGGTAGCCCTCGGAAATGATTTCGGTTACCCAAGCGTCTGACGAGTATCGTGTCCACACCTCCCGGAATCTCAGCAATCGTCCCCCTAGTGGTTGCCGTGACCCCGGAGGGGGTGACCCGTCATCCTGAAGTGGCCTTGTCGGCTGTGGACTTGGTGTGGAATTTGTTGGTCTTCCATGATGTTTGTCCCTTGTCGTTTGGTTTAGAGCGAAACTGGGAACGTTGGGGAGGACTGTGCCGTCTGGAGAAACGTCCGGTGTGGCCACGAAAGGACCGACCACGTCTGGGGGAAGTCGTGGGTCTTGACTTTTGTTGGGGGAGGAAGGTACTCTTCCCTCCCGTGGCCTGTGAGATTATCTTTTCGAGCTCCTCACCAAAAAGTCGCTGTCCCTTGAAGGGTAGTGAGGTAAGGGACTTCTTGGAACTGACATCCGCAGACCAGTTCTTCAGCCAGAGTGTTCTGCGTGCTGCGACGGAGAGCACTGATGTGCGGGCGGTAATCTGTGCTGTATCTAGAGAAGCATCGCACAAGTAAGCTGCCGCCTCCGCGAGGGATTGTGCGGAAGACAGGATGTCTGTTCTGGGGATGCCATTTTGAATGTCTGCAACGAGAGATTCTGCCCATGCCTGAATGGCTCTCGCTACCCAGGCCGAGGCAAGAGCTGGACGAAGTGTGGAGCCAGCGGATGAGTAGACTGCTCTGAGGAAACCTTCCAGACGTCTGTCGGAGGGGTCCTTGAAGGCTGCAGCGTCCGTGACTGGTAACGCTGTGGATTTGGATAATCTCGAAACTGGTGCGTCCACAGTTGGAGGCAGTGACCATTTCTCTACTAGGTCTTTGGGAAATGGATACGATTTCGAAAATTTCCGGGTAGCTTGGAACTTTCGCTCCGGAGAATTCCATTCTTCTTGTATTATGTTAAGTAGTTGGTCATGTGAAGGAAAACAAGCAGCAGATTTGTGTTGTCTTTTAAACAGGTTAGAAGAAGAAGCCGGTTGGTCAGGTGTCTGTGTGATTTTTAGCACATCCAGCACCCCCTTGATAATACCCTCTACGTCGTGAGGGAGTTCCTTGCTTCTGGAATCATCCGCATTTTCCTCCTCTACTTCTGAGGAAGCATCAGAAGGTGGGAGTTCCCCCTCTGAATGAGAAAATTCTTCACCAGCTGACGAGACGTCAGAGGGGGTATGGGTGTCGGGGTCACCCTTGGAGCTGGGAAGCCTTTTGCGCTTTCCACTGGATTTATGACCTAGTTTGGCTAGGGCTTTGCCCAAAGTGGTGGCAATGGAAGGAAGGCCCTGCAGGGAAGCCAGGGATTGGGAAAGTTGAATTGCCCATAGGGGGGCAGGGGGTTCTGAGGAAGTGCCCGCTACCCCATCCATTGCAGCCAAATCCTGTGCGGGTTCTCCAGATTCAGGGACCGTTGGGATGGGCCCCTGGATAGGCGCTGGTCCCTGCCCCTTTGAGCAAGATCTGCAGAGTGGGTCAGCCTGGCCCCCAGGGATTTTTAGTTGGCAGTTTTTGCAGGTAAAATAGGTCACCTGTGCTGCTGGTGCTCTCCCCCCAGCCCTGGTGAAAAGTCCCCCTGACTTACCTTCTGCCATACGAACAGTGGCTGAGGTACCTGCTGAAGGAATGGCAGTCAGAAGATGTGATTTGTAAAGGGTGCTTTTAGGTAACCCAAGACTGCTGCCTGAAGGTAGAACCTAATCCCCAAGAACAAGGAGGCTCCCGTGTCTCCGTGACAATAAGGGTAAGGGCTGCTGGCAGAATGGTAGCAGGAGAGGATCGGGAAGCGTCAGCTTAGTGTGGCTGTGGAGAGTGGCGGGAAGAAGTTCGGCGCCTTCTGAAGCCGCTGTTATGCTTCGCGCCGAAAAACAAAATGGCGCCTGGAACGCATCAGCGCGATGCGTTCCACTGCGTGCAGGAGAAGGGCGCGCAACTCCGCAACCAGCCAGTCTGTGGGAGAGCGTCGGAGGGAGCAGCTAATGCATCCTCGTAATGCAGCTAGGCTCCTTGCCGGTCTGGGCTGAAGTAAGGGGGGTCCCTGCCCAGGGGGGGGGAGAGCAGGCCAGACACGAGTAGAATAATATCATACTCACTGCTGGCGTCTCACCGGTCAGAACATCTGCTGGCCCCAGTGGGTTGCAGGAATTTTTCTGTGCAGGTCGGTTATAGCCTAGAGGGCTAGGATATGACCCCGGTGAGAGAATCCTCGAGGGGGGGGTACACTCAAAGGAACAGGCAGCCCTGCCCTGGTGACACCCCATAGATATGCTTCTGTGTTGAAGCTGGTATCCATCCTCCTTGAAGCAGGATACTTTAAAAACTGAAGGAATGCTACAGCATGTGGGGTTAAGCCACTATATGGGCACGCCCCCTTAATTTTAATTTTATTAATAGTGTCCTGCCTCCTGGAGGGTGGAGCTTAAACCCCAAGAGTCCCTGTGTCCCCCTTTAGACGACAGAGAAATCAGTCTACAATTCAAGAAACATTAAAATGATTCTACAGTGTATGTAGGACTGCAGAGATGAGATACTAAAAGTCTAATTCACTAAAAGAAACAGACTGTGATAGAGGTACAAACTTTTTTGAGGGGCCTGTTGAAAAGTATGACCTAATTGAAATGATGGTTTAGGCATTTCCACAAATACCTGTTTATTTAACGAATAATGTATTTGGACTTCAAAAAAAACATCCGCAAAATAAATAGCCCATTATCCTGCCTTATTGCTTGGGATTGGGAAAGCCCAAATATACAGATTAGAGATACTAAACCAATTTACACCATTATTCAAAAGCTATTACCTTAAAATGGCGCTCCAGCGTGGAGAGAAATCGAACATTATCGGCAGCTTCAACATGATACTTCGCTAGTTCGTTGACTGTTAACTCAAGGTTCTGAACAACACCAGGATCAGCAATAGACAAGATATTCAATATTTTCTTCACAAGAGGAAGTTTCAGCTGCTCGCTCAGTGCACTCAAGGTGGCATTTCTTTCCCGCCAGAAATCGATTTCTGCAAGCGGACCATTACCCTGCCGTGCAAAAAAGTTAATTATGCTCATACAGGTTTTTTTTTTGTGGACCCCACTCCTGACAGTACTTGGGACTACAATAAGGTGCACATAAAAGTATAATGTCAAATAAATAGAACTAACCATATGCTCCAGTGTTTATCTGTTATTTATTCATGGAGGTAATGATCCCAGTTGATATGCAACTAGGCTTGATATTTTAGTTGTTTAAATGATAATAATGTATGTGCAATATCTCATGCAATACCATAAAATGATGCTTAAAGGGAATGGCAACCAAAAAAATAATTCTTTGCCTAATAAAAGAAAACATAATTCTAACAACTTTGCAATATGCACATTTGCTATAGTTTTTTGCTATAGTTATTTGTATATGTATTGCTATAAAAATCAGTGCTTGTCTTATCCTTTCTATTCTCTGCCTGTTGAAACAATGTAAGACAAGACAACTGATTTGCAACATTGTTTAAAAAGTAATAAGCAGGAGTGGTGGTTCACCTTTCGGTTAACTTTTAGAGTGTTGTAGAATGGCTAATTCTAAGCAACTTTACACTTGCTCTTCATTATTTATTTTGTAAACTATAAGGGCTTTAGCACACAGGCAAATTTGGGGAGATTTTGTCGCCTGGCCTCTTCTTCGGGGCGACAATCTACCAGAATCTGCCCATGTGCTAAAGCCCTTAGCCTTCTTCTTCTGACTCTTTCCTGCTTTCAAATGGGGGTCACTGACCCCATCTAAAAGCATATGCTCTGTAAGGTTAAAAATGTATTGTTATTGCTACTTTTTATTACTCATCTTTATATTCTGACCTTTCCTATTCATATTTCAGTCTCTCATTCATATCAAAGCATGGTTGCTAGGGTAATTTGGACTCTAGCAACCAGAATGCAGAAACTGCATCCTGGAGAGATGCTGAATAAAAAGCTAAATAACTCAATAACCACAAATAAGGAAAAGTTAAAACCAAATGCAAATTGTCTCAAAATATCACTGTCTACATCATACTAAAAGTTAATTTAAATGTGAACAACCAATTTAATTAAATGCTGCTTTCAATAGCAATTGTTTTTACAAATAACTTTAAAAGCAGTGAAAATGTTTAATAAATGTATATTAGAAAGTTGCTTAGAATTGTATTTTATTTTATTAGGCAAATCTTTATGTTGGGGTTGACTTGCACTTTAACCTGCATTTACCCCATTTATTTTAATTAATATAATTTATAATTTATGGCCTGTGGGGTGTATGTATTATCTATACTGTTATAATTCTGTCTTCGTTAAAAAGGATACCTGAGGTTTTCTTTGAAGCTGTTCCTCAAGAGCTGCAGATATTTGTGTTTGCCAATTCATCACATACTGCTCAAGTTTTTCAACTATCACTAGATCCAAGGCCAGCTGGCTTGATTCAATGTCTAGATTTAAATCCGGCATTTCTAATCGAATTTCTCCTAGAATGAACAAAATATATATATATATATATATATATCAGCTTATCACTAAATACAACATTGATTTAACTGAAATCCAAATCTGGTTTATTTTCAGTTCAAAAAAATTGTACTCATGCTACATTACAAGAAATATGGTACTTAACACTTCATAAAATAAAACAAGATTTATTTGTACTAAATAAGACTTTTAAAGTTTTATTAGTCAGAATTCAATAAGAGCAAAGTAGCTCTGTTTATCTACTTGCCCTCCAGTTGCTGTATTGTTTGCTGAACATGGTTCAGGAACTTTTGCATATTCATGAGGAACTCATCTCTAATCATCTGGATACTTCGAAACTCATGACCTGCTTCAGCATTCTTGCTAGCTTCTGGACAATGCTTTTCTGTATTTGTTACTGACTGCTGTGCTTGTTCCAACTCTAAGGAGCCACTCTCATTTTTATGATGATTGTAAGAAAGAAGAGGCATGAAAACCTAAAATAAAAAGTATAAATGTAAAACTAGAAATGATGTAAAAAAACAGCATCCCACTAAAATTTCTATATTGGACTAAATTATCTGTACTAAAACATAAATATATGTTGTAAATAATTAAAGCACAAGTTTCCCCAAACCAACAAAAAGTGAATTTCCTACAAAACACAGGATAAAGGTACATGGGCACAGACATAAACACTTTATTTATCCTGCCATGTTTTCTAGAAGGTAAAATTGGCACTGCATTAATACTGCAATGTGCTCTGGGGTTATTATGGATGGATTGGATTATGGACGTTTTATACATGGAGTCTGCCCTGGGAAGTTATAAAGTCTGTGCCTTCAATTAACCACTCCAAATACAAAAATCACCATCTGCATATGATGGGGCGGAGTGCGATGTGATATGATGTGAAACCTGATCATTTGGATGTGTATAAAGGAGCAGTATACCCCCTTGCTCAACATGAATTAAATGTATGGGGTTTTTGACAAGCTTATTTTTTTGCTTATTGTTTTAATTAATAAACAGAGATAAACATCCTGCCCATTACTGTATAGATAACTGCATACGTACTCTTACAAAGATGTTTCTAGGTTTTTAAGTAATCAGTTGCACCTGGTTATTTGGTAATGTATATGTATTTCAAACCTATTTTGCTATTTGAATAAGTTATTGTATTGTATTTCATTATGTGTATTTTCTTTACACTTTTCTCCTTTATAACCAAAACAAAATGCCTCAAGTGCTTATAACCTTTGTAAAATGTATCGAACGCATTTTGCACTATTTGCGTCTGGTCCCTTTAGAAACATAAAATAGAGGTTAAACTGAACATGTATATTTTTATTCAGTGCTACTGTACAAAAATATAATAAAACAGTACCTTGCACTTTATCCAAACTAAGATATAATTAATCCTTATTGGAATCAAAACAAGCCTATTGGGTTTGTTTATGTTTACATGATTTTCTGGTAGACTTAAGGTATGAAAATCCAAAATTAAAGAAAGATCTGTTATCAGGAAAACCCCAGGTCCCCAGCATTCTGGATAACAGGTCCCATACCTGTACTACAAATAACTATAAATTTCTGTAATGATATTGCCATTTTGATCTGAATAGCCACAGAAAATTAAGATAGACTGTTAATATTTTTGTAGTGCCATGTTTAATATAACAAAACAATGGACCTCATAAATGTTTGCCCCAGACACTTGAAGGGGCACAAAATCACACCCCAGAGCCGACGGCATACCTTCACTTTACTCCCTGTAGTATTGGCAGATGCGGGGCAGCACTGTCCTTACTACCATCTTGTGCTCCCTAACATCAGCACCTGAATGATGCATGTTAGGGGGGTGGGAGAGGGGATGGCTTTTTGCATTTTTGCTCCCAACCCTCATGAACAGAGAGCGAACACTGGCACCTTTAACACGGGGCAAAAAACATGGTGCTTTGTGCCCATGCCCTGTATTTCATAAATTACTCTTTATGTGCTGGTTCATATGAAATAGTAGACCTATCTAAAATACTTGAAATAAGTTTTGTATTTCCCTTTTATTACCTGTGAAAAGATCTGCTTAAGCATAAGCAAAGAATTTCCATTCAGCATACCATACTCCAAGAACATTGGTAGAACATCATTGGCTTCTTGCAGGTCATTAGGTTCTGGAATAGTTTCTGTTGGCAACAAAAGCAGAAGAAGAATATTTAGAAGCATATAAGTTTAACATTATTATGACCCTTAAACAAACAAAACGGTTTTTTAAAATTACAATATGCAAATATCTTGATAAACACTATTGCAGTAAGTATAGAGCTTTGCTGCTGCCTTTAGCTACTGGTGCTCTCTAATTTGTGTGTCCGAATAACTTTAGAGGAGGATTGTTGGCATGAGGAGGAAGGATAAGTGCCAAACACAGGCAGTGCTGTAATCATAGGGGGATGCAGATATCTGGAGCAATTTTTCAAAGTGAAGGCCATGGTGCAAAGTTCACAAAACACTGTGGATTGTGCCCTTTTTGTACTTTACACTATCTGCTTCTCTAAATAAATGACCCCCTTGACTAACTGATGTACATCTCAAACAACTTCCTACAAATGCAATAAAAGAGATAAAATGTCAACCCATTGTAAAGAGAATTTTTATTAAACATCACTTTTACCTTGGGTATTTCTGAGAAAATACAAAGCACTGGAGTCTACAAACTCTTCAGGTATGCAGTTGCATGAAACATACAGAACAGTACGATACAATTTCTTTTTGAAGATTTTCTGAAATAGTCAACATGTCACAGAATGGTTAATTATACAAACGTTAATCACAGATTTCTTACAACTACTTTCTAAACATTAACAAGAATACTGCTAAAACTGTGCACTTACTGTCATAGGCACAGGTGCAAACTCTTCTGGAGACTCTTCCTGAAATGATTCTATTCCTGGCTCAGGGAGGATGGATGATTCTTCCTTGGCAATAGCTTTTTCATCTATTTCACTCACAGCTGCCTGAGTATCTGGAGCAGAAGTCAGTTCTCTTTCTACAACTTGAACAATAAAATTGGATATGTCATACTGTTTATATGGCGCATCATACATGTGGCCAACTCAAAGGGTTGATTTGGAAGGTCAAATGACCAGAATATCATTAACATAATAATAGTTTTAGGCCATCTATGTGCATATCAGTATTATTAAATGCTACAAAAAGTAGACTGTGTCTGTATTTTTTGTATGAAAACATGTTAGTACAGGTATGGGATCTGTTATCCGGAAACCCATTATACAGAAAGTTCCGAATTATGGAAAGGTCATCTACATTTTATCCAAATATAATATTTTAGTAGACTTAAGGTATGAAGATCCAAATAACAGAAAGATCTGTTATCCGGAAAACCCCAGGATTTTCCAGATAACAGGTCCCATACCTGTATCTCTTTTAAAAACACCCATTTGAAAAATGTCTTAAAGTGGAACTTACTTGCATCAGATGATACAAGAGAGGCTGAATCCACAGATTCTTTTTGCTCCTTTGCTTCCTGGCTTATGGTTGTATCATTTATATCTCCATCAGAGGGTACTTGGCTATGCTTTAGAAGTTCTTCTGGTTCTAGAATAAGAAATTGGAGAAGGTACTGCAAATGATATGCATCATACAACAGGACTGCTGGGTTTGTGTGTCAGGAAGTAACTCTAGTGTTTTCATGTTTCAAGCCATGTAAAACACAAAGGGCTGCAGGGAATCAAGCTTGTGTCTCCCGTGTCTAATGCAGTTAGATTAATGAAAGTAAAAACGTGAGGTTTGCTGTGGGTTGCAAGCCCAAGATCAAAAGTTTTACATGAAACTACATTACATTAATGTTCAGATAAGCACTACAAAGGCCCAGATACTGCCTTACCTACCTAAGAGGGCCGAATATTACTGCATTAAAAAAGAAAAAAACACTGCTGACAAGTGCCTCCTTGGCATAAAACTTACTAGGCCCCTAAATCTGACCTGGCCCTTCTTATTAAAGACAGTGAGCCATGGACGCCCCTGTACACAGTGTTGGACTGGCCCACCGGGTGGGCCCAGGTGTCAGTGGGCCCTCATGCTGCTAAACATTTGGCCTATTTCATGGTCATTCCCTATTTCTATGACAACAAAAAGGAACAATATAGTATTATAGTATGTAAAGAGAAGTAACTAGAATAGAGGTTGAGTGAGGAGAGGAAGAATAATAGTACTGAGGGTGGGCCCCTGGTCTAAGGGTTTTTGGTGGGCCCCTGGTCTATAGTTTTTAGGTGGGCCCCTGGTGTCCCAGTCCGAGACTGCCTGTATATGCAGCAGGGCCACCAAAAGAAATCTTCTTCCCGGGCTCATGTACAATTTTGACATAATGTGCAGTATCAGATATTGGTTTTTCAGGGTCACAGCAATACAGGGCCTCATAGAGCCATAACCAGCAGCGTAAAAACTGTTCACCAGGCACCCCACTAAAAAAATCTTCTGAGGGGCCTGGGCATAAAACTTACAGGGCCCCTAAATCTAACATGGCTCTTCTTACTGAAGACAGACAGTCCTTAGGAATCACTGGAACCAGGGGCGTAACTACAGAGGAAGCAGACCCTGCAGTTGCAGGGGGGCCCAGGAGGTATAGGGGCCCCACGAGGCCTAAATAATGAGCAATATCTTCTACTTCTTCTACTAATGGTTCTACCATTATCTATTGGTAGAACGGGACAACCTCTGGATATACTTTTGGCCCTAAAATGAATTTGCTGTGGGGCCCAGTAACATCTAGTTAAGTCACTGACTGGAACCCATATGGAAGCCCCTGTGTATGCAGCAGGGCCACCAAAAGAAATCTTTTTCCTGGGGATATGTACAATTTTGACATACTGTGCAGTATCAGATATAACTGTTCACGGGGCACTCCACAAAAAAATCTTTGGAAGTACCCGGGAGCACAGTAGCCCCTACCTGGCCTTTGCACCCACCCACTGCCTCCCAGCCGCTCACACCAGGGTTAGTAAGCACACGGCTTAGAAGAGGGGACTTCTTAGAACTATAGAGAAAGCAGACCCCACAATCTGGGCCCCTCTGTTCCCCATACACCTGTGCCCACAGGATCTGCTTCCTCTATAGTTATTTACCCTTTAGGGTAAGGCCACACTGGGCGTTTTGGGGAGATTTGGGTTTCATTTGGTCGATTAAAAATCGCCGGTGCTAGTCACATGCGGCGATTCATTTTCTGAAAAACTTCGGAAAACTAATCACCACATGTTATTAGCGCCGGCGATTTTTCACTTTAAGCCAACGCAGAGTGAGGGAAGGCGTTTGGGGAGATTGGTCGCCGCAAAGACGAGGCCGAAAAGACCCAGTATGACCTTACCCTTAGGGTTAGTTCACACAAGGAGATTCGGGGAGATTTTGCCACCTGGCGACTAATCGCCTCTTCTTCTGGGCAACAATCTCCCCGAACTGCCATTGTGTGTTTTCCCATCCTCTATAATGAAACTTCGCCTGCGCTAAAGCACGCGCTGCGTTTTCCAAAGTTGCCGGAAGGACGAAAACTTTGGGCAAACTTCGGAAAACGAAGCGCCGCGTGTGCTTTAGCGCAGGCGACTTTCTGATAGCGGATGGGAAGACACACAATGGCAGTTTGGGGAGATTGTCACCCAGAGGAAGAGGCGATTAGTCGCCAGGCGACAAAATCTCCCGAATCTCCTCGTGTGAACTAACCCTAATAATAACTATGGCAGATAAAAGTTTCCTGTCTATATAGGGCTATACGCGTGTCTATACAGGGCTATATGAGTGTCTATAAAGGGCTATATGAATGTCTATACAGGGCTATACGAGTGTCTATACAGGGCTATATGAATGTCTATACAGGGCTATACGAGTGTCTATACAGGGCTATACGAGTGTCTATACAGGGCTATATGAGTGTCCGAGTCCCATAAAACCCATTGAGGCCGCTGTTCCTCACCTAGAGCAATCTCCACCTCCACTTCGTCCTCCTTGAGAGTCTTGAAGAACAGCATCGCTGAAGACCCTTCTTCTGTTGACGTTTCATTGAGGAACCGCAGCAGTTTGGCTTCTTGCTCTCCATCGTTCCTACCGAGCAGTTCTTCAAAGCATTCAGGGTCCGAGAGGCTGAACGCGCCGTACACTCGATCCCGGATCCACTCTATGCGCGGGTCGTCCAGTGCCATGTTCACTGCATTGGTAGTTTACTCGGCTGTTCTCTGTTACCATAGCAGCGCCACGCTACCGGGACTACATATCTACTACTGATACCACTGCGCACAAGTTATGTAGCAACTTCTAGGGAACTACATTGTTGCATTGAGAATGTGCTGTGTTCTGTTTATATATATATACGCCGAGGATTACAGTAGATATGTGATACAAGCACGATTATTTTATTTTTTTTTATTTTTTTTATGGCTTGTACTATTGGCTTGTTAACACAGTAGCACACGCACTATAAGGAAGGCACTCTGAACAGAATCAAATAAATGACAAATACCTTATTTAAAATGTCCTGTATATATTGTATAGATCTAGGACACCATAGCAATCGATGTTTATATGCTTTTGTTTGCGCATATACTTTAGTATGTGCCATATGGAGTTGCACACGAATTTGGGAGCTCATTTATAAACAGTGGGCAAAATTGCACCTGGGCAGTAACCCATAGCAACCAATCAGTGATTAGCTTTTCCACACAGCTGCAGGTTGAGCACTAAGGCCTGAACTCCAGGAGTGTTTTTCGATGGATGGTGTCGCCTCGATAAAGCACAGCTGACAAGTCAGATGTAAATGTTAAAGATGTTAAAGATTCTGCAGCCTTGTACCTTTATATGGTTACAGAACCACTCAGTGACTTCTAATATCCTTATCATTTGGGGGCGGAGCCAACGCTCGATGCGGCAGGAAGCAATCTAAAGAGCTCCGTGCAGGGGGACTTTAACAAACGCAGGTTTAAGCGCTATTTGCTGCCATTCACAGCTAGTGAACCATCGATACCTGTCTGCTGACCATGGGGAAGCTCCGGAAGAAACCTTCCCCACAAAAAATGACGGCGTTTTACCCCAAATCGGGTGCGCAGCAAGAAGCAGGCCTGTCTTCCCAAGATGGCGGCGGCTGTGGGGAAAGCAGCCCTACGCGCACAGATGACGAGGCAAGTACAATGGTACATCCGCGGGCGAGCGCTAGTTCCCCACAAGCCATTACGCTTCCCATTCTTAAAGGTCTCCTTACCACACTCCGCACTGACCTCCAGGCAGACTTGAGAGGGGCGATCGCAGAGCTCCACAGGGAGGTCCAGCAGATAGGTGACCGCACTAACCATCTAGAAAATAAAATGGCGGAGCTAGTGAGCTCGCATAATGACCTTATTGACTCAAATACAGCTTTAGAGTCAGAGCTGCAACAGATAAGTGACAAAATGGCAGATATAGAGGACAGAAATAGGAGGAATAACCTCAGGCTGAGAGGGATATCTGAGCAAGTAAAAATGGAGGAACTACATCAGTATCTTCATGACATGCTCCAAGAAATCTTCCCGGAGGAAAACAGTGATCTCCTCCTTATTGACAGAGCCCATAGACTGCCAAAAAACAGAAATGCCCCTCCCACCACTCCCAGGGAGGTGATACTGAGGATGCATTTCTTTCATATTAAAGAACTTACGTTAAAGGCATTCCGGGACAAGCAAGCAATTCCCGAAAAATATTCCATGCTACAATGCTATCCTGACCTCTCGGCACATACTATGAAGAAGCGCAAGGAATTCCATATCACAACGACAGCCCTGAGAGAAGCAGGAATCTCATACAGGTGGCTGTTCCCAGTCAAACTGAGAGTTATGTACAAGGACACTCCTTACGTCCTGCATACACCACAACAGGGGGTACAGCTGCTGAAACAATGGCAACTATTGCCCCAACAAGACTTGCCACAACAAACAGCCTCTAAACCAGCCAAAATACCGCAGGAGTGGTTGGTGAACAAGCCCAGCCACCGCAGGACCACCGACAGGCACAGGCTTCAAGCCGACTATGACATGGAAATAACCGAAAATACCTGAAATACAACTGCAAGTCTCACCCAGTGAGTCTGTTCAACGGACAACCTCAACCTCTTAAACCTGATTATACCACCACCAAGTACTAATCACCCCCCCTGCCGACTACTCTTATGGACAGTACTACCCCCCCACACATGGCTTTATTTGTGGAGATACCCAATGCTATCAAATGTACCACCCTACTAGCCAGAAAGAACTTTCTCGCACAGAGTAAAGCCACCCTAGGCAATGCTACGGGTTGCATTGCTGTAAATATGTTGATATGTTCCAATGTTTTGAATTGGATGTTTATAACTCTATCTTTCCTCTCTATTTTTCACACCTCTGCTTTCCCCACCACCTTTCCCCCTCTCTCTAACAGGGTACCAATTGCTGCTGCTTTGTCTACTCCGATGCACTGCAAGGGCAACAGCAACAGATCAACGAGGAAGACTGCCCTGCTACTGCAACAACTAACCTCTACCGGATCACGAACTGTGAGTAATACAAGACAGCACCACACCCCCTGTAATTCACAATGGCAGTCTCAATAACAACTGTGAATGTTAATGGGCTTAATAGCCCAAACAAAAGGTCGCAACTACTGACTTGGGCCAAACAAGAGAGAATTACAATCCTCTGCCTGCAGGAAACACATCTCAAAGCAGGGCAACCCACTAATCTTGACTGCAAACAGTACCCACTCCAAATATTTGCGAGCGGTAACACTAAAAAAAGGGGTGTCGCTATCTGGTTCCACTCCACAATTTCCCCTCGAATTATAAAACAACAAACTGATCCACAGGGCAGATACGCTATAGCTGTATTGGAAATGCAAGGACATACTCACACCATTGCCTCAGTTTATGCACCAACGACTAAGCAATCCTATTTCTATCGCACCTTTTTTAGAACTTTAAACAAAATCAAACAAGGTACCGTTATCGTTGCGGGAGACTTTAATGTACCGCTGTCGCAAGACTGGGACACCAAAGCAGGGAAAATCCAAAAACCTAGACAAGAGACCCTCACCCACGCAACCAATCTGAAAAACCTTCTAACTTATCACAACCTCTTTGATGCCTGGAGAGCTTATCACCCCGCGGAAAGAGATTTCACCCATTATTCCCATGCCCATGAAAAATACTCCAGAATAGACTATATATTTACGGATAAAGACTCTCTCCAACACGTAAGGCAGGCGCAGATTGGAGTAATAACATGGTCTGACCATGCACCAGTCACCATTAAGTGCAAAATGAATGACACTGCTTTACCCCCTACACACTGGAGGCTTAACGAATCTTTGCTCCTTAACACTGAAGTGCTTCGCCAGTGTACCCAAACACTGCAGGAATACTTCGCTCTCAATACCAGTGATGACATCTCAGAAACCACTCTTTGGTGTGCGCACAAATCAGTAATTCGGGGATGCCTAATACAGTATGGATCCAGGATCAAAAGACTAAGGGAAAACAATAGACTAGAATTGCTCCAACAGCTGCTAGACTTAGAAACAAGAAACAAATTGCAACCCACTAGGCAAATGACTAAAACAATCAGAGAAACTAGAAATAAACTGCACGAACTGGACCTCATTAAACTTAATTATCACATGCAACGACTAAAACTCTCCCACTACACGAAAGGCAACAAAGCATCTAAGCTGCTAGCTAACACCCTAAAACGGAAACAACAGACCCAAACTATAGACCACATATTGGATAAAGACAACAATAAAATAACTAACCCTAAAGATATCGCAGATAAATTTGCAGAATTCTATGCATCCCTGTACAATCTAGCGCGGGACAAAGACACCCCACAACCTTCTCAGCAAAGTATCACTGCATTCTTAACAACAGCTAGACTCCCACAAATAACGCCAGAACAATTACTCTTACTAAACTCACCTATCCGTGCACAAGAAATACAGGAGGCTATAAATACAACCCCACTGGGAAAAGCACCGGGTCCAGACGGACTCAC
Organism: Xenopus laevis; assembly: GCF_017654675.1. Classification (NCBI taxonomy): domain Eukaryota; kingdom Metazoa; phylum Chordata; class Amphibia; order Anura; family Pipidae; genus Xenopus; species Xenopus laevis. The sequence goes on from NC_054371.1 coordinate 174,652,820, forward strand.
AACTGCTTACTACAAACAGTTCCAGGCAATACTGGTCCCTCAGCTAACCCAACTGTTCAACCATATTCACAGTCAAGGCACACTGCCAGAAGAAATGCTGGCGGCTACCATATCTACCATTCCCAAGCCAGGCAAACCTACGGATCAATGTGCCAACTTCCGACCGATCTCACTACTTAATGGCGACACAAAGTTATATGCGAAGGTGTTAGCAAATCGGCTAAAAGTCATACTACCACATATAATCCACAATGATCAGTCGGGTTTCACATTAGGACGCCAAGGTACAGACAACACTAGGAAAATCCTATCCCTCATAGAAAAGTCACTCTCCAAAAAACGCCAACCTTGCTATTAGCATTAGATGCAGAAAAGGCCTTTGACAGGGTGCATTGGCTATACATGGAGAAAACACTTCAAGCATTCGGGTTTCAAGGGCATATCCTACACGCAATACTAGCACTGTACTCAAAACCGTCAGCTCAAGTTAGCAATATGGGATTTTTATCACAACGCCTCTATATCACAAATGGCACTAGACAGGGCTGTCCATTATCCCCACTGATCTTCAATCTAATTTTGGAACCTCTAGCTAAAACGATTAGAGACCTCCCAGACATCACAGGAATCACTATTGGAAAAGTGGAGTACAAACTAGCATTATTTGCAGATGACATTTTCTTAACGCTCACTAACCCAGAGACATCACTTCAACATTTGACTCACATCCTATCAGTTTACAGCCAAGTTTCGTACTACAAACTGAATATAACCAAAACACAAGCATTACCGCTGAAACATCCCAAAAGGCGTTAAGGACCCACTAAGAGAAACTTACCCTTTCCAATGGCGGAAAGACACAATCACCTACTTGGGAACGGAACTAGGCACCTCCATAGCAAAAACTTACTCCAACAACTTCCCGAAAACTCTAAAAGACATCCAAGTACAGCTGGACAAATGGAAGCCACTATACCTATCTTGGCTGGGACGAATAGTCGCAGTTAAAATGATGTCGCTGCCCAAACTACTATACCTCTTCCGTACTCTCCCAATAGGAATCCCTAAATCTTTCCTCCAACAAGCCCAAAGAACACTAGACTTATTTATATGGGGGGGAAAGAAACCGAGGATCAAACGGTGCCTAATGCAACTCAGTCAACAAGAAGGAGGTTTCGGAGTTCCAAGTATAGAATACTATTATAAGGCGTCAATATTGGAACAACTCACACTTTGGAACCTCCCCCCAAACCACAAACAGTGGCTAGAAATAGAACAACAACAAATATACCCATATACACTTCAACAATTAGTATGGACCAAAACAATGCCGCATATAACGAAATCCAGCACCCTCTACCATACGACAACAACAGCCCTGAAGGTATGGAACCAAGCAAAAACCAATAGACATATCCATGCATTCCCGGCAAGAAACTCTCCCATCACAATACTGGAAACCGAAATTGAAAACCTCTCCTTAAAGGCCTGGGAAGCTTTAGGCATTACAAACCTCTCACATCTTCTCGCCAACAATATTTTAAAATCATTTACTGAGCTGCAGATGGAGTTTGACTTGCCCAAACAAGACTTCTACAAATACCTGCAATTAAGACACTATCTACATCCGTATATGAGTAGCTTATCGAGACCACAAACACGCTTTGAGCATCTGTGCTTTCTCAGAGCAGGCAAAAAGAAAGCCCTATCCAGTGTTTACAAAATGATTTTACCAGACTTAGGCGAAACAAAACCACTGCACATCCAACATTGGGAAAGGGACCTCCATCTCGAACTTACAACGACACAATGGGCCAGCTTAACGAATATAGCTTCTAAGTATACCAAGTGTACAAACCATATAGAAAACAACAAGAAAATAATCTACAGATGGTATAAAACACCGTCGGTACTCGGCAAAATGTTCCCAAACGTTTCAGACAGATGTTGGCGCTGTAACATAGCCAAAGGTGATATGTTACACATATGGTGGGCGTGCCACATCTTAAAACCTTTCTGGCAAGAAGTAAATCACCTACTCTCGGAAATCTTCGGCTCAACAACACACTTAAACCCAGAAATGGCACTGCTGAATCATGGATTGGACAACATAGCACCGCCGAGCAGAAAACTAGTCTTCCACATTCTAACAGCAGCTCGCCTATTGATACCGAGACATTGGAAATCCGCAGAAATTCCGAACAAGTCACATCTAATTAATCTAATTGACTCTAATCTTGTCTATGAAAGATTCGCCGCGACAACCTCTAAACAAGTCTGCACAGACCAAATCACCCATGAACTTTGGAAACAATGGAAGCTAAAGTTTCAGATCCACTAAGGCTGGGATACCGAAGACTCTTAAAAACAACTCTAAGTCAACATAAAGTAATAATCTTCAGCAGCTCAGAATCCCTCCCTACGGGTGACAATCAACGGTACCCTTCCCTCCTCCCTCCTCCTCCCCCCCCCTTGGTTCCTTCCCCTCTATTCACTACTCACCTTCTGAGACTCACCACTTCTCTCTTCTCTCTTCTCTCTTTCTCTTAAATGTTTTCTGAAAAACAATAAAAATTGTCAAATTGAAAAAAAAAAAAATATCCTTATCATTTACAGTAGGGGGTACATTTCCCTCATAATACATGAATGATACTCAGAGTTCTCTGTATAACTCATCCTGCAGCCTTGTGCCTTTATATGGTCACAGAACAACTCCTCAGTGATTTCTAATATCCTTATCATTTACAGTAGGGGGTATATTATCCCTTATAATACATAAGTGATACTCCGCTCCCTGTATAACTCAGCCTGCTGCCTTGTGCCTTTATATGTCACAGAACCCCTCAGTGACTTCTAATATCCTTATCATTTACCTAGCAACTATCTAATCAGGGTTATATTGTAGTAAAAAGGGGTGCCCTTTGTGCTCTTCCTTTACAAGCACAACTAACCTCCCAGTAACTGAGAAAATCTCCTGTGCTATAGAATTATCCATTTATGGGTGTGGCTGGAATAAAGGGGTATCAGTTAATCAGTTGCTATTTATTCATTTTTCGAAAGGGCAAAGGATTTTCAACAGGAGACTAGCCAGACGCTTGCAGTCTTTTTAATTGGAATATTTCTTTATCAATAAAAATATTCCATAGAAATCAAATAGTTTTTTTCATAATTAAAAAGGGGCATAATGCTAGATTACATCCAATTTACATCGATTCTCCCAGAAGGTGAATCTTACCTATAGGCAGAAGATAGATGGTAGGCAAGCAGGAATATATAAGGATCTATACTACCAAGGCCCTTAATTTCCAGTTGGCCATGGAATGTATGAAAAACTAACAGGTGTCATCCCCAGTTCATCTGCTAGACTTGGGCTGGATAGAAAGCAGGAAATCAGTCACCACGGACACATGAACCTTATCCTAAGAATGTGCTGCCCCACTGACAGCCATGTATAGAGTGCGCCCTGGCTTCTACTATGGATGCGCATGCGCGCAGGGGCGGGAAAAAGGGTTCGAGCGTGGAGCGGATCACTTTCCAATAAGCACCAGGTACCTTTAAAAAAAAAAAACCAAAAACTTTAGTCAGTGGCACAGTTTCTAATTAGAATCAGGAACGAGCGGCCCACTTGAACGGAAAATGAATCGGCCCCTCGGCAGGGCCGGAACTAGGGGTAGGCAGAGTAGGCACGTGCCTAGGGCGCAAAGCTGGAGGGGCGGCAGGCACACGCCTTCTCTGCCTCTGCTATCCCCTAGTCCGGTCCCTTCTCTGGCCGGCGTGTGCGTTGGCGCGAGTGCGCATGCGCGAAAAATACTAGTGCATTTGTGTCTTTTCGCGCATTGGGTGCTTTGCCGGGCCAGGCTGCCTAGGGCGCCTGCGTTGGCCCGGCACTGCCCCTCGGGCATTTGCCCGACCCCAGATATTGCCAGTCTGGGCCTGGACCAGGAATCATCAACCTTTTTTTAACCTGTGAGCAACATTCAGAAGTAAAAGGAGTTGGGGAGCAACACTAGCATGAAAAATATTCTTGGGCTGCCATATAAGTGTTGTGATTGGCCATTTGGTAGCCCCTATGTGGACTGTTACCCTACATTGTGGCTCTGTTTGGCAGTACACCTGGTTTTTATACAACCAAAGCTTGCCTCCAAGCCTGGAATTCAAAAATAAGCACCTGCTTTGAGGTCACTGGGAGCAACATCCATCCAAGGGGTTGGAGAGCAACATGTTGCTTAAGAGCTACTGGTTGGGGATCTTGCTATAAACCATCCTCTTCTTCTCCAGTCCCTCCATTCACTTGGCCTTCGTGACATGGCCCTGTCCTGGTTCTTTTCTTACCTCACTAATCGTTCCTTCAGTGTCTCCTACAAAGGAGTAGCATCTTCTCCCCTTCCTCTTTCTGTTGGGGTTCCTCAAGGCTCTGTCCTGGGCCCCTTATTATTCTCCCTCTATACTTCCTCCCTCGGCAGTATTGGACTGTCCCACCGGGATACCAGGAAAACTCCCGGTGGGCCCAGGTGTCAGTGGGCCCTCATGCTGCTAAACGTTTGGCCTATTTCATGGCCATTCCCTATTTTTATGAGAACAAAGAGGCTAAATATATGGAATAATAGATTATAGTATGTAAAGAAAATAGACTAGGAGAATAGAGGTTGATTGATGAGATAAAGAATAGTAGTACTAAGAGTGGGCCCCTGGTGTCCCAGTCCGACACTGTCCCTCGGCAATCAACTCGTATGGTTTCCACTACCACCTCTATACTGATGACACTCAGATCTATCTCTCCTCTCCTGATCTCTCCTCTCCTCTCCTCAACCCAGAACTCCTAAATAGGGTCTCCTCCTGCCTGTCTGCTATCTCTACTTGGATGTCGCAACGTTACCTTAAAGGGATACTGTCATGGGAAAAAAAATTTTTTTTCCAAATGAATCAGTTATTAGTGCTGCTCCAGCAGAATTCTGCACTGAAATCCATTTCTCAAAAGAGCAAACAGAATTTTTTATATTCAATTTTGAAATCTGACATGGGGCTAGACATTTTGTCAATTTCCCAGCTGCCCCATGTCATGTGACTTGTACTCTGATAAATTTCAATCACTCTTTACTGCTGTACTGCAAGTTGGAGTGATATCACCCCCTCCCTTCCCCCCCCCCAGCAGCATAACAACAGAACAATGGGAAGGTAACCAGATAGCAGCTCCCTAACACAAGATAACAGCTGCCTGGTAGATCTAAGAACAACACTCAATAGTAAAAACCCATGTCCCACTGGGACACATTCAGTTACATTGAGAAGGAAAAACAGCAGCCTGCCAGAAAGCATTTCTCTCCTGAAGTGCAGGCACAAGTCACATGACATGGGGCAGCTGGGAAATTGACAAAATGTCTAGCCCCATGTCAGATTTCAAAATTGAATATAAAAAAATCTGTTTGCTCTTTCTGCTGGAGCAGCACTATTAACTGATTCATTTTGAAAAATTTTTTTTCCCCATGACAGTATCCCTTTAAATTAAACCTCTCTAAAACGGAAATGGTTCTCTTTCCTCCAACTAACACCAGTAACACCTCGGAAATATCCATCATTGCAAACAATTCCACTATCACCCCATCTCCCCAGGCCCAGTGCCTTGGGCTTTTCCTAAATTCTGCCCTGTCCTTCGCTCCTCATATCCAGTCACTTATTAAATCATGTCACTTCCACCTCAGGAACATATCCAAAATATGATCATTTATCACCCAAGATGCTGCCAAAATTCTTATTCACTCTCTCGTCATATCACGTCTAGACTACTGTAAGTCTCTTTTAATTGGCCTTCCCCTCCAGAGACTGTCACCTCTCCAGTCCATAATGAACACTGCCGCAAGGCTCATAAACCTCAGCAACCGCTCCTCCTCTGCCATACCACTCTGTCAATCCCTACACCGGCTTCCGCTACCTTTCAGAATAAAATTCAAATTAATGACCCTAACATTCAAATCACTTCATAACTCTGCCCCACTCTTCATCTCTGATCTCATCTCTATATACTCGCCCAACCGCTTGCTACACTTCTCTACTGACCTGCTACTCAACTCTTCTCTCATTACCTCCTCATACACTCACATTAATGACTTTGCAAGTGCTGCACCCCTCCTCTGGAATTCTCTCCCACAGTCTGTCCGACTTTCTCCCAACCTTTCTGCTTTCAAAAGATCTCTTCTTTAAAGAAGCCTAACCTCACTCTGCTTAACTACCAAATGCAATACCACAGTACCACATCTCTCACCCACTCAATTCTGATCTTGCCCACTCCCACACCTTGTGTCTTATTCCCTTCGCTTTATATTGTAAGCTCCTTTGCACAGGGCCTTCCTCACCTCTTGTACTGGTATTGGTTGTGATGTATGTAACTCCATATGTTCTATGTATGTCATTAATGTGATTTAGTTGTATAAACACATTTACTTTACAGCGCTGTGAAATATGCTGGCGCTATATAAATAAATGTTAATAATAATAATAAATTGATACCTATAGTTGATACATTTATCTTTGTCTCTGATGAGCAGAATCCCTGAGTGTCAGGTAGCTGTTAGAATTGATACAATAGTTGCTAATACTCCAGAGATGCTGCTGAGAAATGCATCAACTAAATGTTTCAAATTTACTGAGTATTATGTGCCACAAGACCCTCCTAACAGCACAAAGACCCCCCCCAAAACCATATATTTTTGGAAAGAACACATTCTGACAAATCCAAAATAGGTTAATATTTGGTATTCAGGAGACATAGAACTTTCCAAATCTGCTGTGTTCTCATACATAAAATAAATTATGTTTCTGATATATGTGATTGTACCATGTGAAACATGATTTTTTTCATTTTATTAGACACTATATTTATATTTTATTAGAAGCCTATGTCTTTTTACAAAAATCTAGCATATTTTAAAAGCTCAGGTTGTCCTGAAAAAAACAATATATAGCTTTCTCGGGTAAACTAAAAGACCCCCCTAGGAAAGGCCTTTAAAGTGAAATTGTGAGTACAAAATGTCTAAAAACTGCTTGGCAGGGAAAGGGTTAAACGGGCGGTTCACCTTCACGTTAAATTTTAGTATGTTATAGAACGGCCGATTCAAAGCAACTTTCCAATTGGTCTTCATTATTTATTTTCTATAGTGTTTTAATTATTTGCCTTTCTGTTCTGACTCTTTCCAGCTTTCAAATGGGGGTCACTGACCCCATCTAAAAACAAATGCTTTGTAAGGCAACACATTTATTGTCATAACTACTTTTTATTACTCGTCTTTCTATAAAGGCCTTTCCTATTCATATCCCAGTCAGTTACTCAAATCATTGCATGGTTGCTAGGGTAATTTGGACTCTAGCAAACAGATTGCTAAAACTGCAAACTACCGAGCTGCTAAATAAAAATCTAAACAACTCAAAAATCACAAAAAATGAAAACCAATTTCTCAATGTTCTAGAATATCTCTCTAAATCATACTAAAAGTTAACGCAAAGGTGAACAACCCCTTAAAGCAGGTACCAGCAATAACTTAAATTGCACTTCGCTTTAGAATTTGCATTCCTAATGTACAACTAAGAGCCGTTTGGTTAAATATAGGGATGCACCGAATCCACTATTTTGGATTCGACCGAACCCCCGAATCCTTTGTGAAAGATTTGGCTGAATACCGAACCAAATCCTAATTAGCATATGCAAATTATGGGTAGAAAGTGGAAAAAATGTTTACTTGCATGTGCAAATTAGGATTCGGTTTGGCCGAGCAGAAGGATTCGGCCGAATCGCGAACCAAATCCTGGATTCGGTGCATCCCTAGTTAAATACCCTGGTCAAAAAATAACAATTGGTGGCCAGTGCCCCACATACAACTAAAAGAATATTGCAGGCCAAGGCCCCCCTACGTACGTTTTAAAAAAACAACCCACTGGTGGCCAGGCTCCCCCACAAGTTAAAAAAAAAACATTGGTTGCCAGGGCCCCCCAAATTAAAAAAAAAAAAAACAGATGGCCAGGCCCTCTCAAATTCTGGTCCCCTGGCCACTTCAGCTCTTTCAGTTGCTTAGGCTCCCTTTGGTTGCTTCGTTGACTCAAACGTAGGTGATGTTGTGATGGCTGATTCAGTTAATGCCTTTAAGAGTGACTTGGATGATTTTCTGGACAGACATAATATCAAAGGCTATTGTGATACTAAGCTCTATTGTTAGTATAGGTGTGTATATATAGAATTTATGTGAAAGTAGGGAGGGGGGTGTGTATGGATGCTGGGTTTTCATTTGGAGGGGTTGAACTTGATGGACTTTGTCTTTTTTCAACCCAATTTAACTATGTAACTATGGAGGATCATGGGGGGCCCAGATAATCCTGGAAGTGCAGCAGTCTAAAGCCCTTTAAATTTATAATCCACGTGGCCCAGCCCGACTGTTTGTCCAAGTATTGAAGTTATATGCCTGTTAACAATGGGCTTTTTAAACATTTGGACTTCAATGTCTTCCGGTTCCCTGGAAAGCCTAAAATGGGATGCATAAGTGTTTCTAGTATTTCTAATGTTTCTGCTCCCATGATCCACATAGGATATTAAAAACTGTACATGGAAACAGCAACCACATCATTATGAATATCCAAATCACTTGGCACTTAAAGCAAATTGCTACACCAAACTTTTTTTTAAATCATTTAATACATACAATTAAAAGAAACATTTTGATTAGAATAAATTCCCAGACAATTAAAATGTAAATTTTCCAGTGGAATGTAATCTTTGGATTAGATAACATTAAGGACAAACTTTACATAGAAAATTATTAAAGGGCCACTAAAATGTGATTATGTTTGGTAGAGATGAATACTGATGCAGCCATAATTTTCTTTTTCAGTAAAGCTAGTGCCAGGTCAAGCCCCTCTGCTCAGATCTGCTCTCTGTTGTGTCTGCACCCGGGCTGAGGCAGTGGCAAATACGCACTAGCCTAATAGGTACATGCAAACATAGTAAGATATTCCTGCTATTAATTATGGCCAGTTTTTGGTAGGTAGACCTCACTTCTTCTTAAATTAAGGGCATTAGGAGGAAAGAAAATGGTTGTGACCAGTCTTGTGCAAAGCCAAAACCTGTAATATCTGCAATGGACTCAGGAATTACCCCATTATAGGAACAGTTCAGTGTATAAATAAAAACTGGGTAAATAGACTCTCTCTTCAGCTCTCTAACTCTGAGTTAATCAGCGACTTGATTGGGGGGGGGGGCACATGGGACATAAATGTTCATTACGTTTTCAACTGATCCTCAGCTTGCAGCTCAGATTCAAATGCAACAGTTATGACCTATGTGCCCCCTCAAGACATCCAGTGACTCTAGCTTTTAAAGATTACATTTTTGGCTAACTAACTACATTAGAAACATTTTTTTTTTTTTTTTTTTTTTTAAATTTACCCAGCTTTTATTTTTACACAATTCCTTTAAGAAAATATAAATATAATACATTCAAATATACAGTGACCCTACATCATAATCTGCCTGAATTATATTTTCAAAACAACATACAGGTATATTATCTATTTCTCATAATGTGTGCTATGCCTTTGGGGAAAAAGTCGTACTATACTTGCCTTTTCGTTCTTTGAAAATAAATTAAGTTACCAAATGTGAGAAACTGAACAAAATGTTTGGTGTTTTTTTTAAACCCTAAAAATGAATATGGCTGGAAATTATGTATTTTATATAGTGAGCTTACAACACCAGCCTAAAATTTCAGCATCTCTATAACAGCTATGATCCAGGCCTTCAAATTTGTCTACAAGGGGGTCACCATCTTGGATTTTGTTAGGAGCGTCAATGATTAGGGGTTGTTGTAAATCATAAAGCAGAAAATGAGGATTACCTGTCACAAAAACATATGCCATGTAACGTGAATCTGAATTAGTTACTAGTCAGCCTTCTATCGCTACATTTAAATTCTACATATACATTATGTTTGGAGTTCACCATTTTATACTATATTATGCTGTACAGAGCATGTGCTGTGAATCAGCAAAAATAAATAAGGGAAGCTACTAGTGGCATATTCAGAGACACAAATCTTCACTACTAGAGAGATCCAGAATCTCAAAATATAATGTGCAGCGTTTATAGCCTACTTCTTTGTTAAGTTTTAGTTATCCTTTAACTTCATCCCTCTCTTATTTTTAGCAGTCACCACTTTTGTGTTGGTCCATTAGATGTTTTGAAACAGAAAAGGGTTTGTGACATCTGGAAACCCAGAAAGCTGGAAAATTAACTTGGATTTTTTGGGGGGTAAAGGGGGAGGGGTTGCATGAAACTAACTGCAAATGTGTCCTCTCTCCTAAAGTGGAAGTTAGAGAATGTAATGCGAAGAACAGACTCCTTGATCCTAAATTCTCAGTCTTAGTATGTGGGATTAGTAGGAGGCAGAGCTTCTCTGAACTGGTGTCATTTGTCCAGATAACCCAATACAAAGTTATATCCTGCCAAAAAGTCAACATGCCCCTTTAATATTTTTCAGTATAGTGGCTGTATTAAATCAAATTAAAGGGTCATGTCATTTACATTAATGTATAATTTTTTAATAGAAAAAAACTTTTTTTTTCCAATTGGATTTTAAATGTTTTAATATTTTTTTAAAATGAGTTTACCCTCTCATGTCTCAGTAGCAGCTCACTGTGCCAGATCACTGACTCTCAATCTGTTACAATTTGATACATTAGGTGATACAATGCTAAGGAACAGAAGCCCCAGCTGAGCATAATCCCCCTATCACAAATTATACATTCATTGCTGGCATCTCCCCGATACTGAATTGGCAACGAGCGGAGGGAAAAATGAAACAAATTCATTTTTAAAACCATAGAACCTTTAGAAAAGCAGTAAGAAACAGAAAAGAGAAAACACTTTTAAAATGTCAATACTTGTGGTAAGTTTGATTTGAAAATGATAACCATTAAATGTCAACATTTTCCCACAATGTGTCCCTTTAGAAAATGGGACAAACTTTTGGTGATTTTCCTATGGTTTTAACCAATTTCAACTCCCACCAAAGTTTTCAATTCAAGAAAAAACCCAACTTCATATTTATAACTGGTCAAATGAAAACATTGAACACAAAACTGAACATGAGGCTCTAGGCTGTGCTTTGAAATTAAACTGTACAATGTTCTACCCAATATGGGATGTTCTTTACATGACATTTCATGTATAAGTCTTAAGGTGCACAATAACATGCTGTACAAGTTGTTTTCAGGTGAGATGAGAGAAATGGTTGAAGGAGAATGGGTTAAATTTGTAGCCTGCACCAGAGTAAAACTTGTTCTGAAATTCCACCCTGTTAAAAGAAAAAAATATGTATTACTATACATTTAACAATATAATGCAGTAGCCAGAGAGAGAGAGATATATATATATATATATATATATATATATATATATATATATATATATATATATATATATATATATATATATATATATATATATATATATATATATATATATATATATATATATATATATATATTAATTTGGCATACATGGAATACAACATTAGAGGGAACACATCTTGTTGTATAATCCCAACAGGACCCTGGAAGTTGGGGGGGTTTGTCTACTATACAGCAGACACTGGGCAATAGTTCACCCCTTCTTCATGCCCCACCCCGGTCTGCGAGACGGTAGTTTCGTCTGTTCATTTTAGATACGTTCATTTTCATGACTGAAGCTGCGCAAAAACTAGATTTGCTTACAACTACTGCATTTTGCCAAACAAATGCTATCTCAACTAACTGACATAGACAAAAACAATCCTTTAGAGTTTAGATCCGTTGTGGACACGACAAACGACTGAAAAACCTACGTCCCAAATAGACAGACAAGTCAGGATTAATATTGACATTGATAACCCCAGCACAAACATCACAAGATTGATGACCTTAATTCCAAATGAAGAAGAACATGATATCCTCCAATACCATACCGCACATAATGAAATGGCTACCAGCAAGAAAATGTCCCTTCAAATATTACATCACTCATATCTCACGTCACTAAAAAGATACAATATTCGGACACATGCATCAACCACTAGAGCAGACCTGACACATTGCCTGTGGTCCTGCCCAAACATTCAACAATTTGGGGGGGGGGGGGGGGGGAAGTTGCCAGCTACTGGACAAAACGATCAGGTAAAACAATGAACACTACAGCCATGACCATGACGAATAATAAAAACAATATACCCAATTTTTTTTCGATACATGGCTCACATACATGTCCTCAATACCTCATCCAGTCAGACACTTGACAATATATATTTTCCAACATACACCTGGCATGATACTGAACTTCTTCAGGATAACCCACTTGTCCTTGAGACTGACCAAGCTTTTAATAACTAATTATCCAGAACAAACGTCACAATCTGTTAATCTAAAGCTACACCAATAGAAACATTATCTTATCCCTGAGTATTTTTTGTTTCCTAACTTAACTGAATAGGAGTATCCCTGAATATACTTCACCCTATTCATCTGGTCACAATGTTTACATTTTTCTAATAACTTTTACTTAAAATTATCAATAATTGCAATCAATGTTCGAGGGTCATTAGTGCACATGGCATGGCACATCTGTGAAGGCACCATTAATTATGAACAAGATACAATATATACAGGTTTTGGAGCAACATATGCTGCCATCTAGATGTCTTTTCAGGGAAGGCCTTGCCTGCTTTTGCAAGACAATGCCAAACCACATTCTGCCCATATTAAAACAGTAGCCTCCATAGTAAGAGTCTGTCCAGACCTGTAACCCACTGAAATTATTACCTAAAATTATTTTTAAAATACAAAATATACATGATTATAAATGCGACAAAGGAGGGCCAGAACTGTTGAGCAGCTGAAATCCTATATCTGGCAACAATGAGACAATATTTCACTTTAAAGACTATGGCAATTGGTCTCCTTAGTTCCCAAACAAGTGTTGTTAAAAGAACAGGTGATGCAACACAGTAGGAAACGCGCCACATCAAAAACCTTTTTGAAACATGTTGCTGGCATTAAATTAAAAATAATTGTATATTCTTCAAAAGGCAATGACATTTCTCAGTTTCAGTACTTAATATGTTGTCTTTGTACTATTTGCAATTAAATACAGAGTTAAAATGATTTGCAAACTATCCCATTCTCGCTTCATTTTTATTTCACAGTGTTTCAACTCTTTTGGAAATGGTTTTTTTTTTTTTTACATTATTTTTGCACACATGCACACATTCCCCTACTTTATAACTTAGACGACAAAACAAACTTACCAGTGTAATCGGAGTGCATGCAGAAAGGCAGATAAGCCCTCCATGACTAGAAGAATAGCCACTGTTAGGATACCAAACACTGCAAAGAGTGGTACCAAGACAAAGACCCCAACATTGAGTTCTACTTTGAGACCCTTTCTGATGATCATTCCCCAGAGGACCTCTGAGAGCTCTGGAAAGTAATTATAAAAGTAAAGTAAGGATCTGTGGCATTCTGATTATGTGGATACAAAATAATTAGAATACAATAAAACTGCAATTACATTAATGTCAAATACATAGTTAACTTATAGCTGTATTTATTTGTTTTCATAGATGCCTAAAAGGTTGATAGATTATCCTGTAAATCCTCCTCTACATGTGGTTTATTTCAAAAGATATTGTGTACAACTTGTTCTATAAAATATCTTGCTACATGTACAGCTTTAACCACCCAAAATGAAAAAAAAAAAAAAAGTTTAAATGGGCATAAATACAGTGGCATAAAACTAATGAGGAAGCAGACCCTGCGGATGTGGGGGCGGCAAACAGGGTGGCCTGGACCACGGGTTCTGCTTACTCTAAAGCCACTCTACTGAAAAATTGTGGCTGGAAATTTTGCATATGCAGGTTACTGCAGTTTTTTGTACTGGGGGCCCTCGATCTGTATATTAGATATAGTGTGGTTGCAAAATACGCATATCCTAAGCATTCTGGCCCATATAAGACTGAACCAATCATCAATGATCAGACATTAATCAGGTATTTGTAGACATGCGGGAAAGAACCACTCAATTAGCTGATGGTCCTCACCGAACAGGATTTTTTTAATGGAATATCTGCTCAGTTTTCAGACAGATATTAGGATGGCAGTATGGCCCATATATGGGCAGCTGCTTTTCAATATCACAAAGATTTTGTAGAAATCACCACATTTCTCAAATATAAACGGGTTGTAGATTTTTCAAGACATGTGAATGCTAATCATCGCATCAGACTGAACTAATCTCTGTCGCGTAAAATAACAGAAGTGCATGCACAAGGTGCAAAAAATGTACAGGTCACTGGTTCTGGTTTTGTTTTTTTTTTACCCACAACTCCTGGATGCCTGGAAGTACCACCTCCTCAAGGCAAGTTTTAATTCCAGAGCTCCTTTGCATCCGTAAGGCCAAGAATTTGCATCTTGCATGCAATTCAACAAACGAGGGTGAACATGCATATGAATGCATGATGCAATTATATAGAATTAGAAGTACATTTTTGAATGTGAAATTAAAGTACACAATTTTGAACTGCAACTTGCAATTGTAAATTGCCTCAATGACTTACTGTTATGGGCAAAGATAAAATAATTCCTGAGAAAATTTAAGAGGTTGAGACTTACGGGCATGAGCTAAACTGAGAGCCCACAGACGAAGATATGAAGCAGTATTTGAGATGCATCCCAGGCAATATTCAATGGTGTGGATGGCCTGGCCCATGAAAACGTCCGCAAAATCAAACTATTAAAAAAAAAAAAAAAATGCATTAAAAACAGGAGATATGAAATAGTTCTGTAATTGATAAATAAAAGTCATTTATTGCAACAACCTACAAATGAAAATATATGAATGTATTACCCTGTGTACCCTCAAGGTGCATAGGTTAACAATCACACTTAATAAAATATAGTATGACCAGAAGAGCCTAGCCTCAAATTCCTACTTAAAACTTGAAAACCAAGTGGGATGAACTGAAAGTGTTTATCTAAAAGTCACTTGCCACTAAATAGAAGGAAATGTGTTCCCCGTAGCATATATGAAAAATCAGAGACAATGGGAATTTAACAAAGCAGCCCCAGAACAGCAGGGAGGGCATTGTATGTGAACTGACCATTACTTCAGTACTGAATGTAGAACCTTCAGGCAAGGGATGCTTCAGCTGAAGAGAACGTATCAATTCTATAGAATTTAGTGAACGTTTGCACAGAGAACCAGGTAGCCGCTCTACAGATCTGGTCCATTGAGGCATAGTTGTGCCACACCCAGGAAGGTGGGCCTGGACTCCTTCAGGTGGAGTCTTTCCTTTGGATAGGTAGGCCTGACAAATAGTCTCTCTGATCCATCTTGCAATGGAAGCTTTTGAAACGGCAGACAAACAAATGTTGGTGCAGGGCATTCTGGTAGGCCACATATATATCAGACCAAAAATTTATAGATAAAAATAGAAAAACCTTTATTCATACAATTATCTTTAGCCGAACGCATTTTGTTTCACTAAGAAACTTAATCGTATACTTTTGAAGCGGCCTGACCCCGCCGGGGACCAGCTGGATTTGCCACACAATCTTCTGTAGGATTGCCACACTCAGCGGTAGGATCTCGATGATATAGACTTGCGGGACTTTAGCATTGATGGAATAACTTCTTCTGCTATCCCTTGTTTCAGTCACCCCATCGAAGCAAACAGACCTGGGTTGTGATGGACAATGGGCTGCTGCAGTTGTGCCACTGACATTTCCTGAAGATCGTAAAACCAAGTTCTTCTAGGCCAGTATGGGGCCACCACTATCACTGTGATGTTGTATTGTCTGATCTTTTTGAGGACCCTTGGAAGCATGGGGAATGAAGGAAATATGTAGGCCAGGCTGAACTGCCAGTGATGTGTCATGGCCTTCATCCCTTGCGCCAACACCTCTCGGTAACGATGCGAAGAATCGAGGGACCTTTGTGTTGTCTCTTGATGCCATTAGATCGATCTGTGGCTGTCCCCATTGATTTACTACCTCCGAGAATGCGTCTGGATGAAGTTCCCATTCACCCGGATCGAGGCGATTTCTGCCTAGGTGATCTGCCTCGGTGTTTAACACTCTCGGGGTACAAGTGTACCGGGCCTGAAAGGGGGCCTGGAAGTGCTGAACTTTTGAAAGAGCCGGGCCCCCCTTGACAGCGCCGAAGCTGTACCGCTTCCTTCCGAAGTCCTGAATGTGGAAGTGCTGAAAAGCCGAAGTCTCTAATGCGGAGGTGCCGAAAAGACCCGCAGCCACGAAAATGGCCGAAGCTGAAGTCCTGAAGTGGCGGAAAGTCTGAAGTCACGAAAGGAGGCAAAGTTGAATTCCTGAAGCCAATTCCTCTGAACACAAATGTGTGTTTTTTTATCTCCTGGCCACCAATGTATTATTTTAATACTCTATAGGCTCCTGCCACCAATGTTTTTTTTAAAAAAAAATATATACTTTGGGGCCCCAATTTTTTTTTTTAACTTGTAAGGGGGGCCCTGGCACCAATGTTTTTTTAAACAAAATATTCTTTGGGGCCCAATTTTTCTTAACTTGTAAGGGGGCCCTGGCGCCAATGTTTTTTTAAAAAAAATATTCTTTGGGGCCTCGGTGGAAATCACATTCCAATTCAGTGTTGCCCAGGAATGACCATTGGACAGATTGGTCGGGAGGGCTACTCTTGTTGACTGGGATAGGTTGAGATTGCGAGTCAGGGCTTCCCGCTTCCATGAAGCTAGAATGTTCACTTGCAGAGGTTGTAAGTGAATTGTGCAAACGGAATTGCGTGTATGGAGGAAACCATGCTGGTGATGCACTCTAGAAAAGCACTTGCTTTGCTGGGTTCTGAGGGTACCCTGGACATGATGAACCTTCTGGGGGGAGTGGCTAAAAAGTCTAGGTGATATCCCTCGGATATTATCTTGTGTACCCATGCATCTGTGGTTGTTCCACACCTCCCAAAATCGAAGTAACTTGCCCACAATGCGCTTCCCAGACTCCAGAGGGGGTGACCGTCAGGCTGACGTAGACTTGTCTACCGAGGGCTTGTTATTGGGCCTGTTGGACTTCCAATACATGCGATTGTTATCATTCGTTTTGGCCCGAAAGTGTGCGCACCGTGGTGAGTTGTTTCTTCATGTGTAACGCCCGCTTGAGCCACGAAAACATTTTCTTTGTCTGGCGGACATAGTAACGCTACTCTTAGCCTGTGGGAGATACTTGCTTTTTCCGTCCTGTGGCCTGAGAAATAATTTTTTTAGAGCTCTTCAACGAAGCCACACTGACCTTTGAATGGAAGTGATGTTAAAGACTTCTTGGAGCTAATGTCTGCTGACCAATTTCTAAACCACAGAGTTCTGCGTGCCGCAATGGAAAGTGCTGAAGTACAAGCAGTGATCTGCGATGTATCTAATGTGGCACTGCACAGATAAGCCGATGCCTCTGCCATCGCCTGTGCTGATGATAAGAGATCGGCTCTTGGTACTCCCTCTTGGACGTCCTTGAGAAGGGCCTCAGACCAAGCTTGGACTGCTCTGGCCACCCAAGCTGAGGCTAGACATGGTCGCAGGGCTGACCCAGACGAAGAGTAAATAGATCTTAGGAATCCCTCCAATCTTCTGCCGCATCCGTGACTGGCAGGGTAGTGGACTTGGACAGCCTTGAGACCGGCACGTCTACTGCTAGGGGGGTTTGACCATTTGTCCACCAACTCCTTAGGAAATGGATAGGACTTGGAGAATTTCCTGGTAGTTTGGAATTTTTCGTTCTGGCGAGCTCCACTCTTCCTGTATTAAGTTGAGGAGGTGCTCATGAGAGGGAAACAGATCTCTGACTTTCTCTTGAACAGGCCCGTGTCCTCCTGCGACTCAGGTGTTTGAAAGATATTTAGCACTTCAAGAACACCCTAAATAATACCCTTTACGTCATGCTGGGTATCCCAGTCTCTGCGCTCTTCTAAATTGCTTTCCTCCTCACCTGATGACGTGTCAGATGGAGGTAGGTAGCCCTCCGAATGAGATGAGGCTAGTTCGGCTGATGATCCCTCGGATAGGGCGTGGGCAGAGGTGTCAACTTTAGAGTCATCTGCCCGCTTTAGCTTGCTGCTTGTTTTGTGGTCAAGCCTGGCCAACACCCTTCCTAATTTGTCAGCAATAGTGGGAAGACCTTGCAGGGAAGCCAGGGACTGAGTTAATTGAATTGCCCACAGGGGTGCTGGGATGTCAGTAACTGTGGAGGGCACCTGTTCCTGGGAAGTCCCCTGTTTGTGCTGCTGCTGCTGCTAGGCTTGGGGTAGCACCTGAAGTGAGTGCAACCCCCTGCCCCACTGAGCAAGATCTGCAAAGTGGCTCCCCCTGTCCACCGGGCAGATTAATTTGGCATTTAGTGCAAGCAAAGTATGTAACCTGCGTTGTTTTGGCAGACCCCCCACCCTGGTGAATAACCCCACTGGTCAACCTTCTGTCATAGGTTGTAGAAGTATAGAGTGTGGGTGCCGGTTGCTGGGAGCTTTTGGCCAGTGAAGCCACTTGAATCTGCTTCTATGTAGAGCTGAAGTAGTCCTGTGTGCCGTTCGTTGTGCCAAAATGGCCCCTGGAACATGGAAGTAGTGTGGCACTGCAGCATGTGAAGATGGTGCCTACCTCCTCTCGCGAAACATTTCTGAGCGCGGAATGCGCTGAGGAGCAGAGGGAACCCGCTAGTGCTTATTCAGCGTTCCACTTGGGATGGGGAGACACCAGGAGAGAGACCTGGTAAAGCTTAGGAAGGAGCTCTGTTGGGTGAGGGGACCAACCAGACGAGAAGCTATCCGTGGGAGAGAGGGTCTGTAGTGAAGGCACAGAGAGGGAAGGGCTGCCAAGTCAGATGCGTGAGGTGAGCTAGTATGCTTAATAGCACTCACCTTGTGCCCATACTGGCCAGACCATCAGCATAGCAGGAACGCATCTGGGTGATCCTTATAGCCTAACGGGCTAGAAAGTGATCCCGATGGACTACTTCGAGTAGGGGGCTAAGTGGTAGCAGGTATTCCTGCTCCTAGTAATACCCCAGTTCTCAGCTGTGGGATGACCAGAAAACATTGCTGGACCTCCAACCTCCTGATAGCAGGAAACTTAAAAAAAAGATTTGTGGAAGGATTGAGTGTGGGTTTAAGCCAGCTAGGCATGCCCTACTAATTTAGTAGTAAGTGTCCTGCCTCCTGGAGGGTGGGGCTTAAAGGAGAATTCAACCCCTTATTAAAAATAAAAAAAACATTTCATACTTATACAGTGATATCAAGATTGTTGAAAGTGGTCTTCCCCCTGTTTACAGACAGAATAACCTAGAGAAATGCTGTCCAACTAGCAGCCCAAGGATCTACCTTCTGGGGCCCCATATTAGAGTTTGGATGCTGTGACTGCTTACCTTGTGTAATGGCCCCTGCAATGTTTATACTTCAGATTCAGACTGTAAAGGTGGCCATACACCAGCTGATTTAAGATGCCAAATTTGTTCCTTCAGTCCAAAGCTTATCTGCCCATGTATGGGCCACTCTGACTAGCCTACCTGACCAATATCTGGTCAAAAATCAGGCAGATATCGGTCGGTCAGGTAAAAATCCTGTCGAGTGAGGACCTAATTTACTCATTAAGGTCTTCTCTCCGATGGCATGTAGTTCTGTTGTTGTGATCCAGTCGTTGGATCCTAGGGCCCGATGATCAGATCAGCCGATATCACCCACATCAAGTTCACCAAATGAGCAGTGCTTTTTATGTATGGCCATATTAGACCCATGTATTGTAAGAGCGGCACAGTGCAGGTTCATTTTAGAGTGGTCATGATCGGCTTGCGTGGTCCTGAAAGGTTTCCCTGTCTCGTGTTCTATGTTGCCTGTTCATGCCCTGCTCTGCCTCGGTGTGCCATACTCTTCCGGCACTATATGGCCTGCGGGAGCTGAGCCTAATGAGGATTTGTTCTGGGGGTTTGTTAGCATTTGCAAATAGTTGTAAGGGGGGGGGGGGAATCTCTATAAGGTGTTTCATGAGGTGTTGGGGGTTGCTGTGCTATCCATAGGGGAGTAGGTGCAATATTGATTCAAGTGTATGTCTTAATATGACTTAATAAACTCTTTTCCCCATTTGAGCAAAAACCATTTGGTTTTTTGGTGTGCTTAAAAACGATTGCGATAACATTCGAATGGTTTAAAGTGTGAGGTTTTAATACTGGCAGTGGGTAACACTGGTTTTCATTATCGGCCCTCCACCACATAGGACAGATTCCAGCCCTCAGTAGCACAGATGTTGGGCAGCACTGACTTAGACAAATAGTTCTAACTAAATTTACCTTCTCCTTATCACTTTCCCTCTGAACTTCATGGCTGCTGTGGATTTCTCCTTCTTCCAGATCATGTGATCTCACTAGAGAAAGCTCCTCCTCACTCCCTCGACGTACTAAGGTATAACCTTTCTGTAGGTCACAAAACAAAATGAGCATGTAGTTAGGAAGAATTCCATTTGAAATAGATAAATAGCAACAAAAAAACTGGCAGTCTGTCGGTCACCCCATGCTGTCATTAAGGGATAGTAACATTAAGAGCAAGATCAAAGACCACAAAAATAAGAGACATTTGCAAACTTTGCGGTTAGTGGTACTGAAAAAGAACATATTTCAGCTTTCATAAATAATGAGATAAAAATGTTTATTATATTTTACTTTGTGATACTGAATGGCTCTCTGTACATTACTTATGTGGGAATTTGACATTCTGAACATAAATGCCAAACCAAAGTGTTTAAATTTCCTTGTTTTGGGTGTAGATTTATACATTAAAGGGGTTCTTCACTAAATAAATACTTTTTTCAATTCAGTTGTTTTCATTATTTATTTTTTAAAGTTTTGTTCCAAAATCTAAGTTACAAGTTGAATGTTCCTGTCTCTGGTGTTTCAGTCTGGCAGCTCAGGAATTCAGGTGCAGATTCTGAATGGTTACAATTTTGCAACATTTAGGGGGCCCATTCACTAAGCTCGAGTGAAGGAATAGAGGAAAATAGAGGAAAAAAATTTGATTTTCGAATGGTTTTTTTGGCTACTTCGACTACGGCCTTCAAATCGAACGATTAGAACTAAAAATCGTTTGAATATTCGACCATTCGATAATCGAAGTACTGTCTCTTTAAAAATTTCTTCGACCCCGTAGTTCGCCACCTAAAACCTACCGAGACCAATGATAGCCTATGGGGAAGGTCCTCGATTATTCCAATTGGTTTTCATTTTCTATTATTTGTGGTGTTATTTGCTTTTTATTTCACAGCTCTCTAGATTGCTATTTAAGTAAGGTAATCAAGGCAAATCATTAAAATACTATAAAAAAAAACAACTAATGAAGACCAATTGAAAAGTTGTTTAGAACAGGCCATTCTATAACATGCTAAAAGTTAACTGAAAATTGACCGACCCCTTTAAGGAATACTTACACCTTTAAGAGAACTTTTAGTATGTTAAAGAATGTACTATTCTTAGCCATTTTTCAGTTGTTCTTCCTTTTTTACATTTTTTTTTCCTTTTTTAGGGTTTCAGTATTATTTGCCTTCCTATTACAGCCTTCAAAACGGGGGGGTGACTGACCCCAGCAGCCAAAAATCTATTGCTCAGTGGTGAGGCTCTGTGTTACTTTATATAACCTTCATAATCTTTCTATTCAGTCCCTCTTCTATTCACCTTCTAGTCTCTCATTCAAGCCAGCGGATAGGGAAAACTGGTTCATAGCAACAGATATCTGCTGAAATGCCACACTGCAGATTTGCTTAACAAAAAGCTAAATATTTATAAACCTGTAAAACATAAAAAATGAAGACCAATTGCAAATTGCCTCCGCTTATTAATTACTGTATGCGTCTTGCAAAAGATAAACTACCTCTTTAACCAACAAATTCTTCACCTGAATCAGCATTAAGTATAAATGCATGTATATGAAACATTTTCATGTACAAGGAAGACAAGTGCAGTACATACTCTGTAGTTTCCAAAGGTCTGTCCACCATGATGTTGCCAGTAGAGATAGAGTGGTTTCCCAAACAGAAGTACAGGCACACAAAGAGTGACCACAACCACGAGGAATACTTGGATCCCAAACTAAGGGTGGAAAAAAGGGTTAAGAAAGAGCCTTACAAAATACAAACGTGTTTTCCTGTATTCACAGATTCGAGAATGGCTGATTTCTGCAAAAAGTGCCTTTAAAGCTAATGGCACACAGGTGCTTTGACCACAACTGCAAAGGTGGAGAACTCGCATCTGCCTGTCACCACTTCTGACAGCACTGACTGTAAAGCGCTCTACTGAATGCACAGGAATTGGTCATCTAACACAGCACTTTTCATTCACTGCAATAGGAAATTAGGACAGTAAGACAATAAATTGAATATAATTCCTGGAAAAACAAATAAAGCCATAATAGCAACGTGAAATCTATTCTTTAAAACAATTGTAATATATATCCATTCCAGTTTTAAGTAGTGGGTTATGTCTCTCCTTCCTCACTTTGGACATGCTTTTAGTGATGGGAGACAAAACCATACTTCAAGTCTAATTGCACACTAGACTTTGCTACATCTGTATGCAGAACACCCCTGTCCACCTGTCACCATTTGGAGTACAGTAGAACCCCCATTTTACATTTTTCAGGCAAAAATTATGTAAAATCAGGGAAAATGTAAAATCTGGGAAATGTGTTATAAGTAACTTTTTCTTCAAGCACTGAAAGGATATAAGTGCCAGAGTCTGTTTTACTTTGAGATACAATGTTTACTGTGTTAATAACAAGGGTTAAGCATTGCAGCATTCATTTTACAATATAGGGGCATGTGCAAGGCCTCTCTGTCAGTCACATACACCACCTAAAAAATCTGGGAAAACATTACTTAAAATCAAGGAAATGCACCCATTGACATGCATTATAAATTGGTGGGACCACAAATAAAAAATGTAAAATACGGGGAAACTTAAAATCAGAGTACTTAAAGGGATACTGTCATGGGAAAAAAAAATATCAGTTAATAGTGCTGCTCCAGCAGAATTCTGCACCGAAATCCGTTTCTCAAAAGAGCAAACAGGTTTTTTTTATGTCATTTTGAAATCTGACATGGGGCTAGGCATATTGTCAGTTTCCCAGCTGCCCCAAGTCATGTGACTTGTGCTCTGATAAACTTCAGTCACTCTTTACTGTTATACTGCAAGTTGGAGTGATATCATCCCCCTTCCTTTCCCCCCAAGCAGCCTAACAGAACAATGGGAAGGTAACCAGTTAGCAACTCCCTAACACAAGATAACAGCTGCCTGATAGATCTAAGAACAGCACACAATAGTAAAATCCAGGTCCCACTGCGACACATTCAGTCACATTGAGTAGGAGAAACAACAGCCTGCCTGAAAGGAGTTCCATCCTAAAGTGCTGGCTCTTTCTGAAAGCACATGACCAGGCAAAATGACCTGAGATGGCTGCCTACACAGTACACACCAATATTAGAACTTAGAAAATACACTTACTGGTTTATGAATTACATTTTATATTGTAGAGTGAATTATTTGCAGTGTAAACAGTGTAATTTAGAAAAATTATGACAGAATTCCTTTAAAAATCGAGGTTTCACTGTATTTCTGCACAGAGACTTGCCTGTCATCATTCTGCATACTGTACATCAGACATTGGGGTTGTTGTTTAACATTGAAAGAGGTGACCGGCGCTATGGTTCCATGCAGTTTTAATGAGACATAATTAGCATACATTCCGTGGCAGAAAAGATTTCCGAGGAATGATTGGGGAATAAACAGTAAAACATTATTGATTGCTTGCTACTGACTCCAAGGTACAATTAATAACCAGTGTTCGTAAATCAACATCTCTATTTTGTAACGTCTCTAAATTTAATTCTGCACTATGCAATATTGCTCAAATTTTAACCGAAACCACTTTATGATCTCTAAAAAAAACTGACCTGTGCATTGAAGAAAAAGGGATTATTCTCAGTATTAGAAAACATGAACATGTTTATAAAGTGAAGGAGGATACTGGGAGCTTTCCTGGAGTCTACTGCCGAATATACCAGCCACTTGTACAAAATCATGAAGACGAGGTAGCCAAAGATGCAAATCATAAAGAGAAGCTCAGGAATGAAGACCAGAAAAATACAGAACCTCTTCTTGAAATGCCTAATAGCAAAGAGAAAAATAGAAAACATAAATGAGATGGTATCCATATTTACCACAGAAGGTGTTTTTTAGCATAATGCAACATAATTAAAATTAATGGATTAACTGGTTTTCAACAATGGATGAATTAATTACAAAATCATCATCTTGAGTTTTAATTATTAATGCAGATTATTCCTTCCTGATGAATTTTTGATAAAAATGTTTTTTTCCACAGAAACATTTATGGGAGGGGGGTGGGGCTAAGGCATCAATCAAAAGCAACATGTTTCAGAGATGTCAATTGTGTATTGTGGAGGACCACGGCTCAGTAGTGCGTTGTCAATAACGGTGGCCTATTTAGTGTTGGGTGTGGCCTATTGGAAGTACACTTCTCACAGCACTTAAGAATTCTAAGCAACTTTTCAATTAGATTACATTATTTAATTTTTTATCGTTTTTTAATTATTTGCTTTCTTCTTCTGATTTTTCATGCTTTCAAATGGGGGTCACTGAAAACAAATGCTTTGTAAGCCTACACATTTATTGTTACAGCTACTTTTTCTCATCTTTCTATTCAGGCCCTCTCCTATTCATATTCCAGTCTCTTTTTCATCAATGCACGGTTGCTAGGGTAATTTGGAGACTAGCAACCAGATTGTTAAAATTGCAAACTGGAGAGCTGCTGAATAAAAAGCTAAATAACTCAAAACCACAAATAATAAAAAATGAAAACCAATTACAAATTGTCTCAGAATAGCACTCTCTACACATCATACTAAAAGAAGATGAACAACAGCTTAAATGCTCACAGCTAATGCACACAACTTACTTTGATGGGGAAATTGTAATACAGGGGTGATATAATTTAATGACAGGAGTGGAGGGTGGAGAGAGGTCCTAAACTGAAAGGACAGGTATGATGTTTTTCTAGACTAAGCCTGTATACAAGTGTTAATGCCAGGCACGCAGAGGTGCTGTTTAAGTGGAGAATATAAATCAAGAGAATGCATTGAACTTATACATAACACAATAATAAATTATTTTATTTGGAAATAAAGTTTCAAGAATAGTTCTGTAATTCACAAGTAGCCCAGGTTCAATACCCATTATCAGGTACTTGGGAACTCCTCTAAATTTTTCTCAAAATGCAGCAGCCATAGGTAGTCATGTCCCCCACTTACTGTACAATAATGCATACACATATCCAAACAGAATCACAATGTCTCTCGTATACACAATCACACACAGAAACTAGGCATACACTGAATCCACTATTTGGGATTCAGCCTAATCCCGAATCCTTTGTGAAAGATTTGGCCGAATACCGAACTAAATCCTAACGCAAAAGTGGGGGGAAAACGTTTTACTTGTATATGCAAATTAGGATTTGTTTCGGCAAGGCACAAGGATTCTGCCGAATCCTGCTGAAAAAGACCGAATCCTGGCCAAATACTGAACCGAATGCTGGATTCGGTGCATCCATAACAGAAACAGATTTAGGCTCTCATTCAAACTTGTTCTTGCCCTGTTGGTGGGTTAAGCAAGTGCCCCACTTGCCCCCTTCTGTGGTTGCCTATAATTGAAGTCTGCTATAATGACAACACAATTATTTTTAACACTCTTTAAACACAATCTTTCTCTAGTGCTGTATAACCTTTTTACGGAATTTCTCTCATATTTTCCACTTTTGGTAAAAAGTTAGGGAGTATCTCTCATGTGTGATGTTAGTCCCTCCTGTCCTCAGAGAAACCACTCTAGTGGCTGGGAGTAAGGCTAAGGGCACACAGGGTATATGGTCCGCTTATTTCCACCTGTTTTTTGTACACAGACAGAGGGAAGCAGATCTGGTCCCGTGTGCAGCTCCTCTGACAGCCACAGCATCGGCCTAAATGTAGCTAGACAGAGAGGATATCAGTCCTTTTTCCGGCCCAATAACCACTTCATGTAGGTGCGCCCAGGCCGACGCATTGAATGTCAGTGGAGCTACACACACAGGAGTGGTTCCTCTTCTCTCAGTCTGTGAAAAAAATATAGCAAGAGAGAAGCTGACAGTATGCCCTGTGTACCGTCAGCCTAAGAGGATAAGTAAGCTGTTTTTATAGATTTCAAAGAGTCTTGCAGCAGAGATAATAAAATGATGGAACCCTCTGGGAAATTATCTCCAATACAGGCTTAATATATTGCAGGTTATACAGTAAGCTTTGAATTAAGAGAATTGCCATCTCCCATAGATTCCATTTTAATCAAATAATTCAAATTGTTAAAAATTATTTCCTTTTTCTCTGTAATAATAAAACAGTATGTTGTAAGATATGAGTAATCATTACTAGAGGCAAAACAATTCTATTGGGTTTATTTAAGGTTTAAATGATTTTTTTGTAGACTTTAAGTATGGTGATCCAAATTATGGAAAGATCCCTTATCCGGAAAACCCCAGGGCCCAAGCTTTCTGGATAACCGGTGCCATACCCTTATAGCAATGAAAGTTTCTTAACATAGGCATATCTGATAGTTAGATTGTCATAAGATCTATACTTACATATAGTTATAGGCACTCAGAACAACTCCAAAGGTCATATGAATAATTCCAAGGATAACCGACATCTTCATTTTGAAGGAGTTTAGGAAGGAGAGGCGATTGGTTGCTAAATTCCAAATCTATATACACGAAGATAGATGGGTATTAAATTGGCAAACGGGTTATTTACTTTTCTGGGTTTATAATATGGATATGGTTGGTTCATATGCAAAAGCAATACAGTGATTTATTAACATCTAATTTTTTTGTTAAAACCTATGCAAACTTAAAAATGAAACTTCAATAATAAAAAGAAAACCTTTATATTTTTAGCTTAAAGCTGGCCATAGACGTGTAGATTTACCTTCATATCGGACGACCGATCGTTCGGTGCCATCTCCCGCCCTGCCACTAACCATTCAGATCAAGTAAAGTAGTAAAGAACAGATCAGAAAATGTTCTGCCCCTGACAGATATGAAAGTTACCATATGTCCGACAAAAGCTGGTGACAGTCTTCCACTAATATCGTCAGATCGGCAATACATGCTGAGATATTATCGGTAGCCGACAGAAATTTTCTAAATCGCCTGAACAACCGATCGCCATGGCACGAAAAATGTCAGTACACTCTACACGCGGCCCGAAAATCAAATCTTTGCGTCTAGGGTCAGCTTTAGTCAGAACATTTTATAGGGGGGGGCTATCTGACCTGATTACCACATGCAGACCTCTATGGGATTTTTTTTCATGTGGCAACACGTTGGCTCGATGCAGTAGCTCAACTATAAAATTTACAAGCAGCAATGGTTTAGCCACAACAACGCTGTAGAATGTTAACCCTTGTTTATGTACCGTATATACTCGTGTATAAGCCGACCCATGTATAAGCCGAGGTACCTAATTTACCTAAGAAAACTGGAAAAATGTATTGACTCCTGTATAAGCCTAGGGGCCCCATGTCAGATTTCAAAATGTGAATGTGTAAATGTGTAATCATGTTTTATGGCATAGAAATCTATCTAAAACGATTTAAAAGAGTCAGAACTATTAGCTGGACAATTGCCACTTGTTTTCCCTGTGACCTACCACCTGTCATGGCTGCTCAGAAGATCAATGAGGTGCTGCACCTAGGAAAGCAGAAAAAAGGTACCGTACCGTACGCTCCTTCCGCGGCCCCAACACACCTCCCTCTCCCATAGCGCAGGACTGTCTGTGCCTCTCCCATAGCGCAGGACTGTCTGTGCAGGTCCAGTGCAGGTCCAGGAGCAGATACGCTCCTTCCATCAGTTCCATGCTGATCCATAAACATTTTCTGATGTTGAGTTTTTCATTAAGCTATTAAAGAATGGATGGCCCGACACCATGCAACGCACAACTGACACAATGCAGAATCTTCTGCAGCCTTAACAAGAGTGACTGTATTGCTGATGTCACAGGCTCCATTCATTACCTTGTAAACTCTAACACTGTAACGATCGCCATTCATTCATTTTGAGAGTGAACGCCGGCAGGGAAGGACGCGCCGCCCGGAGCTCCTGGACCTGCTCCGGGCGGCGATCACACAGACAGTCCTGCGCTATGGGAGAGGGAGGTGTGTTGGGGCCGCGGAAGGAGCGTATCTGCGGCCGGTGAGGGATTGGCTACGGTATGACCCGCGTATAAGCCGAGGTCGAGTTTTTCAGCACATTTTGGGTGCTGAAAAACTCGGCTTATACGTGAGTATATACGGTATTTCAGTACTCACTGGATCAATGCCAAAGGGATAAACTCCTGTGAACACTCCTGTTACATTGGGATCCAGCATTAGCATCTTATTGGATAAATCCTCCTTCCTGGCAAAGGAATAAAGTTTTACTTTATCTTACAGGTAAACAAATATGCAAACATGAATCTGCAGTCTAGTAATCTACACTGTGACTGAATACCAAATCATGTAGGGGGTTATTAATCTCATTATTCCTATTAAAAAAGTCCGAACAACTCCGAATTGCAGATTGGACCTTATTTATCATACAAAAAGCTTGCTAAAATCGATCGGGAAAAAGATCTAAAAAAAATAAATAAATCAGACTTTTGGAGATGGCAGATTTTCGGATTCTGACTTTTTTCAGTCTTGGACGGAGTATAATACATTAAAAAAAAAAATAGCATTCAGGTCCCTTGAGGGCCAAGGCTTTTTAGATTGAAACCTTAGTGTGGAAGGGAAGATCTGAATGAACCAATGCACCGAATATTTAAGGTGTAACAAACATTACATTGGTCAAATAGAGAAACATGAATATCCTGGTGTTTAATAACTATAGGTAATTCCCGTGTTACAGGGCTTGTTCAACTTTGAGTTAACGTTTAGTATGATGTAGAGAGTGAAATTCTGAGACAATTTGCAATTGGTTTTCATTTTTTATTATTTGAGGATAATTTACCCTAGCAACCATG